>NC_133658.1:186406265-186730033 GCF_037893015.1 Macrotis lagotis | reverse complement strand
GTAGAAAGCAGCAGAGCTCAAATTAATTTTCCTTCTCTGTCTCCAAATTCAATGCTTTCCCCACTATACTCTATCTTCTTCATTTCTAGGAAAAAGATAAAAATCAGCATCCAACTAGAAGGGGACAGCTAGGTAGCACAGTGGATAAAGCACCGGCCCTGGAATCAGGAGTACCTGAGTTCAAATCCGGCCTCAGACACTCAATAATAACTTAGCTGTGTGGCCTTGGGCAAGCCACTTAACCCCATTGCCTTGCAAAAAAAAAAGGCTAAAAAAAAAATCCAATTAGAAGAAAGAATAAAAATGAGATGTACCATGGATTTGAATCAAGTATATTTTGAGCCATTTAGATAAATTATTAATACTGAATCCTGAATGGACAAAAGAACAGACAACAGGACAACCAGATGGGCCATTGATAGAGGACTGGGTCTGGATTCAGTAATCTTGAGTTTAAATTTGGCCTCAGATACTTATTAGCTGTATGATCCCCAAGCAAGTCATTTAATCACTGTTCATTTAAGTTTCCTCCACAATAGTATCTAGTTAACAAAGAGAATTAAGTAACATAATGACTTTAAAGTGCTGACATTTTATATCTTTGCCAAATAGAAAAAAAATGCCATGAGCAGCACAAGAATAGAAAATAATAGAAAATATAAAATAGGATTTCATAGAGGAGAATAGTGGAAAGTTATGAGAAATCAGTTTTGAATAAAACAAGACATAATACAAGTAAGAATAAGTTTACAGCAAGTTTGATGAAAGACCTAGCTTGTCAAAATTATTTGAACATAATGTAGGACTAAAATGGAAAGACAAAAAAAAATGAAAAATAGAAAAGACTTGCCAAAAAAAATTTTGCTTCATCAGGTACAGTAGAGCTATTGTATTTAGACTGTGATATTATAGACTGACCTATTTCATGAGGAAACATGAATGGTAATAAATAAAACAAAGATGGGAAGAATAAATGGATGAGGTCTGTACTAAAGGCAACACAATTGTAAGGATACTAAGGAATCACTTTTCAAAATATATCTGAAAGAAGAGAAGACACTAAAGTTCCAGAAACTTATGTGACTTTATTGTTACAATAAAAACAAGGTGACACAGTGAATATTAATAACTATCCACATGCCTATTTTTACTCCTTTGAAATATGTTTATGAAAATAATCTATGCATTCACAGAGTATGTCTTTGATGAAGGTAAGAGAAGGGTTAGGCAGGAAAATTATATTCAGCAGCAGACCTCATCTGTATGGTTAATATGACTCTTCAAAAGGCATAAAGAATTCCAGAGCCAACGAATGCCTACTGTTTGTTGACTATAAAAAATTCATTTGGTAGAACAAAATGCCATAGCTAAAGCATCCTCATAACAAGGTCTTTATATGCATTTGTCTATATCATGCAAGATTTCAGGAAAGATATATAAAAACAATTACTTTTATCAGTTATACTGATTATTAGTATTACTAATATTAATATCAAATGAAGCCTAAAACAGTTTCACCAATTTTGAAAAAGATTGGTTTCCTGGAGTTAGATTTGTATATTAGATCTTTAACACAAACTATATCCCAAGCTGTCATTGAAAATATCCTGTTCTTCATACAGAATTTTCTTCTCAGATGCACCTTCTATTCTATAGGCACTGAAGAATCTCCAAGGCTTAATTTACCTAGATCTACCCCTAAAGTAACAGCCATAATGTTTCCTCTGTGACTCCAGAATCCTATTCTTTTATCCATAAGGAATGAATTGACTTAGTGTTCAGTTTCTGAACCTCAGATTGTTGCATACAATACTAAGCCAATACTATAAATAGGATGGAGTCAGTCCCAATCAAGGGCAACACATTGGGAATATTTGCTGGGCTACACTTGCCAGTGTCACTTCAGCCTTCTTGCCAACACCTATGACTTCCTTGGAGAACTCCAAACATACTATATCTAATCTAATAGCTAGCATTTATATAACTCTTTGAGGTTTGCAACATGTTTTAAATTTTTTGATCCTCATAACAATCCTGGAGGTAGGTACCTATTATTATCCTCAAGGTACAGATGCAGAAATTAATCTAAGGTCAAAAGTAAATCCAGGTACAAAGAGCCCACAAAACTCAGAGGACCCAAAAGGTTAATTCCTAATTAATCTGGGGTAGCTCAGACTCCACCTCAGAAGTTTCCTAATGCAAAATCAGCTTCTGGGAAATGTCTGACATTTCTGCTCAGAGTGTGTTACTTATATGTGCCCATCTTATCCATAAATGTGGTAAAATAATTTCATTTTTTTCAATGCCATCACGAACGTGACCTTTGCCTCTAGTCTTGATTCTCCTTGACTTTTGGGGAGATGAAGTTGTTTTATCTACAAATCTGGTTTCTAATAAGCCTATCTCATAGTATTTTCATGAGCTCAAGATGTTCTTATGTAACCCCTTTGGACTTAGTGACCCATATCAACGAGAGTTATTTTGAAACATGTAAGCTGATTTTCATCATCTCTTAGTTTTCTATACACAAGCTTGACTTCTACTGAGCAGTCAGGTCAATGCTGAGTAGTTAAGCAAGAAGATAATGTGCTCCTACTTCTATCTAGATTCATCTATCAGTTTTTCTACAGCTCTTCTGAAGAGTTGACTCAGGCTCATGCAATGTATAACTTCCACAACCATGGCACTCTTGTTCACTGCCCTCTAAAATGGTATTTCCAACTTTAGGACAAAGTAATAGAATTTCTTTCCCTCACCTTCAACAATGATAAGAATTTCCCAAAGGAGTTCATTTCACTCAATACCACTATATTGACTCTCTAGTCACAGAGTATTAAGACCTCATTTGGTGACATTCTCAAGGTGTATATGATGCCAAAAATAGCAAGCATAAGACTAGAAGATTGCCCATATTTTTTTGCCCCGTCCCCCATTTCCTCTATATTACATCTGTGGCATATACCAATAAGGTAATGAAAACTTAATCTCCTATAGTCATAATGCCATCCCTCCTCCACCTTGAAAATAACGATAATTGTCCATAGTGGCTCTCCTTGATGGTCAACCTATCATGTCATTTGTATGTACTGCTCTGATCCCCTGGGCTGAGGGCCTGCTGCCAACAACATCTGTTAGGTTTGTTGAAGGGAAGAAAACAGTCACTTTTCAAATTTCTCCTTAGTCCATTGTTCTCCCCACTTTCCCCAATGAGGATTTTAAGTTATCTAACAACTCCTAGTCAGAAATAGAGAGCATTGAGATTAATCACCAAACAGTTCTGCTTCATAGGTATCTCTTTAGGCATCTGAGAAAGTAGCAAGTTTTTAAACAGCTTAAGCAGGACATCATTTGGGTTGTACTCCTTTTCAAGTATCCTACTACCCAGGACTTTCAAGTATTTTTTTAAGTATCCTAACCAGGACTTTATACTTCTCCAAGTCCCCACATTGCTTAAGTTCTACCATCATCTATTGGCATCCAAAACTAGTAATCTTTGATAAAGTTGAAGAACATAGGTTCAAATCCCACTTCTGCTGTTTACTCTCTGTGATCTTGGACAAATCTCTCCATCTCCTTGGATTTCAGTTGTTTTATCTGTTAAATAAGAGGATTAGACTAAATGACCTTTTAGATTCCCCCTAGCTCTAAATGTATGAGGACCAGCACCTCTGGTATGAGGACATGATGAGCCCTTTGTAGGGCTGCTTATCTGCCTTTGGTGTCCATCTGGGACTCAACTCTCATCTGTGACTCCAAGAAGCTGCAATATGTGCATTGGCCACCCCCCATCCACAGTAAAACCATCTTTGCAGATGGGATAAATCAGTTTAAGGGTGACTGATGGACCTCAAACCCTGAATGTCTATCCCAAGCATGTGAAGACTTACTTGGTAGAATGGACAGATGAGAATAATTTATTCCAATGGTCATGAAGGCAGTTAAATCAGGTACTTGATATTTGTCCTTCATTCTCAAAGAAGATCATGACATGTACATGAACTGAATTTGATTAGGGATGTTGCTGTGCTGAGTCACCAGCCTCTCCTCCTCAGGGGTCAACTGGGTCCATTGGCCAAATATGAATCAGCACAACTGGAGATGCCCTAGATGAGAGGTAATCAGGGTTAAGTGGTTTGCCCAAGGTCACACAGCTATTAAGTGTCTAAGGTTGAATTTGAACTCAGGTTCTCCTGACTTCAGGTTACTTAGAGTGAGATCTAACATCAAGGACACCAAGGTCATCCACTGTATCCTGGATCATCACCAGCTTTCTTGCTTTTTTGTCTTTCCACTGGATTTTGATGACCCTGGAAGAGAGAGTGGGATGGACAACTGCCTCACTTAAATCCAATTCACACAAGAGCCAAGACATTATCCTGTGATGTCTTCAAAAATGAAGGACAAACAACAATGATCCTATAGAGATTTCCACCTATACCAATTTCCACTATATATACCAACTCTTCCTTAATTGAGCAGCCATAATGGCTACTCAACCCCAGCACAAAATCGTGCAAAAATCTTTCATCTCCATACTGCTCAGAGGCTAGTGACATCGATGACAATGCATCAATGCATCACTGACAGTACCACAGAACTAGGAGGATAATGGAAGTGAAAAACTATTACTAATGCATTACTGGTTCAGATTCCTTATTAGAGCATTACTAGGGCAACCCAGCCTTAACTCACCTCCTCCCTACAAATCGTCCAGGATTGCCCTCCTTTCCCACCTGAAAAAAATATAGAGTGTGTCATTGAGGACAGATCAAATGTATTTAGTCTTGGAAAGATCAGTATTAATACCTCTCTATGGTTCATGTGTCCCCACCCAGGGTTCCCCCAGGATTATCAGATATTGGTTTGTATTCATCCCACCCAGGGTTTCTCCTGGAAACCCTTGAATTCTGACCACTTCTACGGTATCTGAGTCAATGGGACTGCTAGCAACCAAGGCAACCAATGCAAATTTTCAACATAAACATATTAATAACAGAAGCAGATGAGGATATAAATGGAACTCAAGTCCAGCAAGGAAGAACAAACTCACAAAATCAATAAGGACATTTTTGTAATATAGGTGAAATTAGAGTTTCTTTAGGATGCTGCATGTGGCTGCTGACTTTTATCTTTGCCAAGAGCCCTGCTACTTCTCCATGACTTCCACAGAACATTCCTTGATCTAGACTTAATTCAAGCATGATTTCATCAGTTCATCTCCTATTAGTTTCTGAAGCTTCTGGGCCAGTTTAGAAACCCCATAACTTTTTTGCCTCAGAGTTAGTGACTGCTTATAGCCACTATTTCTCCTAGAAACTTTTCTCCTTGGTGTTCCTTTATTCTCCAGTCATGCTGCTTGTTATTTGATGCCTTGAATCCATGCTATTCTGAACATTATTGTCTTTTCCTATCTTTTCCATTTCTGCTGCACCTACATTTCTGCAATAATGAAGTCATCTATACACACACATACATATACACACAAATGTACATATACATATATATATATACAAACACACACATACACACACAAACACACACACATATGCCATTTTCATCTTGACCAGCATAACTTTCCCAGTCCACATAGTCCCCTGTCCCTCCCTTCTGACATTACATTACATTTTCATTTTGTATGTTTTGAATACATAGTTATTTGTATTTTTGTTTCCTTCATTAGAATGTGAGTTTTAAGAGCAGAGACCAAGTTCCTTATTTTTTCCTATTCCCCAGTGTTTAAAACAGTATCATAAAAATGATTAAACAGTTGATAAATGTTTTTGACTTGATTTGATTTAGTTATAAGGTGACATTATGCATAGAATTTTTCTGACTATATGGACTCCATACATTATGCTAGATATTGAAATTGTACACTAGCCAATACTGCTGACTTTGTTTGAAGAATACTGAGTGAGAAAGTTTCAGTCATTGTAAGAGGAGACCATTGCTACTTTAATGAGTATGAGGTAGAACCTCAGAATTTCTCTTATTTGTATTTCTCTAATTATTGGTGATATAGAGCATTTTTATGTTGTTGTTAATTGGATATCCTCTGAAAACTGCTTATGGATATCTTTTGAGTATTTATCAATTGGGGAATGAAAGTCACTGAATGTTGAAGAGGAAGTTAAAATGTTTTTTAATTAAATGTTGTTTCAATTAATGAAAATAAATTTTCTCTCCTTCCCATTCCACAGTTCCCTCACCTCCCATCAACAATGAGAAAGAAAGGGGAAAAAAGGTAATTCCTCCTGCACTTACATTTTTCAGTTCCTAAATATTTCAAATCTTTGTCTTTACAATATTATTATTATGGTTCTACTTAATTTACTCTGAATCAGATTATCCAAGTCTCTTGGGTTTCTCTAATTCTTTCCATAATACTTACAACAAAATAATATCATATCACATTTTTATACAATAACTTTTTCTATCCATTCTCCAATTTACAGATATTTGCCCTAAATTTCTAATTTTTTGGTTTGGCAAAAATGAACTATTTTAAATATTTTTGCATATATGAGTCTTGCTCTTTATTTTTTTTTTTATCTTTTTAGGGGTGTGGGAGGGACGTAGACCTAATAGTGATATTACTGTATCACAGTTTAACAACTTTTGGAGCTTGATATCACACTGATTTCCAGAGAGGCTGAATTAGTACACAATATCACTAATGGTGCATTGATAAACCTCCCCCAACCCACCAATCATTCCTCCAGCATTTGCCATTTCCCCCTTTTTTAGGTCAACTTAATTTCTCTTATTTGTATTTCTCTAATTATTAGTGATATAGAACATGTTTATTATTGCTGTTGACAGATTGGGTTTACTCTAAAAACTGTTTGTTGATATCTTTTTAGTATTTTTGAATTGGATAATGAAAGTCACTGAATGTTGAAGAGGAAGTTAAAATAAAAGTCATTATTATTAAGATCAGACAGAGAGGCTCATCCTAAGAGATGAAAGATTCAATTGCATTTATCAAGATGGTTACAGGATTTATAGAAGTTGGTACTTGAAAAAACATCCTCTACAATATTGTTTCCATTATTTCTGAAACCAAAGTCCAACCTTTTTTTCATCTTGATTACTGGATACCTTAGTTTATAGTAAGGTGACCTCATTCTTACCATTTTGACTAGTGAGGTAGGGTTTTTCCAAGCCCTAATCCTTTTTTTATTAACAAATAAATTGAGATAGCTAAAGTCTAACATATTGAAAATGATTTATGTTTTATAAATAGCCATTTCTAGTCTATTGATTTGATGTTGGGTGACATCAGCTGGTCTCTTTAGGAACAAAAATGTTCACTGTAGCCAACACTGTGTGACCCTCAGAAACTTTAAGAAATAAACACTGCAAAGTCAAATTGTTGCTTTATATCACAATTTTCCCAGCCTGGATGAGAATCAAAATTATAATAGAGGCTACATCATTCTGTTCCCATGTGTATGGAATGGTCAAACATTTTGTTTCCTACTCTAGATCCTGGAGCTAACACAGTTTTTCTATTAATGACTGCATGGTGAAGGTGAAAGCAGATCTTACCACACAAGGTGATTGATCTTGGCAGACAGAGATAGTTGAGGCCACTGACAGTAATCAACCAGTTACAGCAACATTCTAATGCTACATCTTGGAAGGCATCAAAAAACCCTCAGGTCACTGGTCTCAATGTGTATGACTGGACTAAAAAGCTTGGGTAACTCCATGTCTGGATCATTGGGTGTTAGTATATTAGTCAACCCATGAAAGCTGATGTTAATTTATACAGAATTGAATAATTGCCTTAAAGGTGGAGTGGGACTAAATTATTTTGATAGGCATATCCTCTGTCCTCAAGAGCTAGATCACAACCTCAGAGGAACATATAGGATCCCCAATGCCCACACCAGTAAGGATAAAGAGAAACTTGGCTAAGCCACAGGGATGTGACTAATTAGAAAGGATGAACTGGTTTTTAAAGATAACCAGAACCACCTTCCATTCTTTAAATGCTTGTCTCTTTTCTACCATCTGAGCTTTGTGGCAAGAAGTACTTGTACACAATGCAGGGATTTTTAAAAATTGGCAAGAGTTCAGGGGGACTTTATCTGTCTAGATTGGCATTAGAGTCAATGGGTTAGAAGGCAGATTATAAAATTTCCAAAGTAGAAGGTTGAATTTTATCTTCTCTATGGAAGTTTCATTGCCAAATTCTTATACTAAACTATAATCTATGATTAGGGCAAATACTCCATGTCATGCTGTTCAGCTCCAACATGATAATCAATTAAGAGATTTTGATTAATATTTTGCTAATGAGTTTTGTAAATTATTAAAGGTAATTGTTGACTAACCCTCTAGTAAGTGCAGTTAGGGTGACCAGCCCATGGACTTGTAATACAAGTATAACCAGATGTGACTGTCATATTCATTAATATCCCGTTTGTAAGAGAAAGCTGGCAGACCTAGAAAAGAGAAGGACTAAGTAGTATGAAACAATGAAAGCACACTGTGGATAACTAGAATTCCACTTCCATCTTTCTTTTCTCCTCCTCCTCCTCCTCCTCCTCCTCCTCCTCCTCCTCCTCCTCCTCCTCCTCCTCCTCCTCCTCCTCCTCCTCCTTCTCCTTCTCCTTCTCCTTCTCCTTCTCCTTCTCCTTCTCCTCCTTCTTTCTTCTTTTCTTCTCTCTTGAGAATGTCTGGAATTGTATTATGTAATTGTGGAAAATAGCAATTCTGAAATATCTTAAAAACCTTACTTTAACTTTCTTTTCCTTTGGATTCCAGAACTGGAAAAAAGAATGGAAAATCTGTCCAGCTGGTAAGGTGAGAAGGACTGGAGAAATCTCTAGCATTCCTGATGTTGGTTGGGCTTAAACCTTCTTTCCCTGTAGCTAGTAGGGTGGGGAAACAGAGGGAACAGCCCCACCCACCAGCAACCACCCCTAATGACTGGCACGAGCCTGTAGGAGACTGGAAGGAACTCTCTTTTCTTGCAGCTCCCGCCCTGGCCCCCAGCAGCTTTAGGGAATGAGAAGTAACCCCCACCCTTTACTCATTAACCACCTAGCAAAAAAGCATTTTATATCATTTCCATTATCCCATCATTTTCTCATTCAGAGGTGTTATATTCTTTTTCATTCTCTTTCTATGTTTCTTAGTAAGTCCTCTTTCCTTTCTGATCACTTAGGTCTCCATGTTTAGGTTTTTCCAGGTTGAGGGGCGGGGAGGAAGATGAGAAGAGAGGATGGCTATTTTATTTTTTAGATTCCTATTAAGTTAGAAAGGAAGGAAGGAAGGAAGGAAGGAAGGAAGGAAGGAAGGAAGGAAGGAAGGAAGGAAGGAAGGAAGGAAGGAAGGAAGGAAAAAAACTAAGTGGGATGCATGAGGAAAGGGGTGGGACAGAAATTCTGTAATTGTATTATCCTTTCTATCTACTTGTTTGGTGCTGTACAGCCTTGAACTTTTTAACCTCTATCATGCATTTATTCTCTGTTAATTAAAAAACAAAAAACAAAAATAAGAACCCCAGTGCTCTCTAAGGGAACTCTTCTTTAGATCATCCATGAGGTAGGGTTATTTATTAACATAAAGTGTTGGTTTCATGTTGAATTATCAAGCACAGGATAATTAAGACCCTGACTACTTGCCACCCCAGAGTGATGTTAGGAGGATTAATTATTTGATATTTTAAAAGTACTTTTAGATTCCTGAACAAAAGAATAAGCAAGGGTAATATCACCATGGTACTGTGTGCTGTTGTTAGTGTCAATTTAAAAACTGGGGCGCTGGAGGTAGTGCTTTTCTTAGCATTGACATTTCAGAACAAGATTTTACACAGATGCCCATCTTTTACTTTTAAATCATTTTCTTCCTCTGACAGAGCCCTGCTTCCCCTCCAAACCCTGTCTTAACCCCCACCTCCTTCTTTAATTCTTAGGAAGAGGCAACCCCCAGTATGCTTTGAGAGGGCATCTATTCCAACAGAGATTTGGGAGTCTTCTTTCTATTCATGATGAAATTTTACTTTTGAGTAAGTTAATGGGCCTCCTCCCTTGCCCTCCTGCCAGTTTCCAAGGTAGCATAAACTCTCTCCCCCCACCCCAACAGTGTTCTTAAAAAAAAACAGCTCTGTCCCACTTCACATTTCCAGGTTTCTGACTAAGGCCATGAACACAAGCATACAAGTGAAGAGCTTTTTTGGAAATGGCAAAATGAGAGAGGGGATTTTCCATATTCACATTTTTCCACAGAAATGTATTCATAAGCTTTAAACTTGTCCCAGCTATGTTAATGTATGTGGTTGGCTTCTTTGCCAATTTTCATTGTGAATAAGATGCTCAATAAAAGGACTCTTGTCTCTTCCTTCCCTCCTCCCTCCCATAATTTTAAGTTCATAAGCCCATTTTGTAAGTGAATCAGGTCTTAGGAGAAAATCAGAAAGGATGTTGTTCTTTCAGTCGCTTAGAGTATTTTCTTTAAACCTCTGATAGGGATGTGGGGGCCTATGACTGAAGTGAAAGAAGTAAACAGATGACTTATGTGTGTGTGTGTGTGTGTGTGTGTGTGTGTGTGTGTGTGTGTGTGTGTAATGTCTTTTACAAGGTGGTTCAGTTCATTTCTAACCTTGGTTTTGGCGTCATCTGAACAAGCCAGGGAAATCCCCCCCCCTTTTCCAGTGCAGGAAGGACTATTTTTCTAAAATAGACATTTTAGCTCTGGCTCTACAGACATTGCCCTCCAGTCCACAGTGGGCACCAACCCCAGACACACACAGCACATTAATTGAGCCTCAGCAGGTATTTTTACCAGGTGACTATGAAATGATCATCATAAAAGCTGGAGCTATTATGAACTATGTGTTTGCAAGCCCTGACATGTCTCTAGTGTAAAGTTTCAGGGCATTTTGGTTCACAGATTCCCTACCTATATTCATTCCCAAGCCTTGTCACACCTTACTTCCCAGGACCAGATTCTTTGATTCATATGGTAGCATCTTTTGGCTGGAAGTTCTAAAGCTTTCAAGGCATGGAAAAAGGCAGGTAGCTTGGGAGAAATAACCAGAGATGGTCTTTTTCATGCATATTTGGGAATCCCAACACCCCCCCCCCCAAGAGGTTAGCCAGTCTATTGTTGTCTGCTAATAGGACTATTGAGGGAAATGGAAATCATTTAACGAAGGAGTGAGGTCTCCCCACTTCTCTCTACCCTCCCTGTTCTGCCTCAAGTGCTTGCTTGGCTAGACCTTTTTTGGTTGTGTGATTTGGGGTTTTCTTTATAAGTTCTGCAGCAATGAGCAAGTTACTTTCCCCCTATAAATCAGCATTATCTGATGTTTTTATTCTTACATTACTAACCCATGCTGATGAGTAAGTCTTCACCAATGCCTAGATAGCACAGTCAAGGAAATGACTTGAGGGGCCTAAGAGTGAGTTATTACCCTCTAGACACCCCAAACCTCTGCTTTCCATGAGGCCCAGGACACAATTGGCTCAGGGCAAGGACTAAATTACTGGGAGGAGAGGTAGTCAGTAGTCAGTCTTACACATTCCAGTAAGGTCCCTTTGGCACAGCACGTCACAATGCCAGGCCCGGGGGCTGGGGCTCTTACCTGCCTGCCAAGTTGGATCAGGAAGATGGAAGAGAGAGGAGGCATAATCTCTGGCAATGGGCAAAGAGGAGGGGTCACCTGATTGGTGAGTGCACCTGGTTAATGGCTCCCCACCTTTCCCAAATCCTGACTGGGTCAGGGAGAGGTGCAGGGTGGGGCCTGCCACGCATACTTAGTATTGTACACATCAAGTCTCAAGGGCAATATCATCTATGAACTTAACAATTCTTAGGTTTAGGAGAGCCTTGGTTTCCTCTGTTATTCATTCTAGGGGTGATTTATAGATTAGAATCTTAAACTGCCTTAGGAAAGCTAGGTGGACAATGGATAAAGCACTGGGGCTGGAATAAGGAATCACTGAGTTCAATTTTGACTTCAGGGATGTGAGACCCTAGGCAAGTCACTCAACTGACTCCCTAAGTTTCCTTAATTGCAAAATGAGAATAACAACAACCACCTCTCAGAAATGACATAATATTTGCAAATTGCTTAACATAGTGCTTACCATAGAAATGCTTATTTCTTTCCTTTTCCCACCCCTTCCCCACTTTAGAAATGATCAAATTTAACTTTTTCATTTCACAGTTAAAGAAACTGAGGCTCAGAGACAAAATATGTTGAAGTCTCCAAAGATAGTAAGTATCACAGCTAGGAACCTAGATCTTTTTACTCTAAATTCATTGCTTTTTTTTTCCAGTGGACAAAGGAAAGGAACTTAGAATCCTGGCTTCGAACCAGTGAATTCATAGAATCATAAACTGTTTAATCACAGAGAAACCTTTAGAGAGCTTTTGGGCTAACCCCCTAATTTTGCAGAAGAAATTTGGGTCTAATGTTCAGGAAACTGAGGTCAAATAGCTTATAAGTGACAGAAGAAGGTCTACAAACTATTTCCAGTGCAAGGCTTTCATTCTATCACACTTTCCTCCCTATTAACCCATGGTCTTTGCCATGTTGAGAAGAGATAATTATGGGGTAGAAAGAGCGATACAATTAGAAGCAAAAGATTGGCTACAGATTTAAGTCTTTCTACTCATTAGTTAAAATGCAGTTGTTTGTAAATATTATTGCCATTATTGCAAATGCATTATCCCATTTTAGAAGTGAAGAAATGGAAGCCAGAAAGATTCAGTGACTTGCCCAGGGTAGCTTACACATAACAATTATTTAATTAAACAACCAATCCACCAGCTTTTATCATGTGCCAAGGACTGTGTTAACCTTGGATATTACAAATACAAAAGTTAGACAGTCCCTGCCCTTAAAGAGCTTACAGAGTCCTAGATACTCACAGCAACCCTACGAGACAATCCACATTTTCCTGACTTTAATTCTTCTATTTGATTCTATAGCATTCTGCCTTCTACTTCCAACCTTGATAAGTAGCTGTCAGTAAAGAATTGCTATCCTTTGAGTACTATACAAATGTGATGTCTTTTCTAAACAACAAAACTAGGAACTGTTTCAGAAGTTTTGACTTCAATTTCTTGCTCAGTAAAATGAAGAAATATGCCTAGAATAGACATTTCCAAAGTCCCTTCCAATTTCAAATGAATCCCAAACACTATTTGATTTCTAGCAGTTTGTGGTGCCTCACCCACAGAATCGTGCCTTTACCTGCTTCTTGTTAGAGGTCAGAACAATCTTCACCCAATTCAATTGCATTAAATGATATATTAATCAATCAACATTTGTTAATATGTCAATGAACATATATTTAGCATTGTGCTAAGGACTGGGTTGATAAAGAAAAAAGCAAAAATGATTCCTGTCATCATGGAGTATACATACCCTTATGGAAAACAATAAATATATAAATTAATACATACAGAAAAAAATGCAATGTAGTTGGAAGGCAGACCTAGAGGGGAAAACATGGAAGCTTAGGAAAATGGGAAACTTCAACTGGATCTACTATGTGACAAAAAACCAGGATAGAGAAGAGTTAACTACCATAGGTGATGGGAAGATTTGAAGTCAAGTTTAGTATCTGAAATATGTAGGTCATATGACCTTGGATAAGCTACTGTCACAGATAAATTGTAGAGCATAATAAATTTAGACAATAAATTGTAGAGCAAGTGCTAGGTATTTCCTTACCTGGAACTCCCTGAACTTATTAAATTACAGGTTGGTTAAAAAAAAAAGGCTTCAAATACAAGAACAAAAATAATGAAAATAGTGACCCTTCAGAAACTTGTATTATATTAGGATCAATTACATGTACATATATATATATATATAAATATGAAGCAAATAAGTTCAATATGTTTTGGAGTATGCTAGCAAATGGCTCCAGAGGTTCAGAAAAAGTTTAATATAGAAGGTTCTTGAGTTTTCAAGGAAACAAAGGACTTTTTAAAAAAAGAGTAAGAAGTGTATTACAGGCATTGGGTAATCTTTCCAAAAGTAAAGAAAAGGGAAATTAAACTACAATTTCAAGGTAGATATGAAAAGCATTAATTTTAATATAATCTCAGAATCTACAATTTGGAAGGACATTCAATTCAAAACTGAACAAAAAAATCTCCTCTCTTACAAAGTGGCAGGTGATGACATCAAAATGTTGGTGGGACTAGAGTTCAGAAGAAGGGATAGGGCTGAATATATAGATCTGCGAATCATTTGCAGGATTGATAAGTGAATCTATGGGAACTAATTAGATTACTAAAGAAATGGTATTGATAGGAAAAGGAAGAGAGCTTAGGACAGATCTGGGAGGGATATTAATAGGGGCATGTTCTGGATGAAGATCCAAGAAAAGAGACTGAAGAGTAGACAAGTAGCAGTTAGGTAGAGAACCAGGATAGAGTAGTGTCACAAAAAATAATATAGAAGTGAATGTCAAGGAAAAAAGGGTGAGTGATGATATCAAAGACTGTGTAGAGAGTTTAAGGGAGATGAGAATTAGGAAAAGACTGTTAGATTTGGTAAGAGACCATGAGGGAATCATGAGGAACTTTGGAGACAGCAATTTGATTTAATGATGAGGTCAGAAGTCAGAGGGCAGAGAATAGGAAGAGTGAGAAGAAAAAAAGAGGTACTGATTGTAGATGACCTTTTTAAGGAAGGAAAGAATCAGACAGCTGGGGGTCCTCTCCTCTCTCTCTCTCTCTCTCTCTCTCTCTCTCTCTCACACACACACACACACACACACACTATACATATAGATTACATATATATTTGTGTGTAAAATACATATATATGTATATATGTGTGGATGTGTCCAGAAACCAGTCCAGCACCAGTATTCTAGTGGGAAATTTCACAAACAGGTGAGTCTAATAATCATCTATGGAGTTGCCCTTGATGTATGTGTATGTATGTGTACACATATATGTGTTGCAAATGTATGTATTATACAATATGTTTATATATAGTGTGTTTGTTTGTGTGTGTGTGTGTGTGTGTGTGTGTGTGTGTGTATGTGATGAGAGTAAGGAATTCCATCTCTTCTTTTCCCAACCAAACCTCCCCTTCTTCCCTTTGATGAGGTGAAGACCATGAATTTTGAAAGGTTGTGAGAGTTGACTTTACCTTTGGTCTCTGAAGCAATATTCCTGGAACAGTGTAGTGGTTGACCACAGTATCTGCATTTGAACTTGAGATACACAGCTAAACACCCCAAGAAAAGGCAGCTTTAGGAGCTGACAAAGTACTGACCCTTCAGAGTTCAGGAACTCTATGAGATTCATAAAGGAAGATTTGCAATTCTCAGAATATGTAAGCTATTCCTTTGCCACATATGCTCTACAAGCATGATCCCCCCCCCCCCCCCGATTATTAGGGAGGACAGTGAGTTCCAGATTGTGGGGAATTTTTTTTTCTTTTGGTACAAATTATTCTTACTACACCAACTCAGTGAATACCTTTTCTTAAAAACTAATCAGTAGGGAGCACACTGAATGGGATTTCATGAGTGATCTATACAAGAAATCCCTGCTTTCAAGGTTATGCCTACAACCCCGAGGAATAAATACTCAGCAATCCTCTGGTCCAGTAAAAGTGGAAGTTGAATAAATAAGCTGGGAAAAGGTGCAACATTGGATTAGGTTTTTTGGCTGTCATATCATGCTGCCGATTTTTTCAAATCATAGAATTTTACAGTTGGAGTCAAGGGATATTGAGTTTAATTCATAGGAGAAAAGAAATCCCTAAAACATAACCTGAACAAGTGGTCATTCAGTCTCTGGTGAGGACCTTTAAGGAAAGGCACTCCTAAAGTAGCAATGACATTTGTGGACAGCTCTATCTGTAAGGTAAATAGTTTTGTCTTTTGTTTTTCTTTTCCATGATATCAAACCTGTATTTTACCTTTTTTTTTTTTTTTTTTTTTTGCAGTGTCTATTTTTCACTCCTGGTTCTGCTCTCTGGGCCTACTAAACCCACTGATGAGTCTCCATGCAAGTGAGAACTATCTGAGCATGAAGTTCAAATTTCAAAGTGACAGCAATGTAACTGGATAAATTGATTGGGGTCATTGGCTTTGGGCACTACACACAGCAATTAATGGGATAGATAGATGATAGATAGATAGATGATAGATAGATAGATACATAGATATAACACAGGCATTGTATATAGAACAGTCTAGAATCAGGAATACCTGAGTTCAAATCCAACCTCAGACATTTGTTTGTTGTTCAATAATTTTCTATTTCATCTCACTCTTTGTGACTCCATTTGAGGTTTCTTAACAAAGATACTGGAATGGATTTCCATTTCCTTCTCCAGCTCATTTTATAGATAAGGAAACTAAGGCAAACAGGGTCAGGTGATTTGTTCAGTCACACAGCTAGTAAGTGTCAAAGGGTCAGATTTGAACTCAAGATGAGTCTTCCTTACTCTGAGTCCAGTCTGTTAATGCACTGTACTTAACCTAGTCAAGTCATTTAATCTGTTTGTCTCAGTTTCTTCATCTGTAAAATGAGAATAATAATAAAGCATCTGTCTATGAGGGTTATTGTGGGAATGAATCAAATGAGACAATAATTGTAAAGCACTTAGTATAGTAATATGCTAACAGTAAGCACTATATAAATGTTAGTTATTATTAAAGTTTTATTTTTATTATTAGCATTATTAATGTGCATTATGTTAGCTCGATGATGATAATTTACTTAAACTCCAGTTTCTTGATGTCAGTGACTACTCAAAGTTTAAAGTTCTCCAGCTTACTTTGAGCCAGCTTTTACCATGAGTTAGACAATTCAATTCAACAAACGTTTATCAAATGCCTAAAATGGGCAAGCATTGTTCTGTGATACAAGAACAAAAAGAAGTTTCTTCCATCCTACTAGGTAAGTGTGAATGTGTGGGCAAGTATGTGTAAACACACACACACACACACACTCAATAGAATGACAAGAATTATTAGCTTTGTTTTGTTATATATTAACATATGCATATATGTATATATATATATAAAATGCACACAAACATGCATATGTAGAGAACTTCTTATATATTACATTTATTTTATTTTGTTAATGTCATATTATGTTAAAATACATTATGTATTATAAACTGATGTTCACTTGCATGTATATATGTATATATCATGTATGCATGTATGTGGGTATGTTTTTATCGCTTAATGGGGGTGGGGGAGATCACTAAAAACTCCAAATCGAAAGCCTCAGGTAATAGGAGGTACCTTATCAGAATCTGGGAGTGCACTAGGGCTTCTAAATGACAGAGCTGAAGGGGAGTTCAATACTAGAATTTCCTGACTTTACTTAACATTTATGGATGTATCTATGTGCTGGAGAACAGAAAGATGGGTTATACTATGATTTTTTTTTAAGATCTGCAGATACAAAAAGTGACAGTCACAGAATTCCTCTAAGTTGCCAATGAAGCAAGGGGTGGAAGAGAACAATGAATTGACTCCAGGATGAGATTGAAACCCAGGGAATGGCATGGCTGAGTGGACGGAAACATGAAGGCAGAGTTCTTGAGTCATCACCATTCATTACATATCCCTACATTCAAATCATCTATTCCAATAAGCCCATATACTCAGTGTTTGAATTTATGGATAATTTGTTCTAATGGGCCTGCTCAGCTAGGGCACTGGGTGGAGTCCTGAACTTTCCGGAAACCTCTAGGGCTCTTCTCAAGATAACTGGAATTCACTTGGAGGACTATAAAGGACTTTTTGAATTCAGTAGTTTCCATTACCATACAGTGTAGCAAGTTGTATGTTTTATGTAGTTATTAGCTCTTTCCTATGTTTCCTTCATCTGAATATTGATCTGGGGAAAAAATTCTAGTGGAGCTATTTCTGACATCATGGTTATCATTATTATTTTTATAGCATACTTATATGGATCTTTGCAGTTTATAAAGCTCATTTCTCACAACGTCCCTGGGAGGGAAGCAGTCCAAGTGTTTGGAAGCTTGTTGATAGCAGGTGTAGTATTTTATTTCCCTGATGACTAGTGTAGTAGTCTGCATATAGTAGGTGGTATAGCTTATTAAGCGTTTATTAAATCTCTATTCCCATTTTATAGAGGAATAATAATTACTAATGACACCTCTATAACACATTAAAGTTTGCAACATGTTTTATATCTCATTTGAGCCTCATAATAAGCCTGTGAAGTAGGTACTCCACTCAACTAAGGTATTATTGTTTACACTGCATAGATCCGAAAACTGAATTTGAGAGATTAAGTGATTTACCTGTGTCATGATAATGAGTCATGGATGGACCTCTACTTTCTTGATTTCAAAGAGAGGCCTAGACAGATAAATGACTTGTTCAAGTCCAACAATTACTAAGGGAAAGAAACAGAATTTGAACCCTTGTCTGACTAATCAAATACCACTTATAGAGTCACCTGTTACTAGAAAGGACTGAAAATCCTTCTAAGGTTGCAGTAAAGAACCTCCAGCCCATGAACCATTTTGGTCTGACACTGCCAAGGCAACTACAGGTAGAACTTGAAATTCAATAAATACAGGAGCTTTTTAGGAGTAAATTAATTAAATGTTTGACCTAATATAGCCTTTGAATGATGTTATAAATATCCTAATGGTCCTTGGGATAAAAAAATAAAGGTTCTGTACCACTGTTCTAAAATAATGTCACTTATCAAGTACCAGTAAGCCACCACTGTGTTAGGTAGAAGGAATGCAAAGGGAAAAATGGGCTTGTATTTTATTTAGGGAGACAGTATTCCATAAAAACATTTAAAATATATGTATAATTAATACAAGGTAAACTCACTAGCCTAAGAGAAGGGTTGAGAAAGACTTCAAGTAGATGATGGCACTCGAGCAGACTTTCAAAGGAAAAGAGAGGTTCTAAAGGACAGGTAAGAAGGGAACACATTTTGGGTCTAGGGTATCTTTAATACAAAGGCACAGGGACAGGTGAGATGCAACAAGACTAACAATTAGGCTGAATTGTAGTGAAGAGGAAGGGGTGTGATGTATTATATGATGGCAATGTAGGTGAGAGTTGGTCATAAAAGACTTTAAAAGCCAAATAGAGCAGCTTGTATTTGATCCAATTGTCAGTGAAGGAAGGGAAGAGAGAGATGACATAAATGGGATGCTATGTGTCTCAGAAGGGCCAAGCAGTTCTGCTTGCAATTCAAGTGGTTTTGTATAGGACTAGGTCAGTGAAATTGAAGATTTCCTTTCAAGGGAAGGGATCCCCTCACATGCCTTGCCCAGGTTTTTGTCCCACTACGGGAGGTTTGGAATGTTATTCCTGAACTAAGAATTCTGCCTGCTGGTTGGCCCACATTATTACAATCCTGTTTTCTTGGGTGTGGTATATTTTGTAGGTTTGGGGTTTATCATCAAAACAGTAATTGTGTAAACAAAGTGGCAGCCAAATCCCCTGTGCCTTGAATGACTGGCAAGGAGCCAAAGGGTTCTGTGGTAGCCTGCCTCTGTCAAACCTCACTTTGCAAAGCAATGGGGCAGGT
The DNA here is from genome assembly GCF_037893015.1 of Macrotis lagotis. Taxonomy (NCBI): domain Eukaryota; kingdom Metazoa; phylum Chordata; class Mammalia; order Peramelemorphia; family Peramelidae; genus Macrotis; species Macrotis lagotis. Next base: position 186,710,491 of record NC_133658.1, on the reverse strand, counting down.
GGATGGTATTAAAGATTAGGAAGGCCAGAGAGGGCTAGTAACTCTTTAACTCTTCTAGTGGCACACCTCTGCATACAGGGGCCACACCTGCTGAACTGGCAGGACGTGCCGAACATGACTGGACAGAGGAGCTTTGTATCCTCCAAGCCACAGAATAGGTTGGGGCAGGAGTGTGGCACAGGAGCATTCAGGACGGGGCCCCTCTATGACCTAGAGTGCTCAGACACAGGGTGGCTGCGGTTTTACAGGGGATGAATAGAAACTGTGCTCTTAGGGGGTTCTCCAGAGGTGCCCCATACAGTTTATTCCTCCCAGCCCACTGAAGTGGTAGGGAGAATAAACTCTCAATTGCCTGGAAAATACAGTTTGGACTTGTATGTCCTTTTTTCCCCCTGGTTTCTTTGATTTTCACCAGCACTGTGTCTTAGAATCATTCATCATTAAATACAATTGATAAACTGAGATCATAATTCATATAGATCAACTTTATTTTTAACTAGTTGAGCTAAAGGAAAATTCCTATTGAGAAGAATTAGTGATTAAGATGGTTTATATGAGAATTTCAAATATTCATATCTTTCACAGGTAAATGAGATTTGGAAGGACTCTCAAGAAGTTGTATGGTCCATCCATCAAGGTTTTATTCACACACTACTAGAAGGATTTTTTGATTTGGATTATGATTTCATCTCTACATGAATTTCTGGTTTGGAAATTCCTTACAATGATACAAATCGGCATCTATAATTTATAACATTAGAGAATTGCCTGGGACACTAAAAGGTAAATAATTTACCTTTTGCAAGTTGCAAGTTGTAAGTTGCAAGTCACATGGCTTGACCCCCATAAACTACCCCCCCTTTTTAGTGGCATCATGGACCATTTTGGCAGTCTGATGAAGTCTATGGACAACTCAGAATAATGTTTTTAGATGCTTAAAATAAAATATAAATGATTGCAAAGGAAACCAATTATGATAAAATAAAATTATGAATTTTTAAAAATAATTCATTGACCTCAGATTAAGAACCCATGATTGAGAACAACATACCTTTAAAAATATTCTTCCAAAGAAGGAAATTCTATTACTTCAGTTGACAAAATATCCTGATATCTCATTAACTTTACAATTACAGATTCTTTCTAATGTGTACTGTTCCTTCTGTTGTCATTAAAAATTATTCCTGAAATTCTAAAGTTAATAAAACAATTTTAAGTATTCCAGGACTATACAGAATTTTCTAAACCAACCTTCTTTTCAAGAATGAATATTTAATGAGATTTGAAAAAGGAATATCCCTTCTCATATGATTTGATTTTGGGCTCAAAATCTGTTCATAAGAGGTTCTTGCCCTAAATAAGACATGTCTGTTATGCCATTAAAAAAAAAGATTTTTCCCCAAATAGTAAGTCCTTTAATTGATAGTATATCACTGTCACATTTGTTAATCAACATAATTATATTTACAAGTTATATAAATATAATTATTTAAAATTTTTAAAAATGTAAAGGGTACAAATTTATACATTTGAATATTAGCCGAGGATTGCTATGGTGAGCATTTATGCAAATCTCTGCTGGCAGAGAAGTTTGAGCTTGAAAGATCTGAGTTGCAATAAATAGTGTCATAAGGCAAGTGGGTGGTCCAGTGGATAGAGATTCAGATCTGGAGTCAAGTAAGCCCTGAGTTCAAATCCAATTTCAAACATTTAGTAGTTATAGGACTATGGACAGATTATTTAACCTTTATTTGTCTCAATTTTTTAATAAATGAAAAATGAGGATAATAATACCTTCCAGAGTTCTTGTGAATATCAAATGAGACAATAATTATAAAGTACTTAGCACTATGTACATATATAGTGCTATATAAATGTTAGCTGTTATTTATTATTATTATAGGTGCTTGGGTATCTGTACTAAGTCAAAGCATCTATCCTGATCAGCAGTGGGATTCAGGCATTAGGGAGCATGGCACTTTGGCCCAGATGAGCTAGGAATACTCAGTTACACCCCCCCCCAATAAATAGAAGGGAAACAAAAGAAAAAAAAAGAAGGAAGGAAAGGGAAACAGGAAGAAAAAGAGAAATAAAATCAATCTGATGGTTGTCAATATTTTTTCCACCAGATAGTGTTTGTTAGTTAGGGTTACTGACGACATCCTCTACATGTCCTACTGATAGAATGAGGATGAGTGAATAATTCAGTCAACTGTTCAGTGAATGTAATGTATACCCCTGGAGGGGCATTTATTAAGAGTCTGCCAGGATTTGTGCCTATGCCTGCTCACCTCACAGTCAACAAAATGTTCTCTCTATGGACTATCTCAATGACACAAGTCAGAGGGGTCTTAGCTGTACATTTGCACACAAGGCCATTTGTGAAAGTGCTTTTTTCTTCTTCCCTCTAGCCATCATATTATCTTCCCTAATTATCTTTCTCACTACATGGCTATACCTTTCGTGACTGGGCATTACCATATATGGATATCACTTTGAGTAAGTTCATGTTTATAAGATGGCACTGAAGATGGGAAATAAGTTGAGCCCAGAAATGAATAAGAGAAAGAAAGAAGACCAGATTGTCATCTGACAAATGCATGATTCTTTTAGAAATCCTTAACTTCTGTATGACTGAAAATAGTCGTCCATCTATAATGTCCATGAAATTCTTGTCCACATCTTTCCCCAAACTTGCCAAAGAATTTTATGAATACACAAAAGAGATGATGATTAAAATACATAAATAAACCATTTTTATTACAAGTTTCTCATACCAGCATAATTTTTACTATAGTTGACTTTTAAAAAAGGATGCAACTTAACCAATGTGAGTTATACTCTCATTTCATTTTATCAATTCATTCTTTGGTAGAACTGTTAATAATTAGTAAAGCCTTCAAAAAACAGGTAATCCTAGAGAAGAAGGAAAAAAAGGATCATTTTCAAACTTTTCCAGATTACCAAGAATTGACTGTCTCTTTTGCATCAAAGGACTATGAGGAAAAGCAATAAGGGAGCCACCCTAGAGAACATAACAAGAGGATAGCTGTTATGTATATTCTTTAAAACAGTAGAGTCTTTGGAGGGATCATTTGAGATAGGTATGATTGGAAAGATTAGTCAAACCCTAGATCGAGAGGGGTAGGCAATGGAGATTAGGAGTAGGCAATCATTTCCATGCCATATTAAGAAAATATCCTTTATCATATTCTTTTTTTTTGTTTTTTTTGCAAGGCAATGGGTTTAAGTGGCTTGCCCAAGGCCACACAGCTAGGTAATTATTAAGTGTCTGGGGTCATATTTGAACTCAGGTACTTATGACTCCAGGGCTGCCACTGTGCCACCTAGCTGTCCTTTTTAGTATATTCTTAATGAAGTCCTTTAGGAAGTTGGAAAGATCCTCTAAAATTGTTGAGAGTTTCTTAGAAGACATAAGCATGAATGGCACAGGACAAAGAAGTTGTCGATGGGCTATGGTCAGCAGCAGTGGAGGGAGGGCCTACATCAGTGAGAATATGGAACCAGTTATTGATATAGAAAAGTATGTCTCAAGAATCATCTCATTGGAGCAGGTCCAGATATGTAGTCATATGTGCCATAGATGTTGCCCTTAGTCTGGAATCCAATGGCCTCCTCTGTCAGCTGGAAAAGGATATACTGGGCCCCTTTGATATCATTTTCAATTTACTTTTGTCAGGGTCTGATTTCTCAGTATATTAAGTGAAAAGACATGGAAAGGGTGGTTTCCAACTCTACCTTTCAATGAGAACCTGAGGCTCAAAGCTGTTACACTGACATCAGACTGCCTTTGATCTGATTGTCAGTACAGAGTGCTTTGCTAACTCTGTAAAATGGTCTATGATCTTTTACAGATCTGTTTTTATGCTTCCATGATTTTTCCCTTGAAATTTTGATGATATTTGGAATCTGTTGATAAAAGCAAACCCAGAGATTGTAAGCATATTTGACTGCATACTTATAAGATTCTGCTTGTTTCCTGGCATTCCTCTCACCACACAATGTCTCTCCTTTCTTTTTTAAGCTTATTATTAAAAATAGTCACCCAGATATATTCTTGAAGACAATTGTCAACAAAATGATGTAAATAGCCTTGCCTCCTCTGTGCTACACAACACCTGAGAGATGCCTAAGAGAATGATAAAGAAAAGCAGCATGGTTTCCTACAATTTACTGAAGCAATGACCGTTCTACTATTTAACTATCTACTACAGAAAACTGAACCCAGGGAGCTTCCTTGCTTTGGATCCTTGGTTACAATTCCTCACATAGCTGGAGGTGGATTAATTTGTCTCAAACTTCATTGCACATTGAACAAATATGACAGGTTAACCTGAAGGCTCTTTCCAAACTACTTTCAACTCCCAACTTTTCCCAGTGTTTATGCCCCAAAGTCCGCCTTTGCAGGTATCCCAGAACACCTTCTCCTTGTTGACATTCCCAACTGCTTATGTCATTGCTTAAATGGGAGGGTGGTTGTCATAGGGTGATTATTCCCAAGTAAAGAATCATTCATTTCAATGGTATGTGACTGATTTCTCCCCCCCCCCTTCCTTGTAAGGAATGGACTTTGCTACAGAACATAGCATATGCTTCTTCCAGTTTGCTTCTCCCTGACCTGTGTTATCTAAATAAAGTTGTCATTATAAGGGATGTTTGGGTATGGCTTAGTAATATTGCCTTTTGCTCTATACCCCAGATGATTTTATGACTGTCTGCATGTACTACTCATATTTCTATGCCCTTCCTGGTTCCAATGACTGTAATGCTCTCCCTCCTCTTCTGGCTTTCCTGGCTCCCTTTAAATCTACCTTCAGTAAGATGTCATTCCCTGGTAACCTCTCTGCCCCACCCACCAAGTATCTTCCCTCTGAGGTTCCCTTCCACATCCCTTGTATCTAGCTATAGACCTGCTTGCATGTTATCTACCCCATTAGAATATAAGGACCAGGAAGGTAATGTTTTTGCTTTTCTCTTAATCCTGAGTCTTTAGCACAGGACTTGGTCCAGAATGAGCACTTGAATAAATACTTACTGATTTTATTTCAACCTCATGAGTTTGCTACTTCAAATAAATTGACTTTTCAATATCTATTTCTGTCAAATAGTTGGTTTGAAATGACTTGTTTTTCCCTGAATTGATCAAATGTGGCAAATTACTCTCCTTAAAGCCTCACTGGGGATATTGTTTTCTTTTTTAAATTTTCCATTCTTTTCATAGAAAGAATACTCTACTTTCACCAATCCCTTTTCTTGATTCTCTGCATCAGCTCTGGGGCTAGTACAGAATAAGACCATAATGTTTTAAACATTAAAAATTTGCTAATTGACCGAATGACCTTCCTAAAATAATGAAACAATATAATTAATCTCTCCCTTCAAGGTATAACTCTTTCTCTAAAACACACTTAATTTCAGATCCTATGAAATTCTACAATATTTGACAACTACAAAAATCATCACACAACTAGAATATTCCACAGTACTTACTTTTGAACTTACAGTTTAATAATTTATCAGTTCATTGGGGTTGGGGTGGCAAAGTTTGTTTTACTACCTTGTCCTTTCCTTCAAAAATATTCAGATCTTCAAACAAAGGAAGTCAGCATTTTAGACTATGACTGATACTGGAGCTGACTTTATATGTAATGAGAATTCATTAATACTTTAGCAATCAGTGATTTAAGTTAGGGTGGGAATGAGTAACACCATTTTAAATCAGGACCTCTACAACTAAGCAGAACTTTTGAACATTGTCTTGCCCCCAATCCTCCCCCTCTCCATAGTAACCTGGGCATGAGAATCTCTGAATTTAGATTAGTGCTCTGATAACAGAAATATAATCCATCATTAGACCTATACTTGAAGCCTACCAAGTTGGTAGCCCTTGCTAGAGCTTATTCTATTGTCATTTATGCCTTATATATGAAGGATTCCAAGAACTTTTGTTAGTGGAAAGGGTCAGTAGAAAGAAAACTAGAGCACAGTTACCTAAAAAAAGAGAAAGAATATGGAACTCAAGGAGAGTAAAGATAAAAAAATGGAAAGGTTGGTACTACCAAAGAAAAACATCTACCTACTTCATTCTTGCCTGGATAAAATATGTATTCTGACAGTTTAAGAAAGTGGGTAAATTCAGGTTATCAGTAAGTACTATGGAATATTCTAGTGGTGTGATGAATCATGATTGATATGTAAGAGCCATGAGAATTTCAGTTAAGATGTTTAAAAATAAATTAGAAAAACTATTTTATATGACATGAACAATATAAATCACTTTATATGAGTACAACGACTAACTATGGCACTTGCTCTGGTGAAGCATGATTAATTTCAAAGATATTAGTGAAAAAATAATGAGAAATGAGAGGTCAAATTGACAAGTATTTTATCAAGTATCTTCTATGCTCTAGGCAGTGTACTTAGTTCTCGGAATACAAAGAAAAATAAATGTACTCTGCTCTTCAGGAACTCATAGTTTAATGGGAGAGACACATGCCAATAACTATGTACAAACAAGAAATAAACAGAATAAATAGGAGATAGTCTCAGAGGGAAGACAAAAAACATTAGGGAGAAGAGGAAAATTATTTCTGGTTCAAATAGAAAGCAAAGTTTCTGGTCAGGCAGAGGGTCCCTGAGTTATTTTATTTAAATTTGCAGGAATAATTTATCCTGTCTATTAAAGAATGAAAATTATACTATGCCCATTTCAAAAATAAGGAAACCAAGGGTCAGAGAGTTAAAATCACAACTTAAATTCAGGAATTGTTAGCTTTAGTCTGCTCCTCTACTAATCATATCAGCACTACTTCTTCTATCTCATACTAGAAAGGGCAGAATTTTGAGTTTTGATAAAATTTCAATAGGGTTTATTTTTGTTTGTTTTGTTTTCTTAGTATTTCTTAGTATTTCAAGATATAGGATAATGTCTGGTACATAGTGACAAAAACAAATGCTTGCTAACTTGAGCATTTCATTTTAAGGCAAGATTTTAGTAAAGTGGACAGCATCTGGAGAACAGCAAAAAGACTGAAGGGTTTCGTGTTCCTGCCATATTAGAATCAGTGGAAGCTCTTTGGTGTCTTTAGACTTTAGAAAGGAAGTCTTAGGGTAGGGTGGGAATGATACCTATTTTCCAGTACTTGAGGGGTGATTAAATTTGTTCAGCTTAATCTCAGATGGCAGAACTAGGAATGACAGGTGGAAGTTACAAAGAGACAAATTTGTTTTTGATTACAGAAGAAAAAAGACTGACTAACAGAAAATACAAAAGTTTCATGAACTTCTTTATAAAGTAATGAGTTATTTCTATTTAGCAGTCTTTTGGCAAAAGTTTCAGGACTATTTGTCAGGTATGTTGTAGTGGGGATTCCTATTCAAGTATTTGAACTAGGTGGCTTCTTGAGACAACAATAAAAAATTATTAGACACATCCTTATATATCAGCCTCTGTACTTAGAACTAATTCTGACATACCTTGACTCTCAGGCATAGTAGGTACAGTTTTAACTGTGGAACAGTTAAAACTACTCAGTTGTACATGTAGTAATTATTTCATAGCTAACACATTAGTTTATTGCCCCCCCCAAAAAAAAAGCATTGCTGAAATTAATAGGCTTCTTGGTATGATGAAGCTACTCGGGATGTTTTTCATAAATACATGTCAAATTTATAAACTTAAATTGGTATATATTTATTAATCTTGTAAAATAGATCATGTACATACATCTATGTTGGTCATTCTTCTCTCTGAAGGTTGCTGATCACAGAACACCATGCTTGCTGACAATGGAGTCAGAGGCAGTTTAGTTTTTTGCTTTGGGTGAAGTTAGGAGTCCGAAGGTTACATAAGTTCAAGCCCATTCATATTCCCCACTGTCTGTTCCTGTTCCTGTCTAGAGCAGAAAGATTAGATGGAAGTCATCATTGTGTCAGCAATGGACAACCTTGACAAAAATAACTCACCAAAAATCAGGTAAAACTGGAATCAAGCTCTAAAAATCATTTGATACCATTTGAATAGTTCAAAGTCTAACACTGGATAGAATTAAGAGAACTTGAATTCACTAGGGTTGGCATTTCATGGTATCCTAGGGGCCAGGCTGCAGTATCTGCACATGTCTCTTGACTTCTCAGTATCTCAGATAACTCTCTAGGAATGTTGGTTACAGAAGGCTAGTTCATCTACATTGATGGAAGGAGTTTCATCACCTGAAATTCACTCCTGTGACAAAATCACATGTCCAGGCTTTCCTTCTCCACAAAAGAAGATAATAAAAATAATTTTGGCCATAGGAATGAATAGCTAAAAGTGAAAGGAATCTTGAAGATTTTCCAACAATCCTTAAACTTTTAACAAAGGAGCTTAATGGCATATAATAATAATAATAATAATAATAATAATTAACATTTGCACAACATTTTTAAGCTTGCAAATCATTTTACCCATACTATCTCATTCAGGTTTCAGAAAAGCACTATGAGGTAAGCATTTCAAGTATTATGATTCTCATTTTACAAATTAGGAAACTAAGTATCAGTCTATGAACATGCAGCTAGTAAGTACCAGAGGCAGAATTGATACTAGCAGGTCCTGCACCCTTTAAACTGTCTATTGAGGTCTTACAGATAATCAGTAAAAATTTAATTTTTCATCCCACCTTTTATTGTTCTTCTTGGCAAAGGTACTGGAGTGGTTTGATATTTCCTACCCCAGTGAATTTTACAGATGAGAAAACTGAGGCAAACAGAGTTAGATGTTTTACCCAGGGTTATATGGCTAGTGTCTGAAGTCATATTTGAACTCAGGAAGATGAGTATCCCTGACCTCAGACCTGGTACTCTGTCAACTGTGCCACATAGCTGCCCAATTCCATGTTTTTACTTTCACTTATTATTTGTCCATGTTCATATTATTTGTCCATGCAAATTATTGCACTTTTCAACTTAAGTTTCCTCAACTTTAAAATGGGGATAATTATGCCTATAATAATAATTATTTCATAGGATTGTTGTAAAAATCAAATGAGAGAAGGCAAACAAAACTCTCTGCAAACCTTAAACCATCATGTAATGTCTGCTATTTTCATTACCAAGGATCATGCCAAAGTAATAGAATTCAAAAGTTCTAGTTCTCAGTCTAGTGTTCTTTTAGTTATACAACATTATTTCTCCAGAGGCACTTAGAAAAATGCAGTTGTTATAGTTTACAATTTGCTATAGTACAAATATTCAACATCTTGATAAAAACAAGAAAGGTATCAATCAGATTATATCCCCCTCTATGTAGCTCTCTCAGGAGCTGGGTTATTCTTATGTTGTTAGAAACATATGTTGTGTCTTTCAATAGATAGATTGGGTAATTATCTTAACTTATGCCTATAAATGAGATCAATAACTATTAAGTCCATTTATCTGATCTATGATTTCATAGTCAGGTAATAATAAAGCAAATGATTGAAGACATCAATGTCTTTATGTTAGTGTGGAAAAATATATGTCTTTCCTTCAAAAGGTGAAGTACACTTAAGTGAAGGAGTTCTTTGCAGCTCTAGAGGACACAGTAACATACTTTGTAGTGTCCTCTTAGGGTGATTGACCAGTGAAACTTTCATTTTCAAAGCTATCTCCTAATAACAGATATAAAAAGAAAAATCCCTTGCCCTTTAATAGTTTTTCTAAGAGATTCTAGTGTAAAAATATGATAAATTACAGATAAGTAATGATAAACCATATGAAAAGCAACACAATGCAATTTCATAGGAGAGAAAACACTGAAAACTTGGTGGGGGGGAAAGAAGGTCAGAAAACATATTGTGTGAGAGGTGCTATCTGATATAAGGGCTCCATTTGATCAGTGTCCATTTTCTCAATGTTAGAAAATCATATGATATTGAATGTACTGTAAGACCTTGAAATCTTGCATAGAGATGTTAATGCTTAGAAATATGGTCCTATGACCAGAAGCCAAGATTCCACTTAGAAAAAGGCAAGTACTAGAAGGGAAAAATAATGAGAAATACAGATATTCCATGGGAGGTCGGAACCTGGAAATTAGTGATGCCAAAAGAGACCTAGAGGGACATGGTAGAGAGCAAATTACACAGAATTTTGCAATGTGATATGGCGGCAAAAAAGGGCTGGAATAGCTGTCGGCAACATGTGGAGAAAAATCATGTCTCACACTGGGAAGGGAACAGGCTCATTCTTTGTGACCCTTTTGCAACCACACCTGGAATACTGTGTTCATGTTTGGCACCTTGTTACAGGATGGTAGTGAAGTGGCCTGGGTGGAATTTCAAAAAGAGCCACAAGAATGACTATGAATCTGGATAGATTGATTCATAAAGCAAGATTAAATGAATCAAATCTACTTGGCCCTGCATGCACCTAACTCACATTGACTGCTAAGGGATATTCAGGAGGAATATGAATAACTTGGAAGATTACAAAGTAATAGAACTGTCCATAGAGATATAATGTATAAAACAGGAAAGATAATATTCATTATGGAGAAGAAGAAGAAAGAAGAAGAAAAAGAAGAAGAAGAAGAAGAAGAATAGGAAGAAGAAGGAAGAAGCAGAATGAAGCATATAGTTAAGCAGAGATCTGGAAACTCAGGGGGAAAGAAATTTTAGTTGCATACCAATGAAGTTTTCTTATGAGCAATATCCATTCTTTGAACCAATGGGCTTCCACGGAAACTGAGAACATACTAATATACTAGTTACATTCTAGGGTATCACTATGTCTCTACAAAATAAACATAATTCCCTCCTGAAGAGTACACTAAAAAGGGGAAAATGTATTCAATAGATTTTTAAAAATAAAATCACCTATCTCTAGGGTCACAGATTGTTCTGCCTATGAGACATAAATATGAATTAGATAATTAATTGGAAAAGTTTGGACTAAATTTATTTACACTGAAAGAAAAGATTTGCTCTGGCAAATCTTTAATGCAACCAGTAACTTAGTTGTAGACATATAATTTTTAGGTTAATTCAAAACTAGAGACCTAAATAATATGTTACTTTATTCTTTCTCTTTTTGGACAAGATTCAAATTGCTAATTTAAAGTATAAATGTAAGTTTTTATATTGCTTTTCTTGTTTGTTATCTGTCTTCTGATTTCTATGACTGTACTGCTTGTTCATATATATATATATATATATATATGAACAAGAAGTATATATATATATACATATATATATATATATATATGTTTTTCTTTTCTTTGCCTAGATTTGTCACTCAGACTCTCTCTTGATTTCCTTTCCCTACTCACACTTCAGTGCTACTTTTTTGTCCTGGCTCCTGAGACTGTTGTTTTCTCTCTTTCATTATTCCTGAAGTTACAACCTCTCTTTCAAAGAAAGATCCTCTTTGGTGGTAGCTTTTTTCCTATTGGATGTCATTCTTTTCTCCCCATCCCAATTACATGAGCAATTTCCCTTCAAAGAATTCCATATATGAAATTCAATCATCTGAATTTCTGAGTTGCTTCTCTCTGAATTATTTTCTTGTACTTCAAAAATCAGGAACCATGTCCAAAATCTGTCAAATAAATGACTGGCAATTAAAAAGCAAAGGGTTTGATTCTCTTTAAGATGTAGATTACTCTTGGGAAGAAAGGAACTTGGGAGGTGCAAAGTGGGAAGACTGAATTAATAAGCTTACTGAAATAGTCATTGACTAAAAGATGCCCCATGGAAAGACATGCTTTCAGACAATTGAATTTTAAAACTGAAAGGGATCTTAGAGATGATTTTATAAACCATCAACCTTGGTATCAGGTGATGATTATTGTCACTATAGTTCCTCTAATGTCAATCCATGTGAGGTGATTATGTGAAAATACATTGGATATTTTATTCATTTTGGGGTTGGTATACTAGCTCATTGACCAACGTGCAGTGATCCAGATCTGAAGGTGACTATATAATTCAATTGTTACACCAACAACTGTTAGAAACAAATTCTAATAAAACAAAATGACATTTGTTGCTACTAGACTTGACTTACGTTCTCTCCATATAGGGTTAGAACTATTGATCAATTCCTGTAGGCAAGTAAGTATCCATGCTGACAAAATATTTGGCAAAGTGTATCTCATTTTATCTTCAACAACCACTTTTCAAATATGTTGGAGAAGACATTCTTTCTGTGAATGATTTGGACTACTTGACCTCATACATATTCTTTGAGTCAATGGATTTATGTGGAAGCTGAGCATATACTAATAAACTAAATATACTCTGTTAGCTCCACACTTCTATAAACTATCATTCCACTCCTGAAACATGAACATAATCGCTTCCTGATGAGTAAACTGAAAAGGGGGGAAATGCATTCAATTCAGTTCAACCACATATATAATCATTCTGTGCTAAATGTTTAAGTTACAAAGATGGAAAATAATGGTCTCCCCCCTTCCAGGATCTTACAATCCATTTTAAAAATCAACAGAATCTATCTAAGAAAAGATCATTGAGAGAAAAGTAAGAAATATTCTTCACATCTTAAACATAAACAGAATACCTAATTAATAAATTTTTGTTGAGCTCAATTTAATATAACAAAAAATTCTATTCAACAACCATTTATAAAGCAAATGGCATGGTTCAAGGCAGTAATCAAGATGTGAGGGATATGAAAACATAAAGAAAATAGTCCCTGCTCTCAAGGAGCTTTTCTAAACAGCTCTTAGACCTGCTTGGCTCTCCTTAGGAAAGAGAAACAGAAAGGGTAAGAAAAAGAAGGAAAATAAATGAAAATCACAGAGAATACTTTTGAGACCTTAGGTATGAATATTGGATTAAAATAAGACCACTCATAACGATGTTCACATAGGACTTTTTAAATTTTGCTTTATTTTTAAATTATGAAATAAAACAAGCATTTCCATTACATAGTATAATTTTAAAAGGATGATTATGCATGAAACTTCAAATATTCTTTGTATAAATTGCTATTCTTTTAAAATATACAGCAAAATTATCATGTATGTTTCTTTTTTTCCTTTTTTTTTCTTCCCTCTCCTGAATTCTAGAAATGGTCACCATTAGACACAAATAGATACATGAGTAAAACAATTCTGTACATGCTTCTTTTTTTATCAGTTCTTTCTCTGAATGCAGAAGGTTAATGGGGTCACGAGTCAACATCATTGAATGACTCAACACAACAACAACAAAGTGTGTGTGTGTGTGTATATATATATATATATATGTATGTATTTATTTCCAATCTTTCTGTTTGGGTCTGCTCCTGCATATTTTTCCTTGATCTTCATTTCACATTTTCTTATATTTTTTTTAGCCATCTGACTTGTCTATCCCTGGAACCAAATACAAAGCACTTGACAATGTAACCCTTTCACTCTCAGAACTTCTATCCTGGGCTCTGCAGTCAGGCCAGTCTAGTCAAATGTCTCACTGTCACTATATTAGGTCAGAGAAACTCTACTTTGCTTCCCTTTGGAGTATACATACCTTATCCAAAATTGCTCTCCCTGTCTCCCTGTTCTGAAATCATGATCAAGTCAATTCCTTTCATTGTTATTGAAAAGGGTATGACAATTGAATGCCCTTTGACTCTACTCCCCATCCCTGTCACTTTCTAAACCAAGTAACACTTGTTGGACATTATTCTCCTGATGTATTAATGTTTACTCCTTGAGGATACAAATTATCTTGACTTTGTTAAGAATTGTTAAGCTAAGCATCCCCAGAGCTTGGTACAAAATAAGGATTGTGTTATAGAAATGTACTAAATGTAGCTTTTCCTGGCTTCAAGCTCTACACTATATCCTTAATATCATTTTCTGGAAGGATGGAGTTTTTTTAGGTGTACCTGGTGTCCTCCTCCCTATAAATATTCTCCCCATGTTCTGACATTTGAAAGGAAGTCTGTCTTTCAATATTGCATCTCAAAGCTGTGGACAATGTTTCTTAGTTTGGAATTTGAACAATTGTAACAGCACGACACACGTGGAATTCATAAAATATAAAGTTTTTCTCCCTCTTCTCACTTTCATCACTATCATGGGGAAAAAAGGTTGAACTTTTATTCTGTGCAGGAGTATACACTAATGATACAAAAGAAGTATACTACTTCAAGCCTCAACATCAAGAAGTTCTCCAACACATGGGGGAAAAATGGAATATACACAAAAGGAGTTACCTAACCAATGACACAACATAAAACAAATGCTAAATTGGTGACTATTTAGTTCCTAAAATCAGAATTATATAGAACTCCTTGTAAAATAGATAGTGATCTATTTGTTTAATTTTAAATGAACTTTTCTGGAATTAGCATATTGCTTAATTAGGGTAATACAAAGGATCAAGCATTACTGGGAGAGTCAGAAGAACTGAATTATACTCCCGTCCTTACCACTAAGTAGCTTAATGATCTTGGGTAAGAACCCAGAGTGATAGTACGAAAGAATGCTTAATCTAGAGTCAGAGAATCTGGGCTCCAGGTCTTTGATACTTGCCACATATGTGATTTTAGACTAATTTAGATTAATTTTAGGCAAATAGACTTATTTGAAACCCAAGGGAGTAAAATTAGAGAGAGTGAGGAATTGGACTAGGAGTCAAGAGGATAAATTCAAATTTTGCTTCAGATGCTTAGTCCCTGTGACCTCAAGCTGGTCATTTCATTTCTCTGTTTCTCTGTTTACTTATCTGTAAAATAATGGGATTGAACTAAGTAGTTATTGGGATCTAATATAATTCTAAAGTTATTATCTTCAAATCCTGTGACCTCTCAGATCTTTTGAGGGCTTAAACTTTGAATTTCACTGGCCCTCTCTTGTTTAGTTGTTAAAATATCTCTGAATTTAAAGTTCTCCTATTATTTTAAAAATATCAAAACAAATCATCCTGAAGGTTAGATAAGATAGGGAATTCTTTGAAAATTCACCCCCCCCCCAATTGTCAAGTGAAAACAGTATCATTCAGGAAATTCCTATAGTTGAACATTTTTTTTTTTGTCTCATGTTCCTGTGCTGGGGTAGGCAGAAAAAAATCACTGATAAATTTCTTAATTTGGAATCAGGAAGACCTGGAATCAAATCCTTTGTCTGTTAATAATTTCATTACAAATTACTTATCCTATCTGTGTCTTAATTTCCCCATTTGTTGAGTGGAGATTGAAATTCCTGTAAGTCTCTACTTCACATGATTTTTTTGTGAGGTTTAAATAAAATAGTTTATATGAGAGCTCTTAGGGCATTATGTCAACATCAATTGAAAGACAATTTAGAAAAGCGAACAGGAAATTTACCTAAAAGTCACAAAGAACTGGTTCAAGTCTTGCATCTATGGCTATGATACCATAGGTAAGTCCTTTAATCAACTAATGTTTAGGTAATTATCTAAGATAATAAGTTTTAGAGCAAGTATAGATCTGTAATGGTAAAAGTTTGCACATTGAGAATTCCCCAAACTAGTGCAATCATGGATAGAGTGGATCTCTCCCTGCCTCCCAGTCTCCTCTTTCCATCTTTCCATCTCTCTCTCTCTCTCTCTCTCTCTCTCTCTCTCTCTCTCTCTCTCTCTCTCTCTCTCTCTCTCTCTTCTCTCTCTCTCTCTCTCTCTCTCTCTCTTTTCTCTCTCTCTCTCTCTCTCTCTCTCTCTCTCTTTTCTCTCTCTCTCTCTCACACACACACACATTAGTCATTATTATTATTGATAACTTTCAAAATGAGAATTTGTAATGTTTGGGGGAAAACACTTTTTTTGGGTAGAACAACTACCTTCATAATATTTTGTCAATTAAACCTTGAGTTCCTAGAGAGAATAACTAGAAATAGTATCCCCTCTTTACCTCAGAGAAAAAAAGTTGAATTTTTAAAAAATGATGGATACTTGATACCATTAATCCCACATAATTAACCAGGACATAATTAGGAAAAAAAGTAAAATAAAACAACTTAGTTTCCATGATTCACATCAAAAAAGAAAGCTTTTCTATTAGTGTTGGTTTTTTATAATTAAATGAAAAATAGTCTCCAGAATTAGTTCATTTCTGGAACTGAACAAATTTAGCTTCTGGTGTCCTTTAACCTGATGGTCTGACCTCTCAGAATATCAGATCAAAAACAAATCTAAAAAAAGATTGAAGTCAAAAGTGCAGGCTTATGAAACAATAGGAAGGCATATCTGATCTTTAGGTGATTAGAAGACAAAGGGAAGAAATACTTTTTTCATGTAACTCCAGCTTGATATTATTTATAAATGGTTCTGATAATTATATTCAAGGCACAAAGTCAAATTTACAATTGCTGTAATCACATTCTAAATTTTCTAAATTCAATTAATTGAGGAAGCACACTGTATAATGAGTGATGCATGGGTTCCTCTGGGAATTGGATGATTTTAGTACTTATTTCTCTGGCTACCAAATGCAGTTAAGCTGATAGTGCATCAGAGTTCCAAACCCAGCACTTCAATGGAACAAAGAGGTGATAAGACATTTGAAACAGGAAAATATATCTACTAAAAATTGAAGAATATTAGTTGTTTTTAACATCTATGGAAGCCCTGACCTGAGATGGATAGACAGGATAGGAAAAAAGAACAAAATAAAACAAAAACAAAAGCAAAAAACAAAAACAAAAAAATAGTGTCTGTGTTCAGGGAGTTAAAAATTCAGAAGTCCCAAGAAAGCCAGTGACCTTAGTATGCTTGAAAGGTCAATTTTCACCTATAAAAGGCACTAAAATGTATATATCTTAGAATTTAAGTTGTCCCAGCAGGACAAGAGTAGTAATAATGGTAGTCCCATTATTCAAGGAATTCAACTGCTCTTCAAGGCAGATGGCATAATTGATAAGAGTCAGAAAGACCTGAGCTCAAACCCAACCTTAGACACTATCTGTGTGATCCTGGCCAAGTTATTTTAACTTCTGTTTTTCTCAATTTCTTCAACTGTACAATGGGTATCATCATCATCTTCATCATCATCATCATCATCATAATAGCAACTACCTCCCAGGGTTACTGTGAGGATTAAAAGAGAGAATATCTGTAAAGCACTTAATATTAAGAAGCTAATCAGTTTACATCTGTTACTTAGTAGGCAATTAATAAATTCTCACACACATATATTCTCATTAGTCATTATTATTGATAGCTTTCAATAACTAAATTCAGCCCCCTCAATTGAATCTTGGGCATGAAGGGGCCTCTGAGCAGCAAAGTTGCCAAGAAAAGAACAAGTGGTAGAGATTCCTCAGGGTGGAATTTTACCATATATCTATATCATCCATATCTATCTATATCTATATCTATATCTATATCTATCTATATCTATATCTATATCTATATCTATATCTATATCTATATCTATATCTATATCTCTATATCTATATCTATATCTATATCTATATCTATATCTATATCTATATCTATCTATATCTATATCTATATCTATATCTATATCTATATCTATATCTATATCTATGTCTATGTCTATGTCTATGTCTATGTCTACGTCTACATCTACGTCTACGTCTACATCTATATATATATATATATATATATATATCCCTTTATGTCAGTGACCAATTGGAAATTTCAAGGACTTTGTTAAAGTGGATGCTAACTTTCTCCAGGATTCAAAAAATTACAAATTTTCTTTCTTAGTTTATATTGAAATAAATTATCTAGATGAAAATTAAGACATTGGTTAATCAGTTTGTCATTTGGTAGCTTCTGCAGAGTGTTATTTGGCATTATGTAAACAAACATCCTAATAATTGACTGAATTGTACATAATAACTTGGTATCATATTTGCTACAGTGCACATATGCATGACGCTGTGTATCTCATTTTCATACTGTTAAGTAGCTTACAGTTTGTCATCCAGGTCTGGAATATATGACTCTTTTTGATCCCCACCACTTAAAATCCCTATTTCCTTCAAAGATTGGATTAAGCACTACTTTTACTGCATGGACCTTTTGTGATCCACCCAACCTCATGTGCCCTTTCCTTGATGAAATTATCCTGTATTTGTCTTGCATATAGTTTGTATATCCAGAAATGCTACCAAGCCCCAGGAACTGGGTTGCTGTACTGAGTCCCCCCACACACACACCTGCTAAATTTCTTTCTTAACAATGGACCTTTAACACATGCATGAACCAGGATCAAATCTGGGGATGCTCATCTCCAAAAGGGTAGTGAGGATCTTTTGTCTTATCTCTTTGCCTCTTTATCCCTCTTCCCCAGAGATCATGGGAAGTTGCTTAAATATTAGGTTTGGGTAGTATCTGGGGTCTCCCCTTAAAAGGTGGTAGAAAAACACTCAATATACACTCTAGGTCAAGAATAAGAAATGTTTTATGCACTCAAGAAATATACACACATCACCAGAAAATTTTAAGCAAGAAGAAGAGATTTAAAACTCCTATTTTATTCTCTCAGAAGGTTGTTCAGGAGCATGAATTGTTTTATTATTTTTGTTTATATCCAAAGTGCCTCCCACAGTGTTTGGTAAGCATTTAACCAATGCCTGTTGATTGATGGAACACATTCTGAGATATTTCCAGCATTCTTTGCAATATGGCATCAGAAGTCATGAAAAATATTATTGCAATAAGCAGCATTATTTAAAATTTTAATGATAAGAGAACTGAGGCAGTTACATGATTGAAGTGCATAATTATACAATGCCAGAAGACTAACTTCAAATTTGGTCTAAGATTAGCTATCTGGCTACAGGCACTTGATTTGAGTCCTGTTTGACTATATAAATACTAGGTATTATTATTTTTTTTATTAGTTACCATATAATTCAGTTGAGATTTTTATTTTTGTTCTTTCCTTTACTTGGTTGTGGTCATCGAGTGTGTTATTGTCTAAATTCTGCTTATTTTATTTTGCATTAGTTCACACAATGAAAGGGATAAAAAAATTCATTGCTTACCTAAGGATGCAAAGAGAAAAGATGAGATAGTTCCTGCTTTCAAGGAACTTACCTTCAAATTAGGGGTGAAAACACATTTAGGAGAAGTGATCTGCAATGTGGATGGAAAGGCACAGAAGTCTTAGCAGCTCAAGACATCTGGAAAGCTGGAGGTCTCATGTGGGTAGTTGATATAAAGCCTGGTGAATTTACAGATGTTAGGTGGCAGGGCAATGGAAGACCCAGTGGTCCTCAACTTTACCAGAAAGAACCTCACTAACTTTATTTGGTAAGTCTGAGTGCATTATAGGAGTGTGCAAATTAGTGTCTTTCAAGGTATGTCTGGGTAGCCAACCCACATTTTCTAGGCAGACTGGGGATAGGAAGGAGGCACTCTAGAACCTGGAACAGTGCCTAATACATAATAGTCACTTCATACATGTTTATTGATGGATTGACTCCTTTTTATTCTTCATATTCAGTGTTTCTTGTAATACAGTAATACTCCATGATTTTTTTTAGACATTTCTCAATTGCTGTCCCTCCATTTTGTTTTTAGTTCTTTGCTATAACAATGAGGTTTTTATGTCCCTTTGATTAAAAATAAATGGTTACATGGGCATTGAAAACAAAGGTTTAAGTACTAATGAGGTATATACTTCTGTGACAAATTTTTTTGGTAGGGGAGAGGGAACACTCTAGTTTGATCTTTTTTTTGTTATTAATTCACACATCTATACCATGCTTTATTCAAAACTAACCTAGTTCATTAGTAAAAAGTTCATCATGAGGACAAGATGTGAAGAATTCACCTAAAGTTAGGCTTTTGGGGAGAGGGGAAGAAAGAGCACCCCTTCTTCGAACCTTCCCACATTAATTATTCTTCCTTTCTAAAATATGGAGTTTATCTGTTTCTGAGCTGCAAAAAAAAAAAATCACAATCCTCAATGCCCTCCCAATTTTAAAACTCTGGAAAAAGCTACCAGTTATTACAATCAAGAAATGTCTCTGGCTACAAATCATTCATATTGTATTTGACTCTGGAATATTTTATTTGAGTTTTGGAGGCAGTAGTCTGACTTTGTTACTAGTATTTTGTTTAGTCTAATTTATAAACTGATTTGTATACACTAATCTAAGTGGAAGTTAGGTTAACCAGAAGTGTTCTTAATGGCAAGGAAAATCTAGTTTGGGATGTCAGTTTTGGAGGTTTTTCCTATGAAACCCTTATTTATTGTTCTAAGAAAAAAAATAGTGAGAAAGGGCTTTAATGTAACCTCATAATTAAATCCTGGCTATTTGTCCAGGACAGGTTCTCCTTCATTCTTCTACTCTATAGAGTCATCTACTCATTTACATGGAGCTTTTATTTAGAATATAAAATTAAGTAAGTTTATCTTCATCTAAGAAAACCCAGTATTAAAAAATAGACTAAAAGTTAAATGATACCAGTATGTCAAGAAATGATGAAGCAAAGAAGGAGAAAATATGCAGAGGAATAAATTTATACCTTCCCAATGAAGTAGCAAATTCTTCCAGCCAGGTCATCTTAAGTAGATCAGAAAACCAGAAATGACTCTAGTGACCCATGATTACATTGGGTTTTAGGTACCAGTAATCTGTTGCTGGTCTCCCTAAAGGACCCGTATTTCTGAGACTTCCTTCCTTCCTGCTCTGTGCATCATTCAATCCCTCTAGTGAGCAGAGAAAACTATACTTCCCATTAATTTTCTTGCTGATAAGGTGCTCAATGTGTATAGCAAGACTTTGATCTTAGTCCAGCATCTCTCCCTGTCAATCCCTCAGGGTTGTCCAGCATCTAAAACTAAATTAGAATATCTCTCTTCTTTGACAGTGAATCAGTCTTTAATCAATTGTTCCATCCCTTTTAGCCATTTAACTTTGATTAGCTTTTATGAAGGTATATCAATTTCAAAAACATAGCAAGAACAAAGATACAAACATTTGTCCTCCAACACCATGGGGCATATCTTATACTACTTACCACTTCATTCTCTGGGGAAGAATGAGAGATTTAATTTTACTTAATTCAATTCCTACAAAGCATTTGTCTCACCAAGTTTAAGCTCAAAGCCTTGCTGGTCTAGTAGCCCCTGAATCCACTCCTCAGGACTTAGCTGCTGAACTGACTGCAACCTGTATTCTATATTCCCGAACTCCAAAATCTGAGACATCTCTGTACCTAGGACAGAGAAGGATATAAGTAATAGCCAAAATTCTAAGTCTTTTTCTTAGCTCCTCTGGCCCTTAATAGGATGGGGAGGAAATGACCTTCAGTCTTTCCTCCATCTCCATATGGTGCTTGAGAAGGAGGATACAGACTAGAATAATATAGGAAAAAGCCTTGATTTCTTAGTCAAGCAGTTTTAAAGACACAAATAGTTCCAGCTATGCTGCCAATATGGGTAAAGAAGGGAAAATATACTTCTAACCATATGGCAAGCCTTTACAGAATAAGCATACAAACTCCAGATCTCTAGTCTAAAGCAGATTCACAATGTTTTTAATAAATGAGTAACTGAATTTTAAGTATTCTATACATGGGCCAACCCCCCCCCCAATTGTATATGAATGATATATAAATTGGATGGTTTATTAGTGGATAGATACTTGGCAGTTGCCTATAAGGTTGAGAGTGGTAGATTATCATACATAAGAAATAGTCTAAGATAGATCAGTTCAATTCAATGCGATGCAATGTAGTCCAAGTCGATTGGTATTTATTAGATAGTTTCTTTGTGTGAGATTCCATATCAGCACCAAGCTAGGGTACAAAGACAGGAAAGAAGCTACTGTCCTGAAGGAGTTCAAATTCTAATGGTTCACTTTATATATATATGTATATATATATATATGTTGATTATTGAAATATTTTTAAAATTTCATTTCTGTATACAGAACTATCCTTATATGTGGGAATATATGAAAAGCAAGTAGGGGATGAGAATTCATAAAGATGAATCATAGAGTTAAAACTAGAAGGGAACTTAGAACATCATTTTTAATCTTTGTTTTATTTTGTTAAACTATTGTAAACTGGAAAATAATCAAGAAATATGAAATTTTTAATATAAAAAGGCCAGAAAATGATGATTTTATATGAAACATGAGTCTAGTATGATATAGCTAGTTTAATTATGATACTTATTATGATAGTACCAATATTTTCCTTTTATGTTCTTTTCTGAATTTCCTACTGCCCTTTTTCTATTTATTTTAAAATGTTGGCATTTGACTACCAACTTGGCATTATCATCCGCCTTCCATGAAATTCTAGAACTTTCCCAAAATAAGGCTTTCTTTTATATCAAAAGTATTGTCAACAATTGTTTTGTAATGGATTATCTGAAAATTTATTCATCATTTTGCATCTACTGTAAAACCTTGTGTTGTGATAGATACATGGAAAATTTATTCAGCATTCTGCACCTATTGCTCAAATTTGTATTGTAATGGATATGTCTGTTTATGTGGCATTCTACACCTATTTCCTGTTCTCCACCAAGAAGTGGGAGATTTAATTCATCAAAAGTTTGTAGAAGTTAAGATTGGTCATTGCATTAATCAGAGATTCTATTTCTTTACCATTTAATTTTATACATGAGGAAACTATGACGTACAATGATTAAATGATTTGTCTATGCTCTCCCATGGATAAAGAAAATGACATACAATATATTTAACTTGAAATCCTTTGACATAAAATCTGGTCATCTCTTGTACCAGTCTGAGAAACTTAACAATCGAGGTCTCTGTAATCTTTTTTAAAAACAAAGAATATAGTTAATTTTTATATTCTCCTTAATGAGGAAACCATCTGAATAGTGATAAGGGAATTAGAAATTATAGGTTTTTTAATTTTTAAAAGCTATTTCTTTAAATATAATCACAGAAATGAGAGCTGGTTGCTACTGGGCATTTCATTTTTTTCTGAAAATATGGCTCTTCTCTGGCAAAACTTTGAAGTTAACCATTTCTTCTGAAGAATCCTTGAATCAGTCAGGTGATTACTAGAGAGCACCAAGGTAATTTGCATAAAATATTGATGGTTTACAAACTCTTCCCAAGTTCCCCAAGAATATCCCTAATGTCAGCTTTCTAGAATATAAGTAAAACATAGGTCGTGAGATTGAGAATTGGGGGATTTGTTACTACTTCTGATTCCTTTTGGGATGAAATAAAAACAAAGCATCTTGGCTACTGCAAGACCATACACATTTGAAGTGAAAGGGGACATCCCTACCTAGATTAATGAAGCAATTTCCTTGAAACCAAAGGGGAAATTTCATCTAAAACTCCCTTAGTTATCCAATGAAAGGTAATAGGGCCAAATGGATTCCTGAAGTAATTTTTTTTTCTCTTTGTTGACTTTTGATTAACATTTTGCTTTCCATCTGTTTATTTTGGCATAGTTTTTGTCTGTTTTGTTAATACAAAGGCATGGAGTGTCTGCCTTTGAGGATAGCTGTTAAAATAATGAATATTTTTGATTGGCCACATTGTTCAATATATTGGTAGACTGCACTGGCTATCTTTGACCTCACCAAATAACAAAAGTCAAGACCCACAAAAGGTAGCATGTCTGGGGGTGATTTTCAACCTTGATGGACTTGCTCATTCCATCAGTGCAACAATCAGGGACAATTTGGGGCTATCTGTGATGGAGAATATCATCTGTATCCAGAGAAAGAATTGTGGAGTTTGAACAAAGACCAAGGATTATTACCTTTAATTTAGGAAAAAAACTGATATATTATGTAATCTTGCTATCTCTTTTACTTTTTCTTCCTTAAGGATATGATTTCTCTCTTATCACATTCAATTTGGATCAATGTATACCTTGGAAACAATGTAAAGACTGGCAAATTGCCTTCTGTGGGGGGTGGGAGGAAGGAAGCAAGATTGGGGGGAAAATTGTAAAACTCAAAATAAATAAAATCTTTAAAAGGTAAAAAAGGTAGCATGTCTTTCATTTCACTAAATCAAATAGAGGTTAGAATCAAGGGTGGATTTGTATATATACAAACTGTCTCAAATAGTTTTTGTTATCACTCTTCTGACTTTTGTTTGAATAAAAAACAAGTTGAATTATTGGATATTTGAAAAAGATTTTTTGAAAAAAATCAAATTTTTCTTTACAGGTAAAGAAACAGGACTAGAGAGAATGACTTGACTAAGTATATATCTAGGTAGTTAATAGATGAATTGGGTCTGTAACACAGGTCTCCTGATTTCATGACCAGTGTTCTTTCCACCAAATTATACCAATCATGTCATGCCTTTTCTTCTTAGGCCATCATCTCTAGTCTGCCACCATATATACAAGTATTCTCCATCTCATGACTTCTCTCCTTGGATTATCATTTTCGCCTTCTCCTCAGTGCTAATGTGGACTCTGACCCCAGATCTTTCAGCCTTGAGAGATGAACATTTACTTTATCTAGCCAACGAACCAGGTTTCCATGCCACTTCCTGGTCAACTCCATGCCAGATAGACTATGCTTTCTAACCTTTTGAAGTTGCATTTAAGTCTTTTTTAAAGCCCCATTAGAATGTAAGCTTCTTGAGGGCAGGTATTATCATGCCTATTTATACAAAAGTCTTAGTTTTAATCTTTATTAAAGCCTAATAATGGCAGTTAGGTGGTACAGTTAATAAAAGTGCTGAACTTGGTGAAAGGAAGATTCATCTTTCTGAGTTCAGATCTGGTCTCACACATTTCCTAACTGTGTGACTCTGGCCAAGCCACTTAAAGCTGTTTGCCTCAGTTTCCTCATTTGTAAAATGAACTGGAGAAGGAAATGACAAACCACTCTAGTACCTCAAGAAAACCCCAAATAGGGTCATGAAGAGCCAGAAATTACAAAAAATGACTGAATGAAACAGAAAAAAAAAACCTAGTAAAGCTCAAAACTTCATTAAGACTATTGAGAAACTTGTATACTCAATGCTCAATATAGTTCTTGGTATATAGTAAGCACTTATAAATACTTAAAATATTATAGCTAACAATGAACCCACTTTACTTAATGACGTATCAGAAACACAAAAGACCCAAGTTATGCCACCTACTTTGAACTTTTTCCTCAACAAGAACCTTAAGTATCATACCTAAATGGTTAATTAGCTGGGTGTGAATTAAAGAGGTTTTCTTGAACTCTGTTGCACAACACGACTTAATCCCAAAGTTCCTCTTACCTTCTAGAACAGGATAGTTACTCTAAGAATGGAAGGTCCCCTTTAAAACATTCAAGATACTACCACAGAGTTAGGCACCAGGAATAGTGGGGCCTAGTCATCTTTTAAAATACTTTGATTTGGTTTGCCAGGGGATATCTGATTGCCAATTATGTTTGAAGGAAGTGGGTGTGATCAAGGAGAGTAATATTTCTTCCTTTGAGGACAGTAAAAACGATTGGTGCACATGCCTCCTTATAATTTGCAGTGACGGAGTGAGCCAGTGATTCAGAATGACAATATGCACATTGCAAGGGCAACATTCATGCCGGTTTCTTTTGTAAGTCACCAAGTAATATTTCTTCCCTGTGGCTGAGGACCAGGACTTGATCTGTATTTCTTGGCTGAGTTGGAACACGTGAAGATAATACTGAGGCCTTGTCAAGCTGACAATGTTTCTTTGCTGAGTGAGTACATCTCCCCCCCCCCCCCCCATTTCCAAGGCAAATAAGTAAAAAAAGTTGGAAGTTATGGTAGTGTTCCATTATGGATTAGATCAACTGTCCTAACATGACTTGATGTATTTTTTTTGTAAATCTGGCAATATCTTGAAAGCCGAAAGTGAGAGTAAGATTGTCAGAGTTGTGCTTGGTATTTCTTAATGTTGATACTAGATTTGAAAGAAGGTTAGGTATTTGATTGGGAAGTAGAGTCACTTATCAACAAACTTGAGGGAAAGAAACTCAAGGGACAAGGTGGAAATAAGGCAATATAGGAACTGAAGATATTTGACTGATTGAAAACAGTTGCTGAGCTCTACTAGAAAGGTACACATTGTTATCTGTTTTATGACCCATAAAAGGCAGTGGTAGATGAAAACATGTTTGTCAGAACTAAGAAAAATTTAACTGATGATATGTGATTGTTTTAGGTGTGTATCTATATATTTATTCAGATACCTATTTCCACATGTGGACAAATACAGTCTGATCAGTTAACAAATAAAAACAAAAAAAGTTAATTTATTATATTTAGCTGTCAACATAATAATACCAAATGACCAATTTCACTGAAACTCTGCTTTTAAAAAGTAACCAATTTTCTTAGTATATACATATGTTTAGAGATTGTTTCTTCTAACAATTCTGACTCAGAGATGATTTTTACCTAGCTATAGATAGTGAATGTACCCCTTTTTTAAGAATGATATTAAGTACTACCTACTTTCTACTCTGGAATTAAAAGACATGGGTTTAAATCTCATCTATGATCTTTACTGTCTTTGTGACCTTAGGCAAGACTGAGAGACTTTGTTTATAAAATGAGGAAGCTGGATTACCTGCTCTCTGAAATCCTTTCCAGAATTATATTTAGAATTCTATGATCCTAAAGGTAGATTTTGGTGAGGGAGGGGGAAAAAGAGAATTTAGAGATACTGGAAACCTGTGAATGGAGGAGGACATGAGAGACTGGAAGTAGCCAGAGAAAATCCTTGTCTATTTTACATTTATATGAATAAGGTCTAGTCTTCCTTAAAATGTCTGCAGTACCTGATTACCAAACTTGATAAACAGTTGAAATTATTTTTGTTAGAACTTTTAACATTGATTATGAATTTCTCTCATCTTGATCTTCCTTTAGAACAGAGTCAAATTATTTTTATCCAGAAATTTGCAAGGGTTTACATCAAAGCTGGGATGTTGAAAGACACAGGAGGACTAGGGGAAGGAGGTGAATAGTGCTTGTTGATAACCTTTCAGGGAAAGAGTAAGTTTGCTAAGCAAAACTAGCACAAATATTAGTTAAGTTTTTCCCTACTCAAAGAACAATTTATGAAAGAAAAGATGTTTTTTTTGCCTGAGAAATCTGTTTTTCTATAGTTAATATAGGACAAAGGGGTTCTTTGACAACTGTTTTTTAGGAAGCTGGCATATTGAACATATTATTTTGATAGATCTCTTTGCAGCGTGTGTCTCTGTGATCTGAACTCAACTCTGAAGGCTCTTCCTTGGTTGTGAGACTTCAGTAATTCTAAAAATTGACATATTGTGGACCATTGAAATATCTGCACTCCATGTTTTGCTGCCAGAATCAAGAGAAAGAATGGCTTTCTTTATATATATATATATATATATATATATATATATATATATATATATATATATATATATATTACATATATATGCACAAATTATAGCACAACTTCTTACATAATACATGAATCTTCTCTTTGACATCCATAATAGACGATAATCCAGTCTTTCCTTGAATAGCTCCAGTGATATGGAGATTTATGAGACATGCTACTATCTAGCACTATTGACACTAAATCCTGTGAATTATTCTATTTCAGATAAATCTATCTGTAATTTTGGCTCATTAGTCCTATTTCTGTCCTCTGGATTTACATGTTATAAATACCTCAACTCTCCTACATCTGTATATTCTTTTATTCAACAAGCATTAAGTAGTTACTATATGCAATGTGGTTTTCCATACTCTGAAGTTCTAGTAAAGAAAACTATATTTTTAGGTTAACAAAAAAGAAAAATAAGTCAATGGTAAGAATGGTACATAATCACTGATAGACTTGTGATGTCAAGGAAAAGCAAATAAAGGCCATATGCTTTGGTACAGTTCCTGTAGGTAAATTTAGGAGAAGAAATGGACAAAGATCATATAAGAGACTCTTGAAGTAATAGCTCAATTCGACCTGTGTACATGCAATATACTTTGGTAAGTATTAGAATAGATATAAATATCAATAAGACAGTCCTAGGGGTGGCTAGGTGGTGCAGTGGATAGAGTACTGGCCCTGGAGTCAGGAGTACCTGAGTTCAAATATGGCCTCAGACACTTAATAATTACATAGCTGTGTGACCTTGGGCAAGCCACTTAACCCCATTTGCCTTGCAAAAACCTAAAAAAAATGACAGTCCTTGTCCTTCAGAAGATTATACATGATAGACTTTCAAATATTTGAAGAAAAATTTCCATTGTTCGTCTCTTCTCCTGTTTTTCCTGCTTCTTTAGCTATTCTCCATATTCCTCATTGTTTCATTCCTCAAATATTCATTTTATTATCTCAACCTTTCCCACTTTTTCTTTTGCATATATGTAATATATATGTGTATATGTATGTGTAATGTATATCTAATATATATGTGTATACATGTATATATATACATAAGATTTGAAAAATATATTTTATTAGAAGAAAAATCTGGAATCAGTTGACTACAAAAATAAAGCTTCAATACATATTCAATACATATATATATATATACATATGTATGCCAGAATCAAGAGAAACAGTTAAAACAGGATAGGAAGCTAGGGAATCCTATCATTAGAGGTCATATAACACAAATTCTTATATAACACAAGAATCATATCTTTTTTTTTTTAGGTTTTTGTTTTGGTAAGGCAAACAGGGTTAAGTGGCTTGCCCAAGGCCACACAGCTAGGTAATTATTAAGTGTCTGAGACCAGATTTGAACCCAGGTACTCTTGACCTCCAGGGCTGGTGCTTTATCTACTACGCCACCTAGCCACCCCAAGAATCCTCTCTTAAACATCCATGACAACAGATATATATATATATATATATATATATATATATATATATATATGTATATAAGTTTTTGCATATGTATATATACAAGTATATATATATATACATATATATATATATATATATATATATATGGCAAGAACTATTTCATTTTTGTGTTTGTATCTATATCACTTAGCATAATGCCTTGAACAAAGTATATACTTCTGAATGGGAATAATTAAGACCTCCTTGAAAGAGATTGTTTTTTCTAGGCCTTGATTCTTCTTGAGTCTAAGCTCTCTTGAGCAAAAAGGGTTGCCTCCTGTAGAAGTATTGGGTTTACTATTCTTAATACAACTTGGGTTCTAGGCCCATTAGGAAGCTTTATTTTTGTAGTCAACTGATTCCAGATTTTTCTTCTAATAAAATTTTTTTTCAAATCTTATGCAACCTTAATGTAAACCTTAAAGCACCATATGTATAAGTTGTTATTATTAATATTATCATCATTATTATTGAATAGGATATATATATATAATATATATATATATATATATAATGACTTCAGATTTAACCTCAATAAAATTTTTTTATTTTTTTGCAAGGCAATGGGGTTAAAGTGACTTGTCCAAGGTCACAAAGCTGGGTAATTATCATTGTGTCTGAGGCCAGATTTGAAAATTTAACCTCAGTCAAAAAAATCTACTGATGCTACAGTGAAAGGTGCAATCAGGAATTTAAACACATTGCAATTGCCCTTGGAATTGGATTTCTGTCAGTTTTTTTTTTAATTTTTAAAATTTCTGGTTGACCCTTTGAGAAAAAACAACAGAAAAATCGAATCAGGGAGGGACATACCTGGCAATAATTTTAGCTTGTAAAACTATTTTAAAAGGAATGGGCATCATTGAGTCAGTGGACATCTTCAAAAACATTGTCAGGAGACCTAAGGACTATTTTAAGCTCCTGACTCATTCTATGGCTCATAGTAAGTCAGGTGACCTTTCTGTATGCCAGATGTTTAACCTATAAAATAGAAATAATTACCCAGCCACTTCCCTCTTGGGGAAGAAAGATGCTGCAGTTGTCTAAGCTATGATTTCTATTGTCACCCATTTGTATTATAACTCTTGGCATTTGGAATCTTTTCCACAATAAATCCATTCATTCTTCCCATTGGGTTGATTGAGTAGGGAATGCCCCATTTCAGAGATCAGAAAACTGAGGCCATGAGCAGCAAAGTGACAAATCCAGATTTACCTGCATGAATCATTGGCAAAACAGGAATTAGATCCTAGACTCTAGAGCCTTCCAGACTCTAGTCCTTTCCTCAGTTCTTCAAGTATCTCTACCTCCCTCCACAAATGGTGTGATTAATGGGCCTGGAACTATGGTGAGCCAGAGTGATTTTACCATTATCTAAAAAAGAATCATATAGAGGAGGTAAATTAACTTTCTGGAGTCTCCATTTAATGACTAAACCTAACCTGGCTACTTCAGGAAAATTAATTTACAGCATAAGAGACCACTTCACTCAACACAACTCATCATAGGATATAGATAATGAGTAGCTATGGTGTCTATAGCCATACTGGTTTCACAACTTTGTTAGTGGACCGCTTTATCTGGTTTAAGAATTAGTGCCTGTTTTGTAAATGCTAAATGAAGATTTAGACAGATTTGTGGAAGAACGATTTGATGTGAGTCACCAAAGGAAACAAGGTTTTCTTGGTTGGCAGAGGGGAAGTATCTGCATCCTTTAAGTATGAACATAAGGAGTTCATCTAAACCTTCCTTCAATATGCTCTTGAGGTTTCTGTCCAAGACACATACTGAGCTGGTTGCCTGTGGATCTGATCCAGTATAGAAATTCTCAAATCTTTATAAATACACACACACACACACACACACACACACACACACACACACACACACACATACACATATACATATAAATATATATATATATATATATATATTCTAAAAAAGTTTTTTCTTACAAATGCAAAAAAAAGTTTTAAGTTTTGAAAAGTGTAAACATTTCAGATGCTACCAAAGGTCAGGATGAGGAAGAAATTCTAAACCTTGAATTTGTCAAGATGTCTTCTTCCATCCTTAGTCACTACTGTACGTGTCTAGCTCTATCCAGAAAATACCTACAAATACATCTGTTTGGAAAATACAGGCAAACAAATTTAGAGAGGTTTAAAGTGGGAATGAATACCTCAACCTCCTGGATGGAAAAAAACTGCAGTGCTGTTGCTTGTGGGTAACCCAACCTGTTTAAATTGCTAAAAACATACTGGACAAAAAAGGGATAGTTGAAAAAAATACGCTTTTGAGAAAACAGTTCTCTCAATATCCCTAAGTTCACAGCTCAATAGTTAGCATTAGTTTCATGGATGCCACTGTTTTTGGGTGGAGGTAGGTAGGGGAAATGGGAATATAGTAAAGGGTTTTCAAAACACTTGCTATTTGTAAAACTTGTTTTGTGTGTATCATAACACATACTGGCTTCTCAGGAATAGGGTTAGACTACTTCCCTGTATCATGCTGAGGCAGAGGGAGTATCAAGGAAGTGAAACATGGATATGGACTGTTCTACCATAGAAATCACAAATTTATTTGAAAGAAAGACTGTCAAGAGATTTGAAATTATTTTCCTTGTAAATTTCTCCCCCCTTCATTTTTCCCCTTCTTTCACCATTATTTTTCCTATAACACATAATTCCTCACCATTATTTTTCCTACAACACATAATTCTTCCCTTTTTAAGTTCCCTTACTCTCTTAATCTCCTGCTTTCCCCAAATCCTATCTAGGAAATAACATGATCATTATTTATAGGAGCTCATGAAAACACAGGCTCTTGAAGTCAGAAGGGAATTTTAGAGATTACCCAGGCCAGTTTCTTAACCTAGTTGATATCATGAAGTTCTTTGTCAGTCTAATGAACCCTTCTCAGAGCACCATGTTTGAATGAATAAAGTAAAATACATAGGATTGCAAAGGAAATCAATGATATTTAAAAATAATTATCAATTTTTTTAAGTTCATGCCCCCAACCCTGCTTCAATCTAGTCTAATTTTCTCAAATTACATTTGAGGAAACTGTGACCCAAAGAGGAAGACAAGCTTTTCACAATGTCACCTAGCAAGTTAATGGCAATGCCAGATTTCAACTTTAATCTGACTTCCATACACAGTGTTTTTCATTCTAACATAGTGACTAGAAGATACTATTTTAGACTTGAATGATCCAAGTCCAATGGCTCAAATTATTTTACTCTGCCTCTTCTGATAAGTGGTACTAATCAATAATCTCCAGAATTATCTAATATTTATCAAAATATATTTTAATTGACAATATCTCAAAAATCTTCTTTGTTCTTGTATACAATTGATCAAGAATGCTTTCAAGGTACTCAGTTTTGGAGCCAGATTTCTCTGTCTTTAAGATTTTGAGTTTCTATTTTGTTCCCCTTTTTATTTGCCAAGTCATCAAAAAATGAAATCAGAGATATTATGTGGCTCAAGATTCTCAAATATAGATTGGACATTTTTATAAGCCTAAATGTAAATGTCTCAAATCTGATGTTTGAATATCTTTGCACATTAAAACACTGTACACATTGTTTTTAGCCATGAGACAAATCAATTAACAAACCTCTCATGCTTGATCAATTGAATCTCATCAGTTCTTATGAAATTAATCTAAAAAAATTCTTAATTGTCTAAAACATTCCCTCTTTCCCCAGAATCTATTTGCCCCCCTTTCTAATTGGTTCTGAAGCTTACTTTAGAAACCAGGCAGTCATTTAGTCTCTAAGTCATCTAGTCTGTAAAATGGACCTCTTAAGAGAGTCATCTTGGGGATATTGCTCCACTTTTGAGCATAAGTTGAATGAATAAGGGTCATGTGTAGTTTTGTGTATATGTGTGTATAATTGTATTGTATAGTTATGTGTATATGTATAGGAGTCTGAATTTCCTAGTATGATTCCTTACTTAAGAAATAAATAACAGTTACTTTTGAATAATTGGCTATTTCAAATCAAGTACCAACTTTTATATGAAACTTTCCCTAACCCACGGGAGTGTTTGTGCCCTCCCTCTCATACTAATTTATGTTAACTACTATATATTTACTTTAATTTTTTTCATTTTCTGTATATGTGTGTGTGAGAATTTGTTGTTTGTCTTCAATTCTTCATGTTGTGAGCACTAGGTGCATAGGCAACATGTTTGACTTGAAGCAGGGTTCAGATTCTTTAGACATTTACTAGCTGTATGATCCAAGACAAGTCATTTAACATTTTTCATTCTCAGTTTCTCAACTATAAAGCAATAACACCTATCTCAAAGAGTTGTCATGAGGATCCATGAGGATCTATTGATATAACATAGGTAAAGTACTTTTCAACTCTAAAAGTATGGTAGAAATGCTAGCTATCATTATTATTATTATTATTATTATTTATTATTATTACTGCTAATATCAACATTATCATCACCATCACCACAGAATTCTATAAATTCAAAACAGGAATAAGTCATGGAGATAATCTAGTCCTGTACTCTCATTTACACTAGAAAAAAACCTGATGACTATCTAGTTTTAATAGATTAGAGCTATTAGAACTTTTTCATTGCTATCACCTAGCCTAATGTCCTCTTTGTAGGCAAGATAAAATTGAGGACCATATAGAGAAAACAACTTCTCACCCAAGATTACAGTTAGTTGCTTCCAGGGTCTGATACGATCTCAACTGGAAATATCACAACTTTAAGATTAGATTTACTGACTTCTTAATAAACATCTTTTTTTCATATTTTATTTACTTTGAGTAGGATACCATCAAATATGCATTTTCATTTGCTACTCAGTAATCAAGTCTTTTAACATCAACCCCTCATCTACAAATTACTATTTTAGTTTTAGTTTCACAAATCCCTAGCTGTGAAAAACAGGACATTGAAAAACAGGAGCTTCATTATCCTCTAACAAGGGGTTATGTTTCCTTTCCCTCATAGTATTATCTGAATTAACAGACAATCCTCTGCCTTCGGGATGCTTATAGTTAAAAATTAGACAAAATTCACTGATGTAGACAGACACAAAGGAAACAATTCAGGGGCCTATACAATGTTAAAATATTTGAATGAAAAGTGGAAAATTAAATTATTCATGCTTATATTTTATCCATACAATATCATGCATTCAAATTTTTACAAATGGCAAAATAACTATTTCTAAATAACTAGATTTTTTAATGGAAGAGAGGAAATCCTGAACAAGCTAATTAGTGCTTTTGGGGTCTGAGAGCTAGGATAAATATTATTCTATTGACTCCTCAAAAAAATAAAAAGTAAGCAATATTAAATATAAAATGATTAGGAAAAGTTATCTTTGTTTTAAAGAATACTTGTTTGGGAATTAACTCATTTTCTAATGATGTTTGCTATTATTTAGTCATTTTTAGACAGAATCAACTCTTTGTGACCCCAGTTAAGGTTGTCTTGGCAAAGACACTAGAGTGGTTTGCCATTTCCTTCTTCAGCTCATTTTACAGATGAAGAACTGAGACTAATAAAGTTAAGTGACTTGTCTGGGGTCATACAACTAGCAAGTGTCTGAGGTCAGATTTGAATTCAGAAAAAGGAGTCTTTCTGAACCCAGGCTTGGTTCTCTATTATTCACTGTGTCACCTAAGAACCTAAGAAGGTTGTCATTAGGGGCAACTAGGTGGCCTTGGAGTCAGGAGGACCTGAGTTCAAATTTGACCACACATACTTAATATTTACTCAGTTGTGCCACCTTGGGCAAGTCACTTAACTCCATTGCCTTGACAAAAAAAAATAAAAAAGATTGCATTTGGAAGATTTTAAGCAATCCATTACCTCCATGTAAAGATTAATTGCAAATATTTATTTCATAGAATTATTGGCTCATGAAATTACACAGCTATATACTTTCCATTTTCCAATTTTTTAAAGACTACATTGACAAAGACTCATGCAACTGATTTTTTTTTCTGAAAGGATTGATGCCTCAACACATCATCCACCTTCATAAAATGCTGTAACTTACTATCCCCTCTGCAGGTTACTATCATCCAATACTTCTTTGAAAACCATGGTTCAATCCATCCTAGATTTAGAGCAGGAAGGGACCATAAAAGTAATTTAATACAATCCTTATTCACTTTAAAGATGAAGAAATTGATATCTGAAAGGAATAATGCTTGACCAAGGCCACATGGGTAGTAAGAGGTCGAACTAGGATTTAAACCCATGTTATCTGACTGTGTTCAACTATCTCCTCCCACAATGCTTCCTTTGGAATGCTTTAAAATGTTCAAACGTTCTGAAAGATAAAGCAGATTTTGACAGGGTGCACTTCTTATTTTGTTCCCTTAACCTTATGATAAATTCTTCTGCTATGGTCTTCCAACAGTGGTCCATTGTGGGGTAGAAGTGAGCCTAAATTCTTCGTTTGTGCTATAGAGCACAACCTCTACAGGGGCCAGTCACACTGGAAATGCTTCAAATACTAGTCCAGCATTGAGCTGTATGTCTTTTGATGGAGTACTAACTAGATAAATTAGAACTGTCTCTTTGCTTGGTTAGCTGTAGGATGGTGGACTCTGTCCTGAGCAATTTGCAGAGATCTTTTACTAAAGAATACAAGTATTGCTTCCTACACTGACAGAAAAACCCAATCAGAAATAAATCATATATCATTGAAATTTTGTGACACATTAATATATGGATAGATAAAATAAGAATGTTCATAAATATCTCAAAGAAATAAAAACATTCAGGATTTTGAAAATGAATGCAGTACACTTTGATGAATTAATTTGTTATAGCTATCATATATTCCTAGAACTGAAAGGATTTTTCATTGATATCACCTAGCCCAGCTTCCTCTTTATAGGCAAGACAAAACTGAGGACCAAAGAGGATATATATATATATATTTATATGTATATATATATATACATATATATATATACATATATATATCTGCCTTTCTTTGAAATCTTTCTATAATGTGTAAGTCCTTGTCTTTACTTATTAATTTGAGTCTTTTTAGAAGGAAATGGGCTTCAGATCTATGATTTTATTAATTTTAAGAACTCCTCATATGGTAACTTTTTCTATTGAGTCAAACCAGAAACTCATCTGTAACATAGTATGATAGATTTTCTTGAATTTCCTAGAGAATGCAAGACATAATTGAATTTTTCTCTGGATACTAAATATTTTTCTATGTTTAAAAATTATTCTGAGCATAATCTATCATCACAGATTTCAGGAATATAGAAGACATAGGAAATTTACTTTATCTGAATAGGTAATTAGGAGGCTCAGTAGATAGGGTTATGTATCTGGTGTCAGGAGGATCAGAGTTCAGATTCAGATTCACATATTTAATAGTTTTGGGATCTTGGGTATAATAATAGTACTTATCCACTAAGGATGTTATAAGGATAAAATGAAATATTTTTAAAATCCTTTGCAAATCTTAAAGCATTTTATAAATGCTTTCTATTATTACAATGAATTGCATCTTAGAATGGACTTTCTAAACTCCAGAAGGAAGGATGATAGATTCTGAAACAAGAGTTTTCAGTTCAATTATAAGTAACAACATATACTGGCTATATGTTTCTGGGAAAGTCATTTAATTTCCTCTGACTTTCCTTATGTGTAAAATGTGGATAATAATAGACTATCTACCTCATGGGCCTGTGAGGAGAGTGTTTTGGTAAAGCTCAAAATGCCATAAAATATGGGCTATCATTATAATAGTTTGTAGAAGTAGTTCTACTTGGTAAATAGAGTGCCTAGCTTAGAGAGAATTAAGTACAGATATCAGCTCTGACACTTATTAGCAGTGTGAACCTCAACAAATCACTTAACCTCTATGTGCTACCAGGAAAAAAGATAACTATAAAAAATAAAGAAAATTATAAGAAACATAATAATAATAATGATAGTAATAGAAACTTCTGAAAATATTTCAGTTATCCCATACTCAAGTTAGTCTGGTTACTTTATTGATTACAAGATCTGATTGTTAAATTTTCATTTCAAGAATTTATATGGGGTGGATAGGTGGTGTAGTGGATAAAGCACCGGCCTTGGAGTCAGGAGTATCTGAGTTCAAATCTGGCCTCAGACACTTAATAATTACTTAGCTGTGTGGCCTTGGGCAAGTCACTTAACCCCATTTGCCTTGCAAAAACCTAAAAAAAAGAGAATTTCTACCTTGGAAATTGACAAACACCTCAGAAAATGTTAATGTTGATTAAAGTATGTTATGTGTACATTTTTTGGAAGCTAGGTGTTAACCATTTATCAGCACACATTAGATATCATTGTTCTAAACCTATGGACTACTAGTTAGTTGTAGGACAGCACATGACAGAGAATTGAGGACCAGGTCTAGAGTAAGGAAGACGCATGTTCCTTAGTTCAAATCTAGTCTCAGACACTTACTAGTTGTTGGGCAAGTCATATAACCCTGTATGTCTCAGTTTTTTCATTTATAAAATGAGCCAGAGAAGGAAATGGCAAATTACTTCAATATTTTTGCCAGGAAAATCCTATATGGGATTATCAAAAGTCGAGCACAACAGAAACAACTAAGCAACAACAAAAAGTTGTGCTTTTATATCTCCTTGTCTTGAATTCCAATAATGTAGTAAACATTTTGCCTATATTCTTTCATTGAATTCTCTATGGTAGTCTCCATAATGCCAAGTTCTGCTTGTTAAAGAAAACTGAAGAAGAGTAGAATATTTCCTTCCTATTGTCATTTTATTTACCTTGAATAGTAGATCTATTTTTTCTTTCATCTTTATCTTATCTTCAATATAGCATTTTTAAAGTTCCCTTTTATTATATTTAGAATTTTTTTTTACAACCTCAGCTAAATAGAACTTTTGCCTTCCTTGAACCATTCTTCCAGGATGGTACCACTCTTCAGTTGTTCCATAACCTATTCTTCTTTCCATTCTCCTTACATGAATTTTAAAATGTTTCTGATGCATACATTAGTTTCGTAAGTACAGCATACCCTTGTCTTTCTCATCACAATAATTTGTGTTAATGTCTTTAGATATTAATTTCTAAGGATTTGCCATTTCTCTTGGACTGACATTTATTGAATTTGGGGAGTGAGCTCTTGCCTTTCACAGAACCCTTTGAAATCTGCTCTCTCTAAAGCTAGGCAATGTTACCTTTTGTCAGACTTTTGTGTCTATCACGGATTCTATTTTTTATTTAAAATTTAAATTTTTAATTTTTAAAAAGGATGCTTTCTCAGTGTTTTCTAGACTAATAACAGACAAGTCAATGAGAAAGATGCTATATCCATAACTTCAATAGATATGTTAACCACCTGTTATATGCCAGTCACTGTGATAGATCTTGGAATCCTATAACATAATTCCTTTTCTCCATTTGGATCATATTGGTTTCATCAAAAACAAAGCAAAGCCAAGCAAAAACAACCCCAAAAAGGAAAAGCAAAGTTAGTGAGTTTGATTTCAATTCTTGATAACTTCTTGCACATGTTATTTAAAAAGGATGATTTTTGATGAATACTAGGAACTAAGCTTCATTTTCTTTCTTAATGATTTCTAGACTAATAGACGAGAAAGATGTCACATACATAACTTCATTAGATGCAATTCAATTCAACAATAATTTATTAACCATTTATCATGTGCCAGGCACTGTGATAGATCTTGGAAAGAAAAAGACAAAAGCAAAATAACCCTTCCCTTCAAGGAAATTACATTCTATGAGGAAGGGGCACAGCATATATAAAAAAATGTGCATTTATTTTACCTATTCATTTGACAAGGTCTCTTATGATAACATTCAATCAATCAACCAGAATTTATTGAGCCTCTATCATGTCTTGGAACTGTGCTAGGTCTTTGGGATACAAGAGATAATAGTGATAAACCTTAGAGTCTCTATGAGACTCTAGTGCCTAGAAATTGATAGAGGCTCAAGAAAGCCAGTTGTTAAATTTTCAGTGAGAGTATTTGTTCCTTGGAAATTAGCAAATGCTACAAATCAAGGCTTGATTTATTATTTTGTTAATTTCTAGACATGAGAAAATGATGGAGAAAATGTTAATGATGAGAATTAAACTTAAAAGTTTATCATGGGTACATTTTCCCTCCTTAAAGGTAGTTGCTAATAAACATTTGCTAATTTCCTTTGGTGAAGTCTGGTGAAGTACAAAGAATTCTTCTCAGAATAATGTTTTAAGTGAATAAAATAAAACACCAGAATTATAAAGAAGAAATAAAAGTTATCAACATATTTTTTAAAGTTCATCATTTTAAAGTTTTTAAAGTTCTAGATCACAAAGCTATGATATAATTGATTTGCAGTTTTCATGTACAATCATCTTTTCTTTAAAATTCTACTATGTTATGGAAATGTTTGTTTTATTTCATAAATTAGAAATTAAATGAAGAGAAATGGTATTTTGCTGGTCCCAAGAGAGAACTAGTGATTCAAAAATGTAGCAAGGAATAAAGATATTCATTCCTTGTAAAATGGTAGTTCATGAAAAAACACATAGATAGGCGATAAAGTGCTATATGTGAGGAATAGTTTTATTTAACTACAGCATGTGCAAAGAAAACAATTCATGGTTCTGAAGAAGTCAGAGGGTACAGGTTGTAAAGCACTTTAAATCCCAAATAAATGAGTTTATATTTTGTTTTAGAGGTAACAGAGAGTCACAAGAATTTATTTAGTATATTTAGTAGGGGAGTAGTGTTGTCAGACCTACATAGGAAAATTCTTTTTGGAAGTCATGTAAATGATGGATTGAATTGGGGAGAGAGTTGAGGCAGAAACCAATTAGGAGGTCTCTGGTTATTGCAATAGTGCAGGGAAGAAGTGATGATACTGTGGCCCAAGTGGAGAAATATTGGCTAGATGATAGAATAATCCTGTAGAAGCAGGAATTGTTTAATGACAAGAACTTATTGACAAGCTATGTAAAAGATGTAATGACAAGAATGCTCATTAATGGGTCAATCTACCTGAAAGGAAAATTCCATCTACTAACATGCCCAGGGGATTTCACCCTATGCTGACCCTTGTTCCCATGCAGCTTAACATTCTTTACTTAACAGTAAAAGGAAGCATGGTATAATGGAAAGAATGTTGGACTTAGTGACAGGAAAGACCTGAGTTTGAACCCAACCTCTACTACTTACTCTCCTTTGGCAATGGACAAGTCATTTCACTTTTCTCAACTTCTGAATCCATATCCCATTTAACTGATTGTCATATGGTATGACTCAGGTGGATACAAATTGTAATTCCAGAAAAAATAAAGAATTGCTTAAAATTAAAAACATTGAATAAGAAAATGATCACAAGCAATGTTTTCAGCACTTTTACCATTTAATAAGAGGAATTTCAGAAGAGAAAGATTGGAGAAAAATACAGTTGGTTAAGAAGATGGTATTTGGGGAGAGGTTTTAGATTTTTAGGTTGTCACTTTTATGCCAACAGGATCTTTATCAGAAATGAAGTATGTCTAAAAAAGTCATCAAGAATATACTTCCCTAGAGTATTAAAATTGTAATCAAAAGTGCTTTTCAGTGGAAGGATATTTTCTCTCATTAGACTTTTTCAGACAATAGTTAGATGTCTACTATGGAGCAGTAGAGATCCGTGTCCAAGTATGAATTGAGTTTAATGGTCTCTGAAGTCCCTCTGAACTCTGAAATGATCTCATTCTTTATCATCTTCAATCATCCACTAACTATTCTAGTTTGGCTTTTCTCCATTTTGCCAAAATTCACAATTTTCTCTATTGAATAACTCTCTCTACTCATCTTTCAATAGTACTTCTCTTTATTTTGTTAGAGACAAAATTACAAAGTGAGTAAAAAGTATATTCAGTTGCCTTTCTCATGCTCTGCCATGAACCCATTTCTTTTCAGTTCAATACTTCCCCCCGCTGACCTCCAAACTTCCTGGTTCTTCTTCCCCATCCTAATTCTCCAGATAAGTACTTTTGATCCCAGATTGCATTTTTTTGCTTTAAGTTTAATCATTTCTTCTTCTTTTACTTCTATGATTTAAATCCTCAATTCAAATTAATTCTGTTACATTTTATCTGGCCACATATGCCTTGTCCTTCTCAGACACTTGAGAGTTAAGTACTAGACAATTAGCAGGTTCTCTTCAACTTCATATTCTAAGATTACATAATAAAATTTGGAATATTAAGTCTGTGATTATATCCTTCACATCTCTACAATTCTGTAGCCATCTTCTCCTAGATGTAAGAAATCATTTCTTTCTTGACTGGCTACCCTTAACAAATAATGCTGATCTAGCTATTTTATAGATATTATCCCCAACTGGGCTTCAAAATCACACAGGGAGTAAGTTTATGAGGGATTTGAATTCAGATCTTCTTTTAGCTCCAAATTATTTCTATCGTGGTATACTGCCTATTAATGCTTTCATTTTATGAAGAGCTGAAACTGAGCTATGGAGTGGTGAATCAATATATCCCAGTTAACATACTAGAAAATAGCAAAGAGAGGATATAATCCAGGTTTCTAGATTATGTATTCAGCATTCTTTGTTTTTAAATTAAATTATTTCAGTGAGCAAAAATGTAAATCATTTTGTAAGCCTTCATGATTTTTTTTATAATAATTTTTCCTTTGAAAGTGGCTACTATAGAAAATTGTT
Organism: Macrotis lagotis; assembly: GCF_037893015.1. Lineage (NCBI taxonomy): Eukaryota > Metazoa > Chordata > Mammalia > Peramelemorphia > Peramelidae > Macrotis > Macrotis lagotis. The sequence goes on along the minus strand of NC_133658.1, from coordinate 186,669,030 downwards.
CAGGGTCTCACAAATTATTAGGTGTCTGAAGAAAGATTTGAACTCAGGTCTTTCTGACTCTAGATCTAATTATCTAACTAATATGCTAACAAGTCATCTGTAATTTGATTGACACCTTGAAAACCACATGTAATGCTTTTATTTAGGTAGGGCTAAACTACCAAAGTGTCAACGTAATATACTTTGGAATTTGAGGATGGATAGGGATCCCAGAAAATTCAGATAAAAAGATTACTTTAATATCTAAATTATCAGAATAAATCACCAAGATTTCTCTGGATCTTTTGGTAACAGAGATCACTTTTCTAGGTATATTTTCATTTTAACAAAAACATTCATTTTTCTAATGATTATTTATCACATGGAGGTAGGTTTGTTGACCCATACTGGATGATTTCATTGGGAGATGGCACTTCCTAATTGTAAGTTTTTGAGACAGTAAAAGGTACAGAGAATTTAAATATGTCCAGGGTCCACTAGTCATAACATATCTGAGGTAGGACTTGAACTCAGGTCTTTCTGACGGTGAAACTAGTTTACTAGCTATTGCCACTCTACTTCTCATACATTTCTTATTTTCTTTTTTTTTTTGTTTCTTTGCAAGGCAATGGGGTTAAGTGACTTGCCCAAGGTCACCCAGCTAGGCAATTATTAAGTGTCTGAAGTCAAATTTGAACTCAGGTTCTCCTGACTCCAGGACCCATGCTCTATCCACTGAACTACCTAACTGTCCCTCATGTACCACCTAGTTGCCCCTCATGCATTTTTTTATGAAAATCTTATAGGATGCATAGAAAGTATTAATAGTAATTAATCATATCAGTCATATATATGTATATATGCATGTTATATATATACATAAATGCTATATATAATACATATATGTGCTATAAATTGCAATACATACATACTACATAAATCAATATCATCGAGCATGAGAGGATAACAAAGATAAAAGTTGGAAGGGATCTTACTGAGTCATCTTGTCCAAACTTCTCCTTTTATAGATGAAGAAATGGAGGCTGAGAGAGTTTAAATAATTAGCTTTCATTTTTGATAAACTGAAGCCTTCAGGGTGTGATGAAGGGTAATAGGAAGGGCATGGGGTGAGAAAAAGGTTTCTGCCAAGTCACAGAGAGACACATGATAGCTCCACAGGGAAAGAGAGTCAGGTTTAATATTGTCCCTGGTCGACACTTAATCATTGAGGTCAGTGGTTTATCAAGTCATTGTGAAGAGGGCCATGAAGGGGACAGCTTTGGAAGCCCAGAATTAGCAAGGAAAGGTTAACCTGGTTGGAAAATATCAATGAGGTTTGAATAAGGGATGTCCCCGGGCAACAAATTCAATTCAGTTCTAAATACTTTTTCTAAGATCCTACTGTGTGTAGCACATGGTATTAGGCTCTTGGGGAAAATACAGTGTTGAGATTAGACAGGATCTTTGCCTGTTGGATATTAGAATCTAGCAAGGGACATAAACAGCTACCTATATTTATTGCATATATTGAAGGTATCTGAAAAGTCCTAGCCCCAAAACAAAATAAACTCCCTTGTGACCTAGCTATACATAAAATTCCCACAATTCAATGAACTTACTAGAAACATATAAATTAACTTACTAGAAACATATAAATAAATGGTGGTTGTATAATGACAATAAACATTTTAGCAGTAGTTCATTTGCCACATTGATTTGCAGAGAATATGATCATAAGGATTCAGCACAGAATACTAAATTTGGATGAGGAGAAAGGATATAAAAAAGGTCTGGAGAGTGGGGGACTACAGTGAGAGCCCAAGATCACATGCTGTAGTATCCCAAGGACATGGAATTTCAGGGCAAAATGGGGAAGGAGTTAATTTTTAGAGGGATAGCCTGGTCTGGAGGCAAAGGTGCAGGAAGGGTGAGGCAGATAATGGTTCCCACAGGCTCTTGATGGACAGTTTTCCTCCACTGAATGTTGAGATAGAAGGCACAACAGGAAGGCAAATTCTGATAGCATAAAGGGTCAAATTTGGAATCTCTGATGCATTTAAGGGGGGGTGTGTTTATTTCTGGCCAGTGGACATCACGTGCAGAGAAAATTCAGGAAAGGGAAACTGAATGTCTAATCCCACATAGATTACCAGCCAATCTCACCTTTTTTAGAGGTAAGTGAGAAACTGGCAGGGACTTCAGTGGTGCCATAACCACAGGCATAAATAGTGAACAGCATTGCGGGACAGGGCTTGTGGCTATCCAACAAGTGAGCCAGACACATCTATCTTCTTGACTCGACCTTGAAATCTCTCCCAAATTGCTAATCCTCCTCAGGAGCTGAATTTAGATTTCAGCTAGTAGGCTTCTTGTCTAATTAAGTTGTCTTGGTCCTCTAACTCAGGTCCTTAGCTTTCTTTCTTCTTGCCATTTCCCAGAGACAACCAAAATTGGAACCAAAAATCTACATTTCTGGGGCAGCTAGGTGGTGCAGTGGACAGAGCACCGGCCCTGGATCAGGAGTACCTGAGTTCAAATCTGGCCTCAGATACTTAATCATTAGCTAGCTGTGTGACCTTGGGCAAGCCACTTAACCCCATTGCCTTGCAAAAAACCCTAAAAAAAAATTTAAATTTCATTGAACCATTTTTGCTCATTCACTCAAATACACACATCCATATAATATTGCATGTGAGCATATAAATATATATGTATAATATGTAAGTATGCATATATATATATATATATATTTGAGCATATAGGTATGATATCAATGACTCTCTAGTCTTCTATTTAGAGAGTCATTGATATCATACCTATATGCTCAAAAAGACAAGTTTCCTGACCCAGTCAGCATGGATGGTGGAGGTCTGTTTGCTTGTATTTCCACTTTAGCCAATCGGATGGCCTGGGAGCAAAAATGGTTCAATGAATGGCATAAATTATCTGAAATACAAGTGGTGCAAAAAAGCTTTTACAGTAAAAGAGGAAGAGAGGGAAGGTGGTGGTGGATGTGAACCTTACTTTCATCACAATTGACTCAAAGAGGGAATAACAAACATACTCAGTTGGATATATAAATCAATCTTCCCATATAAAAAAGTAGGAGAGGAAAGAGGATAAGAGAAAGGAAAGTGTACTGATAGAAAGGAAGGTGGATCAGGGGAGGTAAAAGTCAGAAACAAAACACTTGGGAATTAACAGTGTGAAGGGGGTGGAGAGAGAGAGAAGAAATAGGATGAAGAAAAATATATAGAAATCATAACTGAAAAAATGCACAGCAAGATTCTCTGATAAAAGCCTCATTTATCAGATATATAGAATACTAAGTCAAATTTAAAGAAATAAAAACCATTCTTGAATGATGATCTACTGTGAATGACTCAGCAATTCAATAATCCAAGATAATTCTTAAGGATTTATGATGAAAAAAATGTAATCCCTCTCCAGAGCAAGAATTGATGGAGTCTTAATGCATATCAAAGTATAATTTTTCTTTATTTTTATCTGTGATCTCTTTTGCAACATGACTAACATGGAAATATGTCTTGCATGATTGCATATATATATATATATATACACATATATATATATATATAGATATACACATAAAACCTATGTCAAATGCAAATACCTTCTCAATAAGGAAAAAGGGGAATGGGAGAGGGAGAGAATTTGAAACTCAAATTTTTTAAATGTTAAAATTCTTTCTATATTAGTTGGAAGGAAATAAAATATTAAAGTTAAAGAATATACAGGTGTTCATTTTCAAGGAGATAGACAAGGAAATTCAGGAGAAAATCTTGAAATAAACCATCTAATCATAGAATGTTGGAAGCATAAGAGATCTTAGTTATTATCTAATCCAGATAAGAAAACTGAATCTTTGAGAAGTGACCTGAGTAAGTAAGGTCACACAATTTTTTTAACCATAGGACCAAAACTTGCAAGTAGGTCTTCATTCCCAGCCCTGTATTATTTCTCATAGACTTTTTCCCCTTAAGAAAGATGAATGGAGGAAGATTTAGCAGTGGAAAAGTTCTAGGATTATTTTGTAGTATTTCATAGTATCCCTGTTAGAGGAACCTAGGTGATGCAATGGATAGAGCACTGGCCTTGGAGTCAAGAGGACAGGAGTTCAAATCTAGCCTGACACTTGATTCTCTTTAGCTGTGTGACCTTGGACAAGTCACTTAATTGCCTCCAATTCAGGGCCATCTCTACTCTTCCTGATCTGTAATTGGCAGTTGGACCCAGATGGCTCTGGAGGAGAAAGTTAGGCTGGTGACTTAGCCCAGCCCTCCCTCCCTCAATTCTAATTAATGTGCTTCTCATGGCATTGCCTCCCTGATGTCATGGTCTTCTTTGAAAATGAAGGACAGACATTATTATTAGTGTCCCTGCTGTGTATATGTCTGGTTGATTAAACAATCAGTGAGTGGAACATATAAGCAGAAGGAGATCACAGTAGGATGTGGGAGTGCAAATAGTGAATTTATACATACTAACTATAATTATGAATAAGTGATTTAATGTCTATGTGTATACATACATATAAAGGAAATAAGAATATTTTATATCTATATCAAAGGAATGTATCAAATGAACTAATCAGTAAACATTTATTAAGTGCCTACTATATACAACTATTGTGTTAAGTGCTGAGAAACAAATATGAAAAAAGACAAGGAGCTTACAATCTAATGAAGGATGACAACACATAAGAAGCTGAAAATGAATGTGGGAAAAATATTTGACACTGGAACATTATGAAAAATCTAGTGAATTGTGGAAAAGGAAGAGATGGTTAGCCAGGTTGACCTCTTTAAATGGAGTCTTCTCTAACTCTACCCTCATCAATCAGAGGAAGGTGTCCCAAGGATGTGCGTCATTTATGAGATTCCAGGTCCAGAGTTGAAGTGACATTCAAGATGATGAGATTTCTGGAGATTGACAATTAAATCCAGAGTTGTACAACCAAGTGGGAAATGAAGATATGAAATAAAACAATGTATGCATAGCATTAAGCCAGAAAGTCACATAAAATTTCAACTAAGATTAGTGGAAAGAACATTAGAGATTAGAAGGAAAACCATAGATTTAGAGACAGACTGTAAAATGATGAAGTTTGATTTGATGGACTCTAAGTTTCCTTCTGGAAACTTTCCTTCTTAAGTCTTTAATAGTCTAAATGGGATAATGTAATAAATCATTTTGTGAATCTTATAGTATCATAAAATATTATTAGCAGGGATATAAAGGTAAATGTTTAACACCTATTATTCTGGGGTGGGGGAAGGGAAGTTATGCATAACACATTTAAAGTTTCATTTTCATTATTACCATTTTCTCCATCACTTTTTTTTTAGATTTTTGCAAGGCAATGTGGTTAAGTGGCTTGCCTAAAGCCACACAGCTAGGTAATTATTAAATGTCTGAGGCAGGATTTGAATTTAGGTATTCCTGACTCTAGGACCAGTGCTCTATCCACTGTGTCACCTAGCTGTTCCCTTCTCCATCACTTTTAAAAGATTTCTGACATTTACTAATTTCTGAGATGTTCACACTAAAAATTTGACAGCTAGCTCTCATAAGCAAGTATGAACTGTCTCCAACCAAACCCCTAAATTTGGCACTCTGATGGTTCAGAAGAAAACAAGCCTCACATACTGGAATTAGGGAAGCAAGGATTAATCTATGAAGGAATTAATGAACAGGATTGGACAACATATAAATAAGGAGTAAGTTGTATAGAACTAATGATGCAAGCACTTGCTATTTCTGATAATGGGAAGATCAAAAGGCAGTACAGAATAGTAGAAAGAGTAATAAATTTGAAATCAGAGAATCTATGTTTAAACCCAATTCTTCTACTTTCTACCCTTCTGTGTGATCTGAAGCAGAGTATTTCTCTAAGTCATAATTTGTCTCTAAAAAAATGGGATCGGATCATATGACTTTTAAGGACTCATTTCGTTCTAAATCTTATGATCTAATAATAAATCCTGATGTATCATAGAGTCATAGAATTACAGTAGTTGGAATTGACTACAGAGGCCAACTGGTTCAATCAAACTACTGGGGATTTTCTAGAAGACCTTATGTGAGAAGGAATCTCTTAAAGCAACGAACCCCATTTTTTGGATAGCTCACAACGTTAGGTACATTTTTTCATACATAAGGTCTAAATTTTCCTCAATAACTTTTGTTGTGTGCTCCTAAATTTATGGTCAATATGAGAAAAAAAATTGAATTTCTCTTCTACACGACAGACCTTCAAGTACCTGTATACAAATATCATGGTAGCTCTTGAGTATTCTCTTTTCTCAAGTTCCTTCAACTGACCCTTAAATGACATGAACTTCATAATGCTAGTTGACCTTCTCTGAATTCTCTCATATTTATCAATATCTTTCTGAAGATGTAGTACTGAAGATCATGGAGAGTAAAATAGGACTAATACTTTTTTTATTCCTACATAACACAACTTTCTTAATGTACTCTCAAATTGTATTAGCTTCCTTGGCTACTAAATCACACTATTGGCTCCTATTAGACTTATAACTCACTAATCATTCCCAACCCACACAAATCTTATTCAGATAAACTGGATGATATAATGAATAGGGTTTGGGGCTCAGGATCAAGAAGACTTAAATTCAAATTCTGTTTCAGATATAGATCTATATCTATCTATCAATCTATCTATCTATCTATCAAGTTTTGTGACCTTGGACAAGTCATTTAGCCACAGACTCAGTTTCTTCATATATAAAATGAGGGAGTAGATAGGCTGTAAAATCCCCAAATCTATGGTCCTAGTTAAATACATACATACCATACATATATATATATATATATATATATGTATATATATATATAATTTAATCTTTTATTTGCAAAGTGTAAGACTTTTAACTTTATCCTGATTAAATTTCATCTTACTAGATTCTAGTCAATTACTATATTCTTGGATCCTAATTCTGTAATTCAAGCTGTGTCTAGCATTGTGCTGTCTGTAAATGTGATAAGAATGTCCTCCATGCTTTATCTAAATCAGGGGTCAACAACCTATAACCTATGGATAAAATTTGTCTTGCCATATTTATATAGCTTTGAGTAAACATGGTTGTTACATTTAAAAATAAAACTTCATTATAATTTTAAAAAAAATGAAAACCATTCTTCATTTATGGGCTATAATAATCAAACCACCAAAGAGTTATTTTGTAGAACTAGAAAAAATAACAAAATTCATCTAGAACAGCAAAAGATCAAGAACATTAATGGAATTAATGGGGAAAAAATGAAGGAAGGTGGCCTAGATGTACCAGATCTCAACTTGCATTGCAAGGTATAATCTGCTTAAGAAATAGATCAGTGGAATAGATTAGGTACACAACACACAGTAATAAATGGTAATAGTAATCTAATGTTTGTTAAGTGCATAGGATTTTGGAACATTAATTCCCTATTCGACAAACCTATTGGGAAAATATTTTGGCAGAAACTTGGTACAAACCAGCATTTCACACTGTATACCAAGATAAGATTAAATGTGTACATGATTTATACATTAAACAATTATTCCATGGGCAAATTAGGGGAGTATGGAATAGTTTACCTATCAGAACTATTTATAAGGCAAGAATCTATGACAAATAAGGGATAGAAAGTATTATGAGATGTAAAATGAATCATTTTGATTATATTAAATTTTAAAAGATTTTTCACAAATCAATGCAAATAAGGTTAGAAGAAAAACAGAAAGTTAGAGGAAAAATTTTTATAACTAGTATCACTAATAAAGTCCTCATTTATCAAATATATAAATAAATGGTTAAATTTATAAAAATACATGCCAATTCCAATTGATAAGTGGTCAAAAGATGTGAATAGGCAGTTTTCAGATAAAAAAAATTGATGCTATCTATAGTCATAATTAAAAAATCTAAAGTCCTATTGAATAGAGAAATACAAATTAAAACAACTATGAGGTACCATCTCACACCTATCAAACTAACTAAAGTGGCAGAGTAGGAAAATGTTAAATGTGAGGGAACAAAGAAAAATTGGGCCATTAATGCATTGTTGGTGGAATTGTGAACTGAAACAATTGTTATGGAATACAATTTGGAACTATGTTCAAAGGACTATAAAACTATGCCTTTGACCTATCCTTTGACCACTACTAAGTCTGTATCCCAAAGAAATTTTAAGGGGCAGGGAGAGAGCCTCAGGGTAGCAGCTCTGTTTGTGGTGGCAAATAATTAGGAAATGAGGGAATGTCCATGAATGAGGGAATCACTGAACAACTGGTGTATATGATTGTAATAGAATACTATTATAAGAAATGACAAGCCAGATGATTTCAGAAAAACTTGAAAAGATATACATGAACTGATGCAAAGTGAATTATTATATGATAATCAACTGTGAATAATTTAGCTCTTTACAGCAATACAATTATATAAGATCTTTCCAAGGGACCATAATAAAGATACTAACCAATTCCAGAGAAAGAATTGATGAATTCTGAATGCAGGTCAAAGCATACTATTTTTTTTTAATTTTCTTTGTCATGTTTTTTTGGACTGTATTTTCTTTCACAACATGACAAATATGTAAATATATTTTGCATAATTGCATATACAGATTCTATATCAAATTGCTTGCAGGGCAAGGGCATCTCAGGGCAGAGGACAAAAGAGAAAAGAAGAGAAACTGGAACTCAAAATTTAAAACAAAAATAACTGTTAAAATTGTTTTACATGCAATTAGAAAAAATATTAGTTAAAAATGGGAAAAATATATTTCTCTAGTGGAGCACCACATGTACAAGATTAATTCTATATTAGTTTCTTCTCTTCTCAAATTAGAAAGAAATACAACTTTCAGAATGCTTAGTAAATGATTTAGGCTGCAAGGCAGGCAGGCCAGGTATTATTAAATGAACTGCTAAACTAGTTTGGAAACAGAATGAATTATAGAGGCAAAAATATAGGAATTAGTGAGATCAACTCTTGTAGACATTCAAATATGACTTTGGACTCTAGTTTATAGATAGCAGAGAGCTGATGTGTTAAATATTTCTCAATGTTGATTTCATGTCAAAGATCCAGAGAAAATATGAGGAAAAAGATTTTCTCAGCACCAGTGACTAGACTTTATTGTACTAGATGCTTATTCAATATTTGTTGGGTTAATGAATAAATAAAAGAAAAATTTTGAAGCTGAATGACTAACAAAATTGATTAAGAAGTTAGTAGGCAAATCTGGTTTGGATGTGATAGAGAATGAAGAGTTATATTTTTAACTATTTTGAATTTGACAGTGATTAATATCCAGGAGACAGTTATAGATCTAGGACAAGCCTTTAAGTGAAAAAAGATTACACTAGAAATATTTGGATAGTCCCCCATTGTTGTGAGAATCTTCCTTTACTCTTGCAGATCTTTGGGGACAGATACTGGCTTACCAGAAGTCTGCATTCTTCTATACTTTCACTACAGTTAGAGAGCAACTGAATAATTCTCACCTAGAGATTGATGGTAGTTGCTTGAGCAACTTATTCCCCCTTCTGATACACACTGGGAGCAAAGCTCTTTTAGAATGCTAATACTGGCAGTTTGCCATTCCTTTTAGCCATTCATTAGCCAGGCTATGCTCCATGGAATTCATGTGTCAGGTGTGAGTTTGCCAGACTCTTTTAGGATTTCCCATTTCCACAACAATTAATGAAGTCCGAATTCCTTCATGTTGATAATGAAACATTCAGTTATATCTTCCATTTAATATTTTAGCTGTGGGTTTGTTTGGGTGTTTTTTGTTTTTTGTTTTTTTTGGATCACAACCTAACTTCCACTATGACCCAACTATATTCTATATATCGGTGCCAAAGACTACATTTTCACGGGTCTGGAATACAATTAAGGTGAGTTTATTTGAGTGGCTATTGCCATATGAGTACTGTGTGGCTGGGTTGCCTCCTCTTCTGGTGCTCAGTCCCTCTTCGGATCTCTGACCAGATTTTTGATTAACCTGAGACAATTTTGAGTCACCTTTTATTGCAATTGTACCTGATCATTCCAGATTGAAAGAATAAGCATAGTACAAATGTTTTCATTAAGAAAAAATAAGATGAATTCTTGTTAGTAGCCAATAAGTTTCTCATTCTTGTAATGATTAAGTGAATGGGATAAGTTTAGTTTTGAAATTGTCAGGTTTTTTTTTCTTTAAAGTACTCCTGAGGAAAGGAAATTTTGGTGATATTGAAAATGAGGTAAAAGATATATTGCTGGCTTTCATTTGAAAATTTTTTTAAAAATTTATTTATGGTTCCACTAAGTTTGGGCAACATGAAAACATGGATTTTCATCATCCACAGGGATCAGATAAAATGGAAGCTTGCACTTGTCTTTTTTCCATTACGCCAAGACATGAGAAAAATCACAAATCACTCATAGATTTCCTAGAAAGGTCTATTATCAAATAGCATCCCCCCCACTTTTTTCTCTTCTAAAACCACAAGGGCATTACAGTTTCAAGTAGAAGTTGAAAAAAAAGCAGCCTACTGAAGACCAAAGTGGCATTAAGTTCAGCTGTTTCCATTTCAAAAACATTAGACTACAGTTGAGGGCTGAATCAGTGTATACACAGAGGCTAAACTACATGGATTATCTCTACTCCAGAACTTTTCTTAAACCATCAATACCTTAATTCACTTCCAATGTAAATCAATTTATTTCCTGAGACAATACAATTTAAAAAATGAAGCTATTTCCTAAATCTATTTTAAAACATTTGGGAAATGATCACATAAATCTCACTGGTGAGAACATTTAATGTGTCCATTTTATTAAAGTTTTTAACCTTGTTTTTAGGTCACAGTCCACAGAGACTATATATGCATGACTTTGGGGATGTTTTGACTAAATTCAATCCAACAAATATTTATTAAGTGCCTACTACTTGTTGGGCAGTAGGGATACAAAGACAGAAAAAAATCCTTCACTCAAAGACTTTATGGTATTTTAAGTCTGTTCGTTTGTACTAACAACACTGAAATATTGCCATTCTGCTTGCCTCACTTTTATATTAAGCTTATTTGTTATCCAGTTAAATTCACTACTTTGTGCTATATTAGCAAAGAGCTTGAATTCAATTTTAGATTATTCAAGGGATGATTTTCTGCTTTTTTCCCCCTACTCTCCTGACCCTTTCCCTTTTCTTGTTTTCTCCCTTTTCCTTCCACTTGCCTGACAGAAAATTTGACTGATCAAGGAAAGATGTGTTAACTCCAATCATATTTTTGCTCATTTATAATTCTATTCAAATTTTTGAATTTCATCTTGACTAAAATTAAATTCAGATATTCTGTTAGTCTAATCTTTTCATATCACATATAAAGAAATGAAGACTCAGAGAATCTTAAGAACATAACTAGTAAGTTTTAAGTTAAGATAGGAACTTACACCTATGACTGCAAATCCAAAGTTTTTTCCTACTGTAACATATTGTTAACTGGAGGTGCTAATCACTCATTCCTTTCTATACATATATACATATTCATATGTATATACACATGAATATATATATACATACATGTCCATGGATGTACAAGTATTTAATACATGTATATATATATATATATATATATATTTCATTCTGTAATATGTGCTCATTTTTTATGGATAGTAAAGACTACCCTGTTTTAACCATGATACCCTACTATCCCACCTTGCCCCACAGTTATTCTAGGCTTTTAATATTCCTGTGTTAATCACATGGCTAAAGTGACTTCCCAAGCCAGAAGAATCCCTCTTAGTATTTGCTCCTGGTTGTAACTTACCCGTGCCAGTGCCCACTCAGTGTGGTTGGAGCAGCTAACAGCTATAAAAATGTGTTGACCTGAGAGGTTTAATATTAACCAAAGTTATAGTCAAAGTCAATATGGAGGACTGGAGAAAAAAAATCTGATGCTAATAGAAAAATAGAAGTCAATATTTGTAATGTGAGTCACAGGCTTGAAATAGGAAAGTAAAACAGATCACTTCTGTAGCTCAAGAAGTGCTCTAGGCTAAACAGCATAGATCTATGAACTGGTGTTGAACACTCTCTTAGTCTATTTTAAAATTTCCTCTGGCCCCTTCCCCTAATTCCTAAATTCCTCAATTAGATATTCTGGTGAAACTCACCAGATATTCAGTCTGATGAAGTCATAGTCTATTTTGAGTAAGTCATTGGAAAAAAAAATTTTCCCCTGGTTATGTGCAGCATCTTTCTTTAGTGATGTGACAAGGAACTAATATATTATGGCCATATTTTTTCAGTCCACACGTCACTCTGAAGTGGTTGTTCTTGTTTAATGCTTATTGGTCTAAATCTTTTGATAGCTGGCTCCTTGGAAGGAAGTAAAGAAAGAGATGGAAAAGGGGACTATTCAGAACATATTTTTCTCATTTTTCCTATAATCTGACACAGCAATCCCCAGGAGGGTGTGTTTTCCTTTGGGGTGGTCTGACCTTTTGGGGGGAGCTACTGTAACATGATTTGCTAAAGTGGTCTTTGTGGACTTTCATTAATACGGCTTTGTTCTAGCTCTGATATCACAACATTGTTGCATTGGATTTAGGCCATAAGTATCCACTGTGAGTGTTTGGGTGATGGAATATTAGTAAGGATGCGAGAGGAGTGAACTAAGACAATCTTAGAAAGCTCTGTGTGTGCTCAGAAGGACTTTCTAAAAATAGTGCCAGTTTGCCATAGGGGAAGCAGAAATTAATGTTAGATTTGCTTCACCAAAAGCACTGAGAAGAACCATTTTGACAGAAAACTATATTATCAACAGATGGCAAGAAGGTGAAAATGAATAAAAGCCAAGACTTAGAAAGAAAACAAGAGAACCTACATGTTGTTTTAAGGTCTAGTAATTATTGTAAATTTAAGTCCCATCAAATCTTTTGAGAGAAAGATAAATGTGACTGGAACTTTTTCATGATCACAGTAAAACTTAGCAGAGCGTGGAAAAAATAAAATCAGCATTATCCCTTGGTTTTCTTAATGAGATGTAACTGATCTAATGAATAACTGATTCTTTAGCTTCTTTGCTCCTCCATTTTTCTTCCCTTTTTATGGTGCCTTAACCCTTTCATAGTTCATCTGTGGCCATGAAGGGCAGAAGACCAAAATGAGAATGACAATGGAAGAAAGTGATAAATGTGGGTTGGACCAATATAGCTCTTGCTTCAAAACATAAGCCCTGTAGCAAAATAACTTCTGAACACTATTTTAAAGCCTGGTCTAGAAGTTTGAATCAGTAACCTTGGAGTTAGCCATTTTTCTTCATTTAGGCTTAATTGAGCTTGTCACATAGCCTTCAGTATATTACTAATCCTTGTCCATGGGTCTGTTTCCTCATAAGTCCAATGGGGATAATGATATCTACCTCACAGCGTGTTTTGAGAATTAATTAATACTTATGAGGTGTTTAGAGATCACAGATAAAAGGCACGCTATATGTGTAAGGTGTTATTACATTTTTTTATTTTCCTGTTCATGGTCAAGTTCAAGCTGGTGATGATTTAGAAAACAGGAGCAGACAAAAATTCAACTATGGCATTTGGGAAAGAAATGTCATCCCTACTGATAACTTTTCTGCCCCCCCCCAAATTGTTGGATGATTTAAGTTTAGATGCTTCTTGCTATTTTGTGTGAGAAAATATTTTAACTGCTTTTTGATTCAATAATAGTAATAATAATAATAATGATATGCTTTGTGCTACTATTGTAAACTCTACTTAATGTTTGACTTTTTCCAAGAAAGTCTAAATGTATGCCACCTGTCCACAGTGCTTTCCCTATCAAAATGGGCTTGGTCTTTGGCTTCAGAAACTCCCAAACCACCCATGACCTTTTGCAGAATTGTTTCTGTTTTCTTAGAAGATTATGCATCTTCTTGGACAATAGACAGGATGTATAGCAACTGGTAATTTCAGTTTATTACACTCATGTGAAAATTGGACTGTCACCAAAACCCTTCAGGGAAGAATCTTCCTCTTACAAAACCAGGACCTATGATGCATGAAAGGCGTAGACACCAAGCATTTTTCAAGGCAGGGGCTCAGGACTAAAAGCTGCCATGATTATTAGAGAATTCTCCCATCAGATCTTTCGAAAGAAAGGTGGAGATGGCTGAAGGGCAGGAGGTCATCTATGTAATAAGAGCCATGTGAGATATTAATTAAGATGGAATGCTTGAGGAGGATGTGTATGTCCTGCCCAAGTCATGCCCAATAAAAATCACTCCAAATTGATCATGGTGTCTATTTGGATCTTCCCAAAGGCCACATCCTGTTGTGTGAACTAGCTTTGAGGCCATTGAGTACAAGTTTGTATACAATATAATTGTAGCTACAGGGATTGTGCTGTTATCAGTATTTAACAATATTGTTCTTGCTATTCCTTTTATGTTTTTCCTCCTCTAATCTTTCTTGTCCACATAGTATTATTTAATAAGATTTGAAATATAAAAAACACTCATTGGACCTTCTTTCTTTTGCTAGAACAGTGACCAGTTATGAGGTAGAATGTTGCACATACTGCCAGATATGGTCACTGTGTTGGTTGGCTTTACTTAACTATTTTTCATTGTTCCAAGGGAGGGCTGATTGGGGGAGGAGGGGAGTAACCCGGAAATGACTGTGATATAAAAACAAAAGGCCTCATGAAAACTTATTATTAAAAAAGACTGTATAGCTTACTACTCATACTTAGGCATCATTAGGGTGTGTGAGTGCATGCCTCAGTGTACCTCTTGTTGGATAGTAAGGCCCAGGTCTTGCACTGAAACCTATAAAACCAACAGGAACTAGCTTTGGGATTGCTGGCAGGTGGGGCTATACCCTATGGAGGCACCTTGTACTGGGATAATTTACTTACCCAGAGTCAATGTAAAGGAATGTTGCATCTGTTCTACAACAGACAAATGGGGAGATTTAAATGTTGAAATATGCTAGGATAGAACAGGATAAAGACATTCATGTCCAATGAATAGAATGCTCAATCTCGTCGATGAGTGAGCAATTCTAGAAAGGGACCAAGGATGACAACAACAAAACCCCATCTACAAACATGTTTATAGCATGTTCAGAACTTTAGAGAATACTAGGAAAGAATGAAGAGAGCCACCACTCCCTTATGCAGGAGTCAGTACTCAGGAGACACTTTGATAGGATGTACACACCCTTTGACTTCACTTTCAACAATGAGGAACCCACCTGTTAAGGGAAGAGATGTGCTTTGTCTGCAACTTAATTTGCTTCTGTCATATGACAGAAGTATCTAGAGAGCTGCTCATCAGAAGCATTGTTCTTTGTGCACACATGACAAAAATCTCAGGGTTGGAAAGTGTTTCTTTGGCCATCTAGTTTAACTGGTACTTGGACAAGAATCCCCTCTTCAACATGCTCAGTGAGTGACCATCCAACCTTTATTGGAAGATAAATATTAAAGAAGAACCCACTACTTTGCAAGACAGACCATTTCAATATTGTATAGTTCTAATGTTTTATATGATTCCTCCCACCAAACTGATCTGTAACTTTAGTCCATAGTTTCTTCCTTTCCCATGTCATTCTTTCAACTACTTGGTTTATATTTCCTCCTCCCAAATTTTCTCTTAGTCAGAGTTATTCCTAGAATTCCTTGCTTCAGGGATCTAACTGATAACTAGTTAATGATTAATAGAATCATTTGAATCTCATATATAGTGAAATAAGCAAGACTCTATATGGATCACTACAATCTAGGTCTTGCTAATAATAACAAGTATTTAAGTAGGTTTGTAAAGCACTTGACATATATATTAATTCATTTAATCCTTACAGCATCCCCTTTAAGTAGGTGATACAATCACCTCCATTTTACAGATGAGGAAAATGAGGCTGAAAGACCACATAGTTAGGAAAGATCTAAGGCAGGATTTGAACCCAGGTATTGCAGACTCCAAACTCAGCACTCAGGGGGATTAAATGATCTGCTAAAGTTCGAATAACTAGAAAATATCAGAAATAATCTAAACTTAAAACTTCCCGACTGACTAGTTTAGCACTCTCTCTACTACACAAGCTGCCTCTTACTCAATAATAGCTCACAAATCTCTATCTCATCCCAACCTCCTATCTATGGCTAGGTGATGTAGTGGGTTGAGATCTAAGTTTAAAGTCAGAAAACCTGAGTTCAAATGCAGCCTAGGACACCTAGTAGCTATGGCCTTAGACAAATCATTTAACCTCTATTGGTCTCAGTTTCTTCACTTGTAAAATAGGGATAATGATAGTATGTATCTTCCCAGGGTTGTTAGAATCGAATGAAGTAATATTTGTAAAATACTGCTTTACATATGGTAGACACAATATAAATGCTACCTATTGTTGTTGTTCTAGTGGTTGTTATCATTGTTAACATGCAAATAGGAGGAATAGGTGAAATTACTTCTACTTTCTTACATATTCTTCAAGCTACATGTTGCTCATTAGTGGCTTATTTACTTTCAGAGCTGCTCCTTATTTTCATTTTCACCTTATGTAATTTTATAATTTCTTCAGCTCAAGGAGAACACACATTAAATAACCACTACCTATATGGCCCTATGAGAATACATGAGCCAGCATGGAGTCTTGTGATATTTGTTCCAATTCGGATATACATTTCTAGCTCACAAATGTATGAATGGATTTCAATTTCTTTCACTGAAGTATGCAACTGAGAAGGAAAAGAGTCAACAGCTCCTGCCATGAACATAGCACATGAGTGAGAAAAGATGATGAGGGAGGCCCCAAGAAACTTGTGTCCCAGCAGAATCTAGAAATTTTCATCAAGGTTTTGTTTTGTTTTTTATGTTTTGTTTTTATTTTTTTTTTGCTTTTTTTTCTTCTCTAATTGCCTTGGTAGCTTTAAGCTAGGAGCTTAATAAATGTTGTTGAATTGAAATTATTTTTTTATTATATTACTCAGTGCTGAAAGAGAAGTCAAGACAAAAATTCATTTTTTCCTTGTTTATTCCCTTAATAGTAATGTTCACTCTAGGAAGGCAATATCTCTGGAAAATAATGAAAACAATAATACTACTAATAAAAGATGATTGACCACATGGCAGTAACTGCAACTGCTAACGTTTTACCAAAAACATGAAAAATGAAAACAAACAGGATAACCTTTGATTTCTCAACTATGTTCTTATTTTTATGACTATTAATAATATAACATTTGAGACTAGTTTACCTCATCAAGGCAAATTACAGGCAGGGAAGAATTTGCTTTCCTGGCACACCTGTGAAGGACTTGAACTGCCCAGGTTAGAAAATGTTAAAATTCCAAAGGACAACAAATTGCTATTCTGCTTTGTGAGCTCTATTTATATCCTCATCTGGAACTTTTTCATCATTATCTCACTTTTTACACATCAAGGGAACTAAGTGATTCAAGAGTCTATAACCATATGATTTTAATGATTTCTGAAAGGCAAAAATTCTATTAGTTGTTTTCCCAGAACCAAGTGATAAGGTATCAGACAGGTTAAAGTGCTACTTTTCTAACCTCTCCCAGGGAACTTGAACTGAGCCTTGCTTCTGGTTAGGTCATCTTTATTGTACTCACTGTTTATGTCTAAGCATGTTTGCATGAAAACAGGATCTTCCTTGCTTGTGAATTCATTTGCTCCATAGTTAGAATCCAGGGTCATAATCCTTTATTTATGATAACCTAATCCTTTCCACAACAGCCAGTGATGATGTCACAAATGGAGTATTCTGATTTCAGTTACAGAAAAGGCACCAGAAGATAGACTCCCCTCAAAGATCCTGTTTATTTAGGAAGTAGAGTTTAGAAGAAAAAGAAAAAAGGGCAAAGAGCAAGGCATGTTAGGTCCTTTTCTCAGATGGGGAATGAATGGCTTCAGAATGCTGAAACGGCACCTTATAGAATGAGCGAATAGAATTAGAGAAACGCATAACTTAGAGAACTTTGAGAGACCATCTTGTTCAGCCCCTGTCTTGCATTCTTTGAATTTGATTACCTATCTCTGTTGGAGAATCTAGGTCAAGAAGAGACACATACACTAAAGAGAGGGGAACAATTCAAATCAAAATGTGTAAATATAATTATACAGAGACAAAATTAACAATGTCCACATTAGACTTTCCATTTCATTAATGAAAAGCCTGACTATAAAGATGAGGTATTCTCATCTGAAGGACACAAAGTAGAATCAGAGATACAAATTATTGGAAGTACTATATAGGCCAACACCATCATTTTTAGGTGAGTGACTTGCCTACAGTTTTACCTCTAAGTAGTGGCAGAACTCAATTGTATTAATGCAATGTCTATTACTGTTGTGCCTGGTGAACAGAGTTTGACAGAGTAAATGTTAAAGGATATGCACATAGACATTCACACAAACATACACCCCCTGTGCCATATTTCCAACTCACATTAGAGCTTTTAAACTATATCTAGTCTTAAATAATTCCTGAACACAGAGACATAGCTTGAAATTCTTTTAATTGGGACAAAACCTGATAGAGGGAATCTAACAGAAAAATCCAAATTAGGAGGAAATTATTCAGAAGAGGAGAAATACATGGTGAGGTGAAGCATAAAGATTATAGTTTGATCAGTACTTGAGGAAAAGCCCCGTTTACCATGTGTTAGTTATGGATCAAAATAAATAGCACTCAAGAGAGCCAAGAACACAGTGAATGACTGGTCATGCAGTTCAGACTCAATTAATGCTTATTGATAGACATCGGATATCATGTGGCAATCCAAATTCCACCAGCCCCTTGCAAATCTGCTTACTTTTTTAAAAAAATCCTTTGTAAGGCTAAAGCTACATTTTAATTCGACTTAACTATTCATCAGACTGAATTGCATGTGATACTTCCTTTTGCATGACAAGTTAAGAGCAAGTCAAAACTTAGGACTGGATATTTGCAACATAAATGTATTACTTAGGTCACAGTAGGCACAATGACATCTTAAAGAATAAATATGGGGCAGCAAGGTAGCACAGTGGATAGAGAACTGACCCTGGAGTCAGGAGGACCTGTGTTCAGATCCCGCCTCAGAAGCTTAATAATTACCTAGCTGTGTGACCTTGGGCAAGTCACTTAACCCCATTGCCTTAAATAAAAAGAAATTTTAAACATAAAAGAATAAATGCTGTAGGAAGCAGAACAGAAATTAAAAATAGTGAAGGTATTAAAATCGAATTCTGGGGTACCCCATAATTAGTGAGAATTCAGTCATTAATTAACTGTCATAAATGGCAACTATGTGGATTAAGCAAATAAATGCTGACCCTTGAGGTATAGTAAGACCTCTAGGTTTGTTTTCCATGTTAACTTCTTCAATAAACTTCGGCCCAGTTTTGAGAAATGAGAATATTCTGTCAGGCCCTAATTATATAACAAGTAAAATTTCTTCTGAAGATGCACAGCAAGAAGAAATACTATATCCTTCATGTAAGGAGATGGGAGAGGTTACTAAATGATGTCCCTGGATCTCATAAATGCACGGAGGGATTTTGGTACATTTAAGAATTTCCAGGCCCCCATCTGGAGGTGAGAGAATTGACCTATTTGTGCCCATCTTAGCTACTATATTTTCCTTCAGTATTGTTACAGATTCATGAAGGAATATAGAGAATTGGGATTAGATATAAGTGTTACAAGTGATAACAGAATAAAATTAGAAAATTTTGTCATACCTTGTCTTCTCTAACTTCCCTTTAAGGAGAGGAATGTTTATGAGATCTATTCTTTAAGTCCCATTCTAGTTTCACTTGACATTTCTGTGCACCTTTGAAACCCACAGTCAGCCATATTAAGTATACTCTTGATAGCATTATACTGTCCCTCATTCTTTCACATATATATATATTCACATATATATTTAGTTCTGAGTTAACCCGACTAGTCTTCTTTCTTGCTTCTTGCTTCCAAAATATTGAGTATGGCTGTAGAATTTCAGAATTTTACAAATATATTTCATATAACTCAACTGGATTGCCAACATTCCTCAATAATGTTTTTATTCATCTTTCATCTTCTTCATCCTCCTTTACCTTCACTATGACCTACCAAACCATATCCTTATTTCTCAAGCTCACAACTTTTCTTGCATTAGCTCCTAGTTAGTGGATAGAATGCAGGACTTGGATTCAGGAAGACTCATCATCCCAAGTTCAAACCTGACTTCAGACACTTACCAGTTGTATGTCCTTGGACACGTCATTTAAGAGGGTAAGTGACTTTATTACCTGGAGAAAGAAATGAAAACCTATTCTAATATCTTTGCCAAGAAAACCCCATGGACTATCTGATTCACAACTCAGGGAGAGTTAGACACAACTCAACAACAGTAATATCTTCCACTATTCAGCAGGTGATCTTATCTCCTATTTTACTGGAAAACTATTAGACATAACCTGGTCTAATTATTTCAATATCACTTGCACACACACCCAACATATCTTTCCCTCCTATCTTAGAGGCTGACATTGGAAAATAAAACTCCTTTACCTCTACCATTGATAATATCTTTTCTCCTTCTGAGATATTATTCCATCAAGTGTTTTTTTTCTTTCTTAGATATTCAATCCTCTCCTCCACTGATTTATTCCCATATTTTAAATATGAGAAAAAACATGATTTGGTAGATAGTGAAGTGTCCTGTAAGTTAGGAAGATCAAAATTTAAATCCTACTTTTCATAAATACTGACCAAGTGACCCTGGGCAAATCACTTCTCAGTTTCCCAAGGCAATTCTCTGCTTTGATCTGCATTGATAGAAAGAGTTCTTCACTGGGAAGTGGCCATTTTTTTCCTTTTTTAGGTCTTTAAGTACTCCTAGGTGTCTCTTAACTGCAGTGCCACCATCCCTTTAGTCACCTAGTTTCAAAAAGGTGTCATTCTTGACTCCTCACTCTTTCACTCCCACCCATATCCAATTTGTTGAAAGATATTCATGTTAACCTTTTAACATCTCTCATATGTGTACCTTTCTCTCATTTGTCATTGCCACCACACTAGAGCAGACCCTCCATTGCCACATACCTGGACCTTTGCAATAGACTCTTGGTCTTCCTACCTCAAGTCTTTCCCCATTTTAGTAGATCTGACTATTTTGTATAAGACTCCCCATTCTTTGTTTCCCTATTGTTACCAGGATAAAATATAAAATCCTCTATTTTGAATTTAATGCCAACTATAGCCTGACCCCTTCCTACCTTTTTAGTCTTCTTATTCCTTATTCTTTTCCATATTCTTTTCAATTCAGTGACACTGATCTCCTTGTTATTCCTCAAAATTGGTCCTATGCCTCTTGATTCCTTATATTCTCACTGACTGTTTTTTCACATCTGGAATACCCTTCCTCCTCAACTCCACCTCCTAACTTCCCTGGCATCCTTCAAGTCCCAGATAAAGTTATACTTTCTTCAAAAAGAGTTTCCCATGCATTAGATTGATAATCATCTCCAATTTATCTCTTGTTTGTACATAATTGTTCATGTTGTTTCTCCCCTAAGACTGTCAGTTCCTTGAGAGCAGACTGCATTTTATATTTGTTTGTATCTCCAAAATTTAACACAGTGCCTAGTAAAAATTAAGTTCTTAATATATTGGCTGACAGCAATTAACTGGTTGACAACAATAAAAGCCCTTCTCTTGACTCTGCTATCACATTAAACTGCTATCCCTTTATTATTGATCTGTATAATAAAGTAGATTTCACTCATTTCCTTTACTTCTCATTACTAACTTTACTGCTGAGTTTCTTGCAATTTATCTTTCATTCCCATCATTCAAGTAAAAATATCTTCCATAAGATCTTATGACTTCCTTACCACTAAATCCAGTGATCCTTTTTTAGTCTTTGTCCTATTTTCTACAATATTTGACACTGTTGAATAAACTCTCCTTAAAATTCTCTTTCTGTGATTTTTATTCTTTTCTGATCCATCTCCCCTTTTTCTTTCTGCTCCACTGATATTTTGTGATCTCCTTCATTGTATTCCCTTCCTTGGAAGTGTACATTTTTCCAGAAGTCCTGTCAACTTCTGTTACTGCACATACTCAATGGCAACCCCAGTCAATGGATTGACTAATTAAGTGAAGAACTAAACATGCAAAGAAAAGAAAAGCAGACAAACATAAAAAATTCCCTACTATCAAGGAATTCCCCAGTCTTGTGGAGGGAATATACAAACAATATCCAAAAAAGCCTAGAGAGTTGTTGTGTCAAACTCAAATAGAAATGGTACCATTGAACCATTCATAAGATCCCTGTAGGCCCTACATTTGCTTAGAAAACCACAGAGTAAAATTATCTATGTTCTGTTGTATTTTTTTATTTTATTAAATATTTCTCATCTATATTTTAATTGGGTTCTAGTTGTGTTAGAGAGTATTAGTTATCTGTTTGACACTTCTGATAAAAAAGGATCAATTGGGGCTAATCTAAGAAGAAAGAAACAAGTCTTGAGGATTTAGGAAAATCTTGTAGAATGTGAGATTTTAGCTGGGGTTACTTGAAGGAAGCCAGAGAAGTAAGGCAGTGAAGTTGAAGAAGGAGAGAAGTCAAGGCATGGGGGACGGTCAGTGCAAATGAATAGAATTGGGAGATGACTATCTTGTTCAAGAAATAGCAAGGAAGCAGAGTTAAATGGGAGGGAATAAATTGTGAGAAGACTGTCAGAGTAAAAAGTGGACAGGTTATGAAGGGTTTTAAAAGCTCAACAGAGGATTCTATATTTGATCCCACAGCTTCAACTATCACTTCTATTTGGAAGACTCCCAAATTGATACATCAAGCCCTATCTTTTCTTTTTAAGATCCATATCCCATTTCCAACTGTCAGCTTGACATCCTTATCTGGATGTCCTGTTGACACTCAAACTCAGCATGTCTGAAACCAAATGCCTCATCTTTTTCCCAAACCGCTCCTCCTTCTAATTTTCCTATGACTACTATTTCCTATGACTACTATTTACTGAAGTCATTCAGGCTTAAGACCTATGAAACTTCCTTAGCTTTCCCACCTCCATCTAATAAAAGTACTGCTTTATTAGTTCTATCTCAGCCTTAGTTCTTATACCCATTCTTTGTTTTTTTTTTTTAATTCTTACTGCTATTATTATTTAGGAACTCATCAACTGGTATTTGAACTACCACAATCCTCTTCTTACAGATGTTCTGATCTTCAGATTTTCCCCATTCAAATTCATCTTCTAAATTGATGCCAGAGTTAGCTTCCTAATCACATCTAAACAAAAAAAAAACCTTTAATAGCTCCCAAATTCCTTAGCATTACATTGTCATTTCCTGCCTCCATGCTGCATCAATGTGCTTATATACTGAGGGTTGGGGTCTGTCATGCTCCTTCCTGATTCAGTTAGATTCATTAGACCATGAGTTCATATAACTAGGAATTCTTTTTTCATCTTTAAAGTCTCCACCCATTTCTGCTATCCCTATCCTCTGTGACTAAGCAGAACAAGTCTAATTATTCTTTCAGATAGGACCTATTCCAAAATCAGAGTCCTCTTCTCATAACTCCCTGAAGTCTTCTCTCTCCAGGCTAAATAACCTACACTAATTTAGTCAATTCTCATATTTCATAATCTCCAGATTTACTATCCTGGTCATTTTCCTCTTCATGCTTTCCAGTTTATCAATGACCTTCCTAAAATGTGATGCCTATAAATAATTTAAAACCTCTAGTTATGGTCTGAGTAGGGGTGAGTATAGGAAGGATTATCACTTATCTCAGTCTCAAAATCCTGTTTTCATTAAAGTAGTCTAAGAACATATTAGTTTCTTTTTCTGGATGTCATACCACACTGCTGACTTAAATTGAATGCAGTAGTTTAACAGTTCAGAGACTCTCCACCCCACCTCCAGAAACATTGTATAGCCATAATGCTAGGATCAAATAGGCTAATGCATTTCAAGCATTTTACAAACTTTAAAGCACTTATATAAGTATAAGCAATGATTATTCACATTATATGTGAAATACCAGCTTCAATTGCTCCTCCTATAGAAGCTATAGATGTTATTCCTGTTTCTTTAAAAAGGAATGGGATCTTTGGAAAGTAATGTAGAAATACAGCTGGCGTGCATAAAGGAGGTATTTGGTAAAACTTCATTGAATCTTATTTACTATACTTTGGTTTCTAAATATTTATGATACCAAGTACACATTTATTTTAAGAATCACCTAAGATTATGTATCTATAATGCCTAAAACTTTAAAGCACTCTATAAACATCTGCTATTATATCTGTATTCAGATCTTTAATAAACTTTGTCATCATCAATATAGGTGTCTCTTCAGTTGACAAAGATTGGAACCCTTCTATGGCTGAGTAGCTGTTGTTAGAAATCACTTTTGACCAAAACATTCATTATCCTGTGACTATGCTAATGATGCACCTCTCCAAAATTAGATTCATACTAGGATGTAAATAAGACCCTTAATAGGATAAATGGGATCAAAGCTCAGTAACCATTATTTAGAAAGTGAGAGTTCCTTAGGGCAATTACTAAGATACAGATTATTGTTGTTTTTTAAGTGACAGTTATTCCATTCTAATCAATTAACCAAATTCATTGAGTGTGTGTGTATGTGTGTGTGTGTGTGTGTGTGTGTGTGTGTGTGTGTGTGTATACTTCCTTCTTTAGAAATCCATCTTGGCCAAAAATCCAAGAGGAAATGTTGCCAGTGGACTGGCAATTGTATAAGTTTTACAGCATACAGCTCCAAATCCACATAGCAATATATATATGAAATATAATAGTTTCTGGAAATGCAAATGTTAGTTCCTACCTTTAAAGAAGTCTACCATTTGAAGGGGTAAGATTGTTGACTTTAAGTATTATGAAGAATAAGTGGCAAATAGAGAAAAAAGACCCTCCCTCCCACTCATCTAGCCCCAGGAAAGCTAATCAAAAAGCATATAGCATGATGGGGTAAACAGAAAAAAAGGAGGAGAAAAATGAAAAAGGACATGCAACAATGAATTAGAAAACTCCTTTGAATCCAATATTTTGTTAAAATACACATCATAAATAAGAGAACTAGGATATGATCACCATTATTCATTTACCCATTGACAATGGTGAGGTATCACCTAAGGGAATGAGCTATATCAGAGTAGTACCCTGAGGAGATTTATTATAGGAAAGTTTGGGAGAAGGGTAGAAAGGGGAAAGAATGCTTGAAGGAAGGAAAACCCCCCAAAATGAACAAATTCCCAAATAGGGTAGGATCGGGACAACTTTATTTGTCTGACCCTACTAGGTTGTGAACCTGTTGGCTTCCTGAGGCAAAGGGGAAAAGACAGATATGGTAGTAAGATGGAAAAGATGTAGGAAATCTACCTTATTTTGGTTTGATTTGACCTGGCGTTCCCTACATTCTTACATTGTATTCCTGAAAGTTCCAAAGCAATCAATGTTCAGATTCAAGAAGAGTAACTTCTTTGAATGAATGATAGAAATGTTGCTTTCAATTTAAGTTTTAGAAATGCAACTTTACACCCAGCAAAGTGGTGCAAGCCTGAAAGTGCTGCTACTGAGGAAGCTTGAGGTGGGTAGATTACTTCCCCACAAAAGCTGAGTTGCAGTAAAACTAAAGTCAATGGAGTATTTACACTAATGACAATATGGTGAGTCCCTACACCAGGCTCTCTAAGGAATGATGGACAGGTCCAGAAAGAACCCCCCCCAAATAAAAAGTGAAAGGGATTTCTGTGTTGATTAGAAGTACGATTGGCCAGTGAGGAAGGGAAGAGGAAGAGGGAAGAGAAGAAGAAAGGGAATGGGGAAGGAAAGATAGGCAAGAGGGAAAGAGGGAGAGAGAGGAGGGAGAGACGGAGAGAGAGAGGGGAGGAGAGGGAGAAAAGAAGAAATGGAAGGAAGAACAGAGAGAGTGAAGAAGGAAAGGAAAAAAGAAGGAAGGAAGGAAGGAAGGAAGGAAGGAAGGAAGGAAGGAAGGAAGGAAGGAAGGAAGGAAGGAAGGAAGGAAGGAAGGAAGGAAGGGAGGGAGGGAGGGAGGGAGGGAGGGAGGGAGGGAGGAAGGAAGGGAGGGAGGGAGGGAGGGAAAGAGGGAGGGGGGAGGGAGAAGAAAAAACACTTTAAAAAAATTCTAGCATTAATTGTTTTGTTCTTGCTTTTAATTCATTTAATTTAGGTAAAGGCAAACAGATGACCAAGAGTTTTGAATTCATTTCAGAGATACAGTACTGAAGAGAGATAGCTTAAGTAGCTTGCCAGGGTCAGACAATGAGTCAGAAGGGGAGCCAAGAGCAAGAGCCAGAAGTCAGACTCCTACTTCTTTTTACATACTAAGCATCTGACCATACTTCCTTCTTTAGCAATCCATCTTGGCCAAAAATCCAAGAGGAAATGTTGCCAGTGGACCGGTAATTGTATAGGTTTTCCAGCATACAGCTCCAAATCCACATAGCAATGAATGTCAAAACTCGGAAGCTCATTCAAATACTAAGCGGTGACCAAAAGGGCTGAAGGAAATGGGGAAAATGCTGTGAGAAAACCTGGGCTGCACCTCAGAGGCTAATAAATAATTACTAATGGGAAAGAAAACAGAGGAAAGAGAAAAAAGCAAAATAGCAGGCAAGTGAAGCGGAATAGATTCCGGCTCATGACAGAATAGACCATGGGTTAAGTAGAAAAAAGAAAGTTAACCCAACAGGAATAGCTACCTGAAGAAGGCTGATGAGAAAGAAAAAGGCTCATGGGGCAAAGCTTCTCTAAGCACATTTGATCCCACTAACCAAGGCATGTTTCAGTGACCTATCAAAGGTAGGATTGGACTGTTAAATCATTCATTATGAGAGATTTACCCTATTTTCTAAAAGCACCTTTTTCTTTATTTTTAACAATTATTTTAGGAGGGAGAATTTAAATATTGATATGGGATAGTCACTAACACAAGCATCAGAAATGACATAAATGAAAAGTGGGGGTAAGCACAGTATTGTAATTTGTCTGACTCTTAAATTATGTAGCCTGTGTATCCCAGCATATTGAAATTAAAACCTGAAGTATGACATTCAATAAATAATTTAGATAGGATCCTTCATTAACTGTGACCTGGAACTTAGTATACTGACACTTGATTTTACTCAAATAAATAAGAGTATTTTATCCAAAGAGAATATATCATTTAACCAAGCTATGCAATATGTAATTTCTTCCTCTATTCCATCCCCTTTTACCCTGTTCTGTAGATAATGTAGATTGTGGAATGTTTGAATTGAGAGTCAGGCAAAAAAGTCAGCTTATGAACTTCAGTGTGTCTCCATTTCAGCATAGGAAAAAAATTGTGATTGTACTGTGAATTTGACCCTATATACTCACTCTCTCTCTCTCTCTCTCTCTCTCTCTCTCTCTCTCTCTCTCTCTCTCTCTCTCTCACACACACACACACACACACACACACACACACAGCCAACTTGAAAACCATCTGCCTGATAGAAGATTAATGTTAAACTGAAAATTGATATAGGACCTTCAAGTTTAAGGGTGATAACTAGTACAGAGAATAATTTTACCAATGTTTATTTTACTTCTTATAGACAAATGTTAATTCATCATAACATTTTGCTAGCACTGAAGAGTGAATAAGTATTTGAAATGTATTTATTAAAGGTACTTACTGGGTGTCCTTTATATTTTAAATGCTGGTCTAATAGAAAAGAGGAAGCAATGGGATAGAAAAAGCAGAGTGGCATATTTGAAGAGCACAGGATTTTGAATAAGTAGACATCTGAGTTCAAATCTTACTACTGACATTTATTATTTTATATCCATAGATCTAATATTTTAAGGAATGCAGTTTTATAATTCACAAAAAACAGGAAAATCATAGTCAGAGAAAATCTATCTACCTAACAGAATGGTTGAGAAGAATAGAAAAGCCAAGCACCATATAAGTCATGACTTTTATTAAGGTCTAAAATCTAATACTCTTATGAAATTTGCAACTTATATAAGGTAACACATGCCTATAAAAATGGAGCAATGACCATACAAGAACTTGTCAAGTCATTTTTGTGGTCTTCTAGAATAAAAAATTTTCATAGCTAACTAGTACTGTAAGTATGTATAGAGAAAATGCATTGGAATACTCAAGAATAGTTTCTTGGAAATGGTTGGAATTGAAATGAACTTAAAAAGAATAGAGATAGAGATGAGGAGAAATTGGATGACAGAAATGTTGAGATAGGTCATTTAGATGGGGGGGAAATATAGATCATAAGCTTCACAAAAGCAGAGCTTTTCTTATTTTCATCTTTTGTAGCCTTAGTACTTAGCTTGATAATAACTGCCTAATTAATGTTGTTGAACTGAATAGTGTGAGCAAATGGTGGGAATGATAATGGCATATACAGGGGACAATAAGTAGATATTTATATTTGATTGTATTTTAGCTCAAAATTTCAGCTTCCTCATCCCAACATTCTTTTTAATTGAAGCAGGTAACAAGTAATTAAACTAATCCTTGACTTTCTCCCCTTTCTTTTTCCTCTTGGGCTGAACAGAAATTAAACAACAAAATATTATCCTGAGAGGAAGAAGAACCTAGATAACTTCAAAATTGAATAACTATCTCCTAATAACTGAAAGTAATTACTTGCAAGCAATTTTAATTTTTAGCAGATATTCTTTTACCCCATCTTTCATTTGGATTTTTTTGAGTTAGCTTGGTCAAAATAAAAATTTTTGCCTTATGTGGAAGATGAGGGAAAGATTTAGGTTTCTTATTATTGACTCACCAAGTGTAATGGAACAAATAAAGAAATTAAAACTTAACAATTACTTAATTATCATCCTCAATGTTAATGGCTTAAATTCACCCAGAAAAAAAATACGAGAGCTGAGTGGATGCCTGTAATTTCTCCTACTGAGGATCAGGTTGAGTCTGGTGGATCACATGACCTTGAGAATTCTGAGATGAAGTAAAATGAGTTAATAGAATGTCTCTACTAAGAATAGCATTAATATGTTGAGTGAGGGGGGTGAGAGCACAATGTTGCCTGAGGAGTGGTGAACCATTTCAAGTTGGAAATGAAGCAGTTTAATGTTCTTGAACCTATAATTTGTGAAATTGAACTCATGAATGGCAGCTAAATTTCCAGCTTGAGTGAAATACACACACACACACACACACACACACACAGAGAGAGAGAGAGAGAGAGAGAGAGAGAGAGAGAGAGAGAGAGAGAGAGAGGATAATAATAGCTATAATGTATTTAACTTCCTCTTATCAGGATACTGATAATGTGATCTCTTAACTCTAAATGATCAAGAGAGATTTCTGGTTTGATTTCCCTATCACATATACAAGTTGATATCTTGAAGCAATATGGATTTAAATTTTCACAAGTAAATTCAGTCTTTTGCAGGGTCATAATATTTGAACTGCTTTCCTGTTTTAACAACTTAACAAATTTTGTTAGCTTTCATTCATAACCCAAATTAACTAGATTTGCCTTAACTCTCAGAAATATATCATGGCCTGACACATTTTTTTTTCCATTCTAACTGCATCTCACTTTTAAAAGTCATTTTATCTTTCACCTTTTTGCTGGATAGCATATGAAATAAAACTGCCAAATTCTTGTTGAAGTGTTCTACCAACAACAAATACCTTTCTATTTTTCTTAGATACCAAGGGATTTCATGTATTTTTGTTTTCATACTTTGTTCATGCTGTGCCTTTTAGACTCTAAAAATCTTTTAGACTCCAAAAATCTACCTCTTTTCTCCACTTTAAGTACTTGCCATTGTTCTAAAGCTTCAGTTATATTTTTAGCACAGCCTGCCCATATTTACCCCTCATGAGGATATGTTTCCTTCTCTATGATTCTACTAGTGTTACAGTATACTTTGCAGTATGAGGAAATCTATTAACATCTATAAGCTATTTCTAGTATTCCTAAGTACTTCTTTCAATTCTAATTATTTATCTTCAGACTGTAAATACTTAACTAATATTATTTGTACTGTTGAATTTTCTCATTTTTGTGAGATATTTTGCAATTAGATTCCAATCACTTTTTGAAATGTTGATCCTGCTAGGAATTTCAGAAGGGTCTCTATCTATCCTCTGCTAATTTACAAAAATGGATATAGTTTCATTTTTTTCTCATACATAAAAGATAATGCTTCAAACCTTCTTATATTTTAAAAGGCATATTTTAAATGGCATTTTGTAAAATATCCTCGATATGTTTTAAAGTTTCTTAGGTCCGGTTGTATTCCTTTAAATTCTCTGTGGTTCAATATTTACCTATAAGCCACAGTGTTATATATGTCCGAATTAGCCATGGTAACCTCCATGTTTACTGAGAAGTAGATTAAAATAATATGTATTAATAGTTTAATGTTCAATTATCAAAATTGTATCACAAATGATAAAAGAAAAATACACTGAAAATACCATTTATTCCAAATGATTTTTGCATAATTCTTTTTTAATCTCAAATGGATCTCTGTGACTATGGTATCCAAAAAAAAAAATCCAAAATGAAAAATCTTTCCAATTGATTCCTGACAATGCAAAGAGCACCCGATAATTATCAGGTGATTTCTCCAATGTTTCTATGGGAAAATCCTTCCCAAATTCTCCCAGTTTTAGGAGTATGCGTGGTGGGGTAGCCATTTAAACTGTTTTGCCTCTCAAGGATATCTCTGAGTATCTTATTCATTTAAACTTGCCTTTTATTCTGGCACACCTAGGCTCTGAAAGGCCAGCACTAATCAGTTACACTCAAAGACTCTTAACTCCTAGGAATAATCATGTTATGAGAGAATATATTCTCCTTCACCATGTCAACTCTAAAATACCCACCAATATGCTTGCATTTAAACCAAATCAATGACTCACAAAAATTATATTTTAGATCTTAAGCATGAAAGTTCACTTAGCAACAAGGTAAAAGTGATAATAATTATAAGTACCACATGTACTCAAATGAGATGAATGCAGTGATCTATATATCACAATCCATACATAAATCTGGGTTATCTTCTCCCACCAACGCTCTCATTAACTAGGGAGAGTATATAGTCACACAAAAAAAGTTGAAAAAAAACCATGGAGAATATTCATGAGTTCAGTTATGCTGAACAGTTATCTAGAACTCTAAATTTTCGTGGAATATTTGTCTCAAAAATTGTCCATCCAAGCTTTTTTGATGGATATAGCTTCTGCATTAAATAGATGCTTCTATTGTTAATTGATGTTAATCTAAACTATATTTAACCTTAGCAAGTTTAACATCTCAACAAAGTAGTTTATCCATTGAGTGACTTCTCTAATTCTTTTCTGAACTATTCCTCTTCCCATCTGGAAATATCCCTCAATAAAAACCACAGTTTCTATAAATATTAGCTTCAAGTTTAACAGATATATTTTTTGAAATGTATTAATTTTTCCTTCTCTCTATTTTCCTGGGTTCATATTCTGAGTCTTTTTCACTAAAAACAAACAAAATATCAACTTATAGTTTGTCAACAAATTCTCAACTATCTACATCATATTTTCTCAATCATCATAAAATAGTCTGTAGACATATTTTCCCTTAATAATTTCATAGTTCTTATAATTCACAATAATTCAATTATTCTAAACATAAAAATCTAAATTGACAAATGACTGAATTGAAACTGAGAAAGAATAACTGTTTCTCCTTGAGCTCTAAGCATTAACTGTATTCCAGACAAGTGAACTGTCAAGGTAGACTTAATTTATTCATTAACAATTGTTTTGGGAAAATAGGTTTAGAGTCACCCACAATAGATTTTTCATTAACACTATCTGAGTGGTGTTAATCTAACACATTGTTGTTGCTTTTTTTTTTTTTGCTTTGCTTTACTTGCTTTTTCCCTCCCCATTCTTTCCAACAAGTTGATTTGATAAGAATTACTGGGAAAAATTGGAAAGCAGTTTGGCAGTAATTTAAATCAATATCTTACACTGTACCAAAATAAACTCAAAATGAATGAATGAATTCATTCAAGGTCATAGCCTAAACCAAAACAGAAAAGAACCAAATGAAGAACCTTTCAAATCTTTGACAAACAAAATTCTTTACCAAAAAAGGGATAGAAATGATTTAAAAAATTTAAAAAAAGAATTTTTTTGAAATTTGAAGAATTTGAAATTAACATTCTGCACTAATAAAATCAATAACATGAGAAGAAAAATTATGGATTGTAGGAAGAAAGATTTCAATCAACTCTGAAAAGGGTCTGTATTCAAAGTATATGGCAGTTTATGTGAATGATTAATGTGATTAATTAATTAATTCCATTAATACTATTTTTTAAGGGTTTTTTTGCAAGGCAAATTGGGTTAAGTGGCTTGCCCAAGGCCACACAGCTGGGTAATTACTAAATGTCTGACACCGGATTTGAACCCAGGTACTCCTGACTCCAGGGCTGGTGCTTTATCCACTGTGCCACCTAGCCAACCCCATTAATACTATTAATGGAATGATATATAATTGACAGAAGACTATGTGACTAATTCCCCAAGATAGGTTGTCAAAATGATTTTCAAAATAATAATTGTAAAATTCTAATAATCATAAGAAAGATTTCCCCAAATCATCAATAATAAAAAAAATTTAAATCAAAAGAACTCTGAGGTTTCACCACATACCTGGGAAATATTACAAAGATGACAAAACCTGGAATTAGTCAGTGTTGGAGAGACTTTGGAAAGAAAGGCACATTAATATACTCTTAGTGAGATTATGAAGTGTCCCTACAATTTTGGAAAGTTATTTGGAATTATGCTAAGTAAATAAAATATTTTTATCCTGTGATTTAAAGATCCAACAAAGAGTTCCCATATACATCAAATTGTTTAGAGTAACACTTTTTGTAGAAACAAAGAAGTCAAAGCAAAGTAGATACTCATTGATTTGAGAATGGCTACAGAAATGAGTTTGTGAATATAGTAGAATTTTACTATAACATAAAGAATGATAAATGAATGAAAATTTACAAGAGCATAGGAAGATTTTTATAACCCAAAACAAAGCAGAACCAGAAAAACAATATATAAATATTTTAAGTAAATTGAAATCATAATCATCATACTAATTAGCACTTATATATTTATTCAGTTATTAAATAACTAGTATCTAAAGTTCGCAAAGTGCTTTCTATTATTTCATTTGATCCTCACAATAACTTTGAGAGTTAAGTATTATTATTAATCATGTTTGTAGTTGAGGAAACGATTTGTCAAGGGTCACACAGCTAGTGTCTGAAATTGAGTTTATATTCAGATCTTTCTGACTTTAGATTCATTGCTCTATGCACACTCATATTCACACTCCATTCATGAACAAAATGAAATGGAATGGTATGTAATTATAATGATGGTTAGCCCCCCCCCACAAAGAATTACTTTCTTTGTAAAGACAGGAAATGATGGATGTTAAAAGCTGAAAATATTGGTAGATTTGTTTGATAAGGTTAATTTTTTTGAATTTCTTCTTTGTTTCTCTTTCACTTTTTGTTCATTGTTACAAACTTCTGGAACAGTAGATGAAGAGGATCTTTGAAAATTAAAATTATGCTAAAAATAAACAAATTTTCAAAAAATTCTTAAAGAATTCTCACTCAAGGGGCAGCTAGGTGGCACAGTGGATAGATCACTGTCCCTGGAGTCCCTGGAGTACCTGAATTCAAATCCAGCCTCAGACATTTAATAATTACCCAGCTTTGTGATGTTAGGCAAGTCACTTAACCCCATTGCCCTGCAACAAATCCCCAAAAAATCTCATTCAAGCTTTAGCTTTTAAAGCTATCTTATCAGTTTCCTCTATTAAAAATCAAATCACAAATATATTTTCACTTTATTGTGGCATATAGTGAAAAATATTTTAAACCTACTTTCTGCTAAACACCTTTCCAATATAGTAGGGTAGAAGTTCTTCCTAGAACAATATATCATATTGACTTTTTTGAACAATGAGTAATTGGGTTTCACTGTTTCTGATTATTCCTAATTTTTTCTTACATACTGATGTATATTTTAATTTTTTGAACAATACCAGTCTTGGACATTACTTCTTTATAGTGCATTGATAATATAGAAGTTCTATTTTCCTTTAATTTGTGCCTTTTTTCATCATTTCCCTTCATATACTAAACCTTTTGATTGTTTGTGTTTCCAAATGACAAGCTACCAAATGATAAGCTACCTTTTTAATGATACTTCTGATTTCATTGTCAAAAGCTAATTTGAAGGAGAACAGTAGTTAAACGACTTTCCCAAGGGAACTGGTAAAAACACTAGATGATGGTAAATTCATCAACTATTTCCAGCTGATTTAGAGTATCCCATCAGGGGGACAAAAAAATGTATACACTATAAATACATAGACCTATCTCTTACATGTTGCTTTATATGTAGAGTTGTATATTATGATATATACCACAAGGAATAAAGGTTGCGAAATTTGTCTTCTATATTTATAATTGCACATAATTTAATCCATCATTTTTTCTTCTTTTGTCTAAAATGTCAATATTTGATCTCATGTCCCTGGTAATTATTTCTGAGGTCCCTTTTAGCTATTTAGGTTTTAAATCAAGAACAAATAAAGTGAGAAGCTTCCCACCTACACTCCCTAATGCCAAAGAGTTTTATACTCCTTGTTATCTTTACAGCTGCAGTTAGAAATTTTGTATTTCATTATTGACATTTTCTTGGGTAGATCTTGGCAAGATTTTATACCTATTGATGTGGGATTATAAAGCAATTGACATTAGAACTTCAATCTAGGCCTGGAGCATAGGTAATTGAATGGATGCATAGGATGTATGCCAAATAAATGTAATGAAGAGTCCTTACATGTACATCTTTGGATGTATCCAGTTAGTCACTTAAGTATAAAATATGGAAATGAGGGAACCTAGAGATCAAATTCAACTTCTTCATTTTGCACAAGGAACCTGAGAGCCACCAACAAAAACAGATACATCCAAAGGCACACAGAGAGTTGATGGCAGATCTGGAACTAGAAACTAAATCTTCTGAATCCAAGAATAATGATCCTTTCAGCTCTAAGTCTATGATTCCATAAACACTTTTGAGAGCCCTGGTTCTCATGTATGTTTTTCTAGTAAATCCTTGATTTTTATCCTAAATGAATAATTATGTAACTCAGTAGTTCCCAATAGGTTGATAGTATCTCTTAAAGTTTGACTTGGTAAAACTCTGAGCCAGTTGTTGCCACCAATACTTCCTTTCTCAAAAACAACTCATTCTCAAACCTTGGTCAACTAATCATAATATACCCCAGGAAGCAACAAAAGCTGCCAGCAACTACCAGAAAGAAATATAGCTTACTTATAATCCTGATTTGTTCACAACCCAATCATAAGAACTGATGAAAATCAGGCAGCTAGGTGGTTGAATGGATAGAGTGCCAGACCTGGAGTCAGGAGGACCTGAGTTCAAGTTCAGATTCAGACACTTAATAATTACCTAACTGTATGATCCTAGGCAAATCACTAAACCCCATTGTATTGAAAAAAAAAAGAACTGATGAAAATCAAAAATACAAAACTATTTTCTGTAAATTTTCCCTCTCTTCTCATATTCCCTATGATTGAATACATAGCACCATACGTTTTCTGATTTCTTTCTTAATGAAATTACATAGAAGTTAATAAAGAGTTATCAGAAAATCATGATTTAGATCTAGAAGGAACTTTTGGGGATAAATTAGTCCAATGTCCTCATTTTCAATGTGATCACTGATGTCTAGAGAAATCCAAGTGAAGGATTACATAATGAATGTTTCAAAAGCAAGATTCAAATTCAAGTTTTTCTGACTTCAATTCTAGTTTGTTGTTGTTGCTGATCAATCATTCAGTTGTGCTTGACTCTTTGGGACCCCCATATTGGGTTTTCTTGGCAAATAAAGTGACTGAAGTGGCTTGCAATTTCCTTGTCCAATGGATTAAGACAAACAGAAGTTTACACAGGGTCACACAGCTATTAAGTGTTTGAGTTACATTTGAACTCAGGTCTTCTTGACTCTAGGTCCAACAATCTAGCTGCTTTTAAATCCAGCTTAGGTTTTATATTAACTAGGATCTCTAAAGACCTTCATTTACCTTACATGAAGAATGGAAGTATACAAAAGCCAACAGTCTCTAAAAATGACTGTTCTGATAGAAGACTCCACAAAAGTGAGTCCTGACTGTACTAGATGCTACGCATCCCCACAAATGGTTCACTCAGTTTCCGCTCACTGACGGCAGTCAGCCAACTAGCAAACTTAACAAGCTGGCCCGTCAACATGTTTAAAATATACAACTCAACTTCAGGCATTTCCAAACACTGTTCTAAGGAGAGCTAGATCTCCCTTTGAAGCACATTAGCTTAGGGGAAAGAGTCTGCAATATTTATTCCTTTAAACCTCAAGGGAAAACTAGTTAGGAACACGTTTCAGAAACCTCTTCTCCCATACAGCACAAGTGCTGTGGTATTTTATTAGCTTTCTCCTCCCCCTACCCCCACCCTAGGAACATATTATTATGTGATAATTAGTAATGGGCAAACCTCACTGGGTTTGCAGGTCTGGTGCTGTGCCAAGAATTGAGAGTTCCTCATTTTAGTTAACAAAATCTCAGCCTCTTCTTTTTATTTAATTTCCCCTGTTCTTTGTTCTTCCCTTATCAATCAATCTTTACTTAGCCTCCTTCCCTCTTATCTGCTTAATGGTAGACAATATTCAGAGGGAAAGAAAGTAAATGAAGCATAGAACATTGAGATCCTTTGCTCCTTTATTTTTATTTCTTCTCTGTGCAGACACTCCAATAACCTCAATCAATCAATCAACAAACCTTTATTAGGCATTCGCTATATGTGGAAATTGTGCTAAGTACTGGAAATGAAAATAGAAGCAGAAAAGATTACCCCTATCCTCAAAGAACTTACATTCTAATGGGGGAAGACAGCACATGAAAGGGACCTGAAATGCTAAATATGAAGTACAATTGTTTTTTGTTTGTTTTTGCAAGGCAATGGGGGGTTAAGTGACTTGCCCAAGGTCACACAGCTAGGTAATTCTTAAGTGTCTCAGGTCGAATTTGAACTCAGGTCTTCCTGACTCCAAGGCCAGTGCTGTATCCACTGTGCCACCTAATTGCCCCTATGAAGTATAATTGTAATCAGAGAAGCAATTGTTTTAGCCATTGGTGACTGAGTACTCAGTGTGCAAAGTAGTGGCTGTCCTAAATGAACTAATGAACTTTGGAGAAAGTGAGGAGCAAAGTAAAATAAACATTGGTGTCTATGAACAAATGATGGAAACAGGTTAATAGTCATTTCTTAAGAGCTAAGCAATAGAAATGAGAGAAACAGTGAAAGATGGGATATGGAAAATCTTTGAATGAGTAAGTGGAGTGAAGAGAAGTTGGTGATATTTGGAGGCATCTTGGATTTCCTGTTTGAGGGATGAGAAAAGAAAAAAGTACTTGTTAGAAAATTAGGTTCAAGGTAGTTTGACCACTTTCTGACTGTTGAAACTTGAACAAATCCCTTAGAGTCATTAACCTCCATCTGAAGGACTATCTCCTATTTTTCCTAATCATACCTCTTGGGCCAACCAGAATACAGTCAATACCAGCCTCTTCTACATTGCTGCCCTTCAAATACTTGAAGGCAATCATCATATCCTCCTCACCACTCCTCCCAACTTGTATATTCAACAGGTTAACCATTCCCAATACCTTTTGTTAATATTCATATAGTATGGTTTCTAGATCTCACTTTCTATACTCCCATCAATTTTGGATACTATGATATAAACATAATTTTTTTCGGTCCTTCATTCTCAGAGAAGACCTTGACATCAGAGGTGATGTCATGACAAGCGTATGAATGGATTTGAGGGAGAGGATATTGTTCTAAGTAATCATCCTCACTTTCTCCTCCAGAACCATCTGGGGCCAATGGCCAGATTTGAATCAGAATGACTGGAGATGGCCCTGGATGCAGGGCAATCGGGGTTAAGTGACTTGCCCAAGGTAACACATCTAGTAAATATCTGAGGTTGGATTCGAACTCTGGTCCTCCTAACTCCAAGGTTAGTGCTTTATCCACTGTGCCACCTAGCTGCCCTTTTCATATACACACATCTCTAGGTCACATCTGTTATGCTTGTAAATTAAAGAGATTTAGATTAGGTGATCTACAAAATCTGTCCCTACTCTAATATTCTCCAATGCTATTAACTTGTCATTGTTAATCTGTTTAAGGAAGAGGCAGCATAGTAGACTGGAAAGAGCATCTGAGTCAGAGAATCTGAGTTTAAAATCCCACCTCTTACACTTACTACCAATATTACCTTAGCCAAAATACTTAACCTCTCAGGACCTCAGCTTCCTCTTCTGAAAAATTAGTTTAGATAGTCTTAGCTCAAAATCCTTTCTAGATCTAAATTGATGAGCCTATTATTTAATCCTTTCACCCTCTAGAAATTTCCTATCCAGAAATGGGTAGTTGTTATATTGATTCTATTGATTTTGTGGATGAAGAAATTGATGATTAACTCAAGTGACTGAGTTCATTGGTCTCTTAATGTCCAAGCTCCCCCATGGCTAAAAGTAAAAATAGTCATTTTAAAAGATAAAACCATCAACAATTTTTTTCAGGCAACTCTGGATTATGAAGCAATGTTTAAGATACAATTTCAATCTCCATAGCTTCTATAATTTTGAAACACCCGAGAATACACTTCGTCCCATGACCTCGAAGAAGTCTTGGAACGCACAGGTCAGAGGCAGCAGCTGGAAAGGCAGCAGCTGGCCTAGGAAGACTGCCAGAATTTCTGGGACACTAATGCATTCAGAATAGGAGAAAAAGGAACATTGGCGGAGGAGGGGTTGGGGTAGGAAGAAAGGAGAAACTTGTAGGGAAAGACTCCACAGGGATTGAATGAGGCCTGAAACAGATAAACTGGGAATTGATCATCTCTGACAATCTGAATTTCTAAAGTTACATTTCAAACTAGTGTTTTAGCTAAAATCTTAATATTATTTTCCAGGCAATGATCATCTCTTAAGTTATGCTGGATCCTTAAATGCTTGCTGATCATATTCACTTTAAATAATATTATACACCTCCTAGGCCATAAAGTATGTATTATTCCCATCTCCAGTCCCCAAACTAATGGTCTAACCTAGAAACTTGATATTAAGTATCTAACCCACTCCTAGTTGTAAGTCAGGTTTCCTCTGGCAGTTACCATATATGAAAACTTATAGACAATCAGGATAACTACCTGAAAGCATTTTATACAGCTTCTAATAGGACCTGACTTGAATGCTACCTTTGTAAAATATTCCTTACTTGCTCAGTGTTTATCAAAAGTTGATCTAAAGGGGGCAGCTAGGTAGAGCAGTGGATAGAGCAATCCAAGAATAATGATCCTTGGAGTCAGGAGTACCTGAGTTCAAATCTGGCCTCAGACACTTAATAATTACCTAGCTGTATGGCCTTGGACAAGCCACTTAACCCCATTGCCTCGCAAAAACTAAAGAAAAAAAAAGTTGATCTAAAGAACTATATTTATCAAAACCATAGTTCTATTGGTTGTCTCACTATTACTGTGAATGTCTGAGTGTGTGTGTGTGTGTGTGTGTGTGTGTGTGTGTGTGTGTGTGTATGTGTTTCAAAAATCACATGGCCTTTCTAGATCCTCTCCAGGCTGTTGTGCAAAGTTACAGGCCTGAAGATTACTGTATTTACTTAAAGTTTATCATTACCAGTCTATCACTGGTATTCTTATGATGCCCAGAGAAATCAATTAGAACCTCCATTAGTGAACTTATGGAAGGATATGAAGCACAGTTATATAGGATGAGTAGGTATGCATAAATTTCAATCTAAATTAGTTTAGGAAATGTCCCAAATGTTGAGATCATATTCATTTGAATATCAGATATCAGTACTATTTTTATGGCCATTGATTACTTTTGGTTTTTAGAAAATGACAGATTAGATAGGAAGCAAGTAGAATGCAAGGTAGATAGTCAAACAGAAAAGGACTGTGTTCTCTCACCTTTATTTAAATAGGGGGGAACTATTTAAACTATCTCAGATTTTATAATAATGGATGAAGTTGAGTATTTTCAAACTAATGGGAAACAATGTCTCATATAAATGAATAGAACAATCTGTCACAATTCCCTTCTGACCATGATTCTTCAATTCAAGCTTTTAAAAATGTAATCTTTAAAAAGTTACTGCATAGGAAAAGATTATACAGTGACTGTGTAAGAGAAGAAGATTTTTGCTGTTTGTCCTTTATTTTCAAAGGACACTGGGATATCAGGGATGTGAGGCAATAACATGCACATGAATTGAATTTAAGTGAGGGAAGACAGCAAAAGCACCAGCCTCACTTTCTCCTCTGGAGTCATCTAGGTTCAGTGGCAAGATATCAATCAAGACAACTGGAGATGGTCCTGTAGAGGATATGGTGAAGAGCAATAATGATAATCAATCAGTTAATAAACACTAATTAAGCACTTACTTTAGGAAATGTCCCATATGTTGAGATCATTAATATTCATTTGAGTTTCAGGTATCAGTGCTAATACTATGCTAAGCATTAAAAATAGAGCAGAGCACCTAGTTGAAGAAGTTTGAGATTGCCTGACTTCTTACAGTTTAAATTGAAGAAATCATGGGAGAAGCAATGAAAGTCACTGTAACTGATACACTTTACTCAAGGTACCTTCTTGTCTTTCCATATCAACCGTGCTGTATACATGTTTCTATCTGATTCCTGAAAGGGACTCTGTTGCTGATGCTGAGACTAGTATTTAAATGAAGAAATGAAATCATTCTTTTTAAATAGTAAACCAAAACAAAGGGGAAAACATTTTGATTCATTTCTCTTAATTCAATCAGAAATCAAGCAAAAAATTGGGCCAAGGTAATTTTCCCTGGCCAGGACTGAAAAAACATTTTTCCCCCTGGTTTCTTTTTCTTAGGAAAGAGGGGGTGGTTTTTAGTTTAGTTTAGTTTTGTTTTATTTTACTGACCCAGAAAGACCAAGAGGAACTCAGAGAAATGGTCTCTAATCTTGCCTGTATTGATTCCCAGAAATATTTGGTCTTGTTAGGTCTAAAGTGCTTGGAAAGTTTTTAACTTTGAAATTTTAATAGGTGAAAAGCCTCTCTTTATCTCAAGAGAAAACTTCCATATAGGTTTCTGGTTAAGTCTTGAGTTATTTATCCATGGGTTTCCCTTTGTCCTTCACCATAGCTTAGTCCTTCAGATTGCAGTGAAAATCAGCATATCTTTGCCTAGAGACAGAAGCCATTGTGAAAGTACAGACAGTAAATACCTGAAGATTTAAAGAGAACAAAACAGTCCCAAGGGTAACTGATGCTAGTTCATTCACTAGGCATAGGTAAGGCAAAGAATGGGGAGGAAGTGGAGATGGGATAAATTCACCAGATCCCAGTGTGTCAGCAAATTCTGTCCTGGCAAGATCATTTGTTAACTTGTTAGTTAGAGGAGGCTTCAAAAATCTCATGATCATATTGATTTCAGGGTAGAATCACCCTTCCATTTTAGTTGACTGTTCGAGAGATCATCTACACTTCTGAGGTCCTAGAGAATATCTACATTTCTCCTTTTGTTAGACTGGCTTCTCCTTATCTTTCAATCCCTCTTTCCAGCTGGGAAAATCCTTCTCATCATCCTCCTGTTGTTAATAAAAGTCACATAGGTATAATCTTTCTGTCAATAAGTGTTACATTTTTTCCCCAGGGTATCCATGGCCTTTATTCATATTATAATAAAAGAAAGTTTATTTTGTTGTCTATGGAGACTATTGCCAAATATCTCAGGACATTTGGTATATTTTTATAATTGTGAAATGAAATTTCATAAATATTCATCAATATCTTTAAATGCTATTTAGAGATAATTTCTATCATACTTCAAGTCTATGTTTTTAAAAATGGGGGCAGCTAGGTGGACCAATGGATAAACCACTGGCCCTGGAGTCAGGAGGACCTGAGTTTGAAGATGACCTCAAACACTTAATAGTTACCTAGCTGTGTAACCTTGGGCAAGGCACTTAACCCCACTGCCTTACCAAAAAAAAAAAACAACCCAAAATAAATAGAAGTTAAAAATAGCTAAGGACTCTTTCCTGTCCATACAGGTATGTTGAACTGTCCCATCAAAACTGATCAAATACATGTTGACCCTCGTCATAGAACCACAGAATATTAGATGAAGAAGAAATATCAGAGATTATCTAGTTCAGTTCACTGAGATAGAGAGGTTACATGCTTCATTAATTCCCCTGTCCTTGGAGTAGAGAAGTCCTGTATTCAAGTCCTGTTTCTGAGATAAATTAGTTATAAGGCAATGGTTTTATCACTAATTCTATCAGTGTCAAACAGCACTGAGTTACACATGGGGTGGAGGGAGAAAGTTTCTAAAATGGGGTTCCTTGCATCAAGAAATCATAGACAGAAAAGATGTCTATACTTTCAGGCCAATTCATTTTAAAACCTATTGCCAAAAGAAGAAGGCTTATGATTCAGTCAAAAGATTATTGGGTTTATAATCAGCAGATGTGAATTGGAGTGCTGACACTACCACGTATTTGTATGATCATAAGTCACTTTATCAAAGTGCTCATTTCCTCTAGAAATGGAGATGGAATAAGTGGTATTAGACACCTCATAGGATCACTTGGCAGAAGGATTTTTTTTAATATCTAGTGCTATATGTAGATGGAAGTTACGTTTTGTTCTTGGACTGACACAGACATACTCATCCCATCAATCCATTTTGTTGCCAAAGATACATATTTATTAAATGGCTGGCCAAGAGTAAGAATGCCATCTATATCTAGAGAAAAGATATTAACTGGCGACTGAGCATATGACCTCTTTAACCTTTTTTGCTGAGAGCTATTCTCAAAAAGGGACCAACATAATTTATTTTTCATATTTTGCCCAGGGATGAGTTCTGAACCCAAACAATTGGTAATGGCTGACCAAGTAGCCTATTTAGAAAATACAGGGATATTGTGATTTCCTCTGTTGTTCTGGATCTTTTCTAAATTCTATTTCTCTCATGTCTCAGAGGTCTTTCATCTCCATATTAACTACTCTGAAAATGTTAAATCATTGAAT
This sequence comes from Macrotis lagotis, assembly GCF_037893015.1. Lineage (NCBI taxonomy): Eukaryota > Metazoa > Chordata > Mammalia > Peramelemorphia > Peramelidae > Macrotis > Macrotis lagotis. The sequence continues at coordinate 186,625,753 of NC_133658.1, read as the reverse complement.
ACCTATTGAAGATGACTCTTCCTCTATGGAAATTTATAATTTTTTTCTGGCATTAGAATAATTATATACATCCCTGCACAGAAATGAGGGCAGGAACAAACCTCTCTGGTAGGAATCACTGCTCAATACTGATTTATACTGAAGACTTTTGGAGAATAAATGCTAGGAATGGGCCAGAGGGTTTGATGTTAAAGGAAGTACTCCCTTGCCTGAAAGAGCTTCAGGGATGAATGCCAGTGAACTTCAAGGAGTTCTATTCCTAGTTCTCTCTCTCTCTCTCTCTCTCTCTCTCTCTCTCTCTCTCTCTCTCTCTCTCTCTCTCTCTCTCTCTCCCCCTTTCTTTCCTGACACCAAACCAAATCAAATTGCTTTTGTTATCTAATTGGCTTAGGAATGAAGGCAGTTTAATTTACCATGTGTTTACACACTTTCTGTTAGAGTTGCTGCCACTGAGGATTTTCTGATGGAAGAAGCTGCCTCTTTCTTCTGCAAGTTCTACATGACTTAGCTCAAATTAACAGACCAGTTCACTTAACCCCCAACCAACATGCACCTACCTTTCCTTCACTGCTAGAAAATCTAAGAGGACTAGAAAGGGTTTGTTTTGTTGGAGTAGGAGAGAAAGCTCTCAGATTTCAGGAGAATGTAGATTCTTTTTCTTGGGCCAATAGTGATAGTTATAAACAGTGATCCTAAAATTTAAGTGGTATGATGTGTACCTCAGTTGCTTGAAACAAAGGGTTTATTCTTTCTTTTTCTCCAGTCTGAAAGGAGTATCTCCTTTGCTGATACCCTCTCTATCTTTAAGATACAATGAGATTGGGGGTAGGGTAAAATAGAGAGAAAAGGGAAAATGACTAGAGGAATAGGGTTTCAACAAGCTTATTAACCTCTCTGAAGAGCTTGGGGAGCTTAACTTGTTTTTTGCCAATTATTTTAATGATGCTGCAGAAAGTCCACACTTTTTGTGCTGTTTTATGCTGCTGACATGGTCTGTGTTGATCACATGGGCAACATTCCTACCAAGGCTGGGTCACCCAGTAAGAAAAATCAGCTTGGGAAAACCACTCCTCCTGCTTCGTACATCTTTTCCCTCCTCCCCCTTCTCTCTCTCTCTCTCTCTCTCTCTCTCTCTCTCTCTCTCTCTCTCTCTCTCTCTCTCTCTCTCAAACCTAAGTCTCAGATGTGAGCTTTGCTTCAGATTTTATTGGTTGTTTTTTATCCATGTCCCTCCTCCCATCAAAAAAATTTATGTTCACTGCAAATCGCAATTATCAGACTCTAACTCAAACCATTTTTACGTCATTTAGAACCAGACTCATTGCTTGATCTCAATAATAAGTGAACTTACCAAATATTTTTGTTGCTAAAGGAACTGTAGTCACATAAGCCAGTTCATCAATCATGTTTTTCCTCTCATGGGTTTTAATGTATTCCTCATTTCATTTTGAGCAAAAGAATTAAGCCTCTAACAAACTTAAAAGCCAACTACTGCAGTCTGGACTTTGAACCCTGAGACAAAAGCAAACATTGGCTCCTATTAAGTTTGAGATCAAGATGTATTGATTTAGGAGGCTAACTAATTCTTACCAGTAGACTGATTTTCTTCTTTCAGAGAGGGTAATTTTTCTTTATTCCCCCTATATACAAGCTTGTAGAGAGAATTGTCAAATTAACACTCTTCTATACTTTTCAATATCATAACAGTGACAAATCTTAGCATATGTCAAAAGACTAGTGGGTAACATATTCAATTTGGAAGATGAAGTGCATTGTTGGCAGTTATCTCTTGCTTGTTTGTGAACTAGCTTCTAATTAATATAAATATGGAATTCCATCATTTGGTTACATTCTTGGAACTCACACATCACTTTTCCAATGGAATGTAACCTATTGCCATATTTTATGCATTTATAACTTAAAATAGTGCAAATTTGAAGAGATGGAACCACTATAGGAAATTTCTTATTCATAGCGATCAGGACCTATATTATTTGGATCCTGTGCTATGCTGGCACAACTAAATAAATGCTTCTTCATTCATTCATTTGGACATGAGAACTTCCCACTCTTATAGGTATGTTAGTTTCCTTAATGCCTCCTCTTGCCCTGAGGTGCTTCTCTACTTTTCCTGCTTGAATTATCTGTCCTCCTAATTTAACCAACACCTGCCCAAATTTCAAATCTCTGCTCAAATCCTACCTTTTCTGTGAAGATCTTCTATCAACAAATGTCACAGCTGGAATGGAATTCATAAATTATTTTCAAATGAGCAAATACATATGTTTAGAAATGTAAAATTACTTACCCAATGGCATAAAATTAATTTATGGCAGAGTTTAAAGTAGAACTTAGACCTTTGCTAGCAGTTCAAAAAGAATGGACTAAAAACTTCATAATAGACAGAAGTTAGGTCTAGCTAGGTATAAGGAAAGTCATTGTGAAGGGAGTATTGTCTATTTTCTGGCTCTTAGCATGGTATCTGGAATGCAATAGGCACTTGATTAAATTTCATTCCCTGACTGACTTATTGACTATTTTAAACCTTGAAGAAAAAAAAAAGCATGTCAAAAATGGAGGTTTAGAGGGAGTCCATTCCAACTAAGAGAGATAATCCAAGAAAATAAAAAGAAATGAGGAAGGTTAAAATGTGAAAATTATCTAGAATATATTTTTAAATTAAAACATATTTTGCAAAGAAAAGGAAAACAAATTGGCCTCTCATTTTGTACTTATTTTTGTTTATTAAGTTTTCTTAAAACAGGAATCCTATATTAGCTGTTATGTCCTGCCACTACTATTTGTGGCTGTTAAATCTCTGTTATAGGAAAAAAAAATAGATTTGAGTTTTCCTAGGAGCATCTAAATGAACCAGTGGATACAGTTCTAAGCCTGTAATTGGAAAGACCTGAGTTCAAATATGACCTCAAACCCTTACTTTAAGACAGAGTGACCCTGTGCAAATCACTTAAGCGGTTTGTTTTAACCTGCTAAAGAAGTAAATAACAGACTATGTCAGTATCTTTTCTAAGAAAACTCCAAGTATAGTATGGTCCCCAGGGTCACCAAAGAGTCAGATGTGACTGAGTAAGACTGAACAACAACAACATAACCTAGAACCTAGATTAAATATCTGAAATAAAGGGTACTCTGCAGTTTTCTACACCGGGTAATGAGCCAGCACACTTGGACTTCTCCCTTCTTCTCCCCAACCCCATCCCCCAATAACAGGATCAATAGTCACATACTTAGGGAACTATGGAAGGCAGTTATCCATATTAACTATATTGTTATTGGTATTGTTAACTCTGTATATCAGTCATTGGTAACTCTATGATTTCTATGAACAAATGTATGATTCCTATCACTTGAGATGGTGCTTGATTTTTGTTTCAGTGCTTTTAGGCAAAGTAAGGAAGTCCAATTTTAGCCATTTTTTCTCCTCTCCAAAGATTTTGATTATAACTTCAGTGTATGAATGAGCAAGTAAGTGTATTTAGTTTATCCTGATCTTGCTGCTTAAAATGACTCTGCAGTGTGGAATTGTGGTTTATTTCTTCCTCTTAAAGTCAGGGTTGGTTCCTCCAAAAGCCATCTTGGCAGGTTCCTTTTTGTTTCCTCTGATAGGGCTTCAGTGAACAGTCATAACCAACTACTTTTATACATTCTTCAGTTGAATTTAATGGTTCATATTCTCTTATAATAGATTCATAATATCATATCACACTTCACCTGTCACAAATTATAGGAGAATTATATTATAATTCAGTTCATTATAACCTGGAAATCATGTAATTTTATGACTGAGTTTGATATGGTATATTAGTTCTCCCCCTCAATAACAGATTTATAAAGGGATGCTACTAAATATAGGTTTCATTGATCCTCATATCAAAAACATGCATCTATGCAGAGATATAGATGTTTGATGTTTTAAGACCAACTATTCATTATTGACATTACTTTTCAGCAGTAGGTTCACTTCAAAGGACTTTCTTTTAAAAATATATTATTTAAGATAAATTATGAAGAACATGCATAATTAAAAATGTTCTACAAAGATTGTTAGAAGATACTTATCACCAAGCTTCTGTTTTCCATCAGTTTTAATTTTTTTGCACTATCTTTTAATTAAACTTTTATTTATTAAAGAACAAAAGTTGAAAAAAATATCATTTATGGGGGGAAGAAATCAAAGGAAGAAAATGAGATTGAACCTGGGATTTCATTCCTTTAGAGGACGGTATTAGTTAAAAAAAAAAAAGCACCTAGTCCTTAGGTTGGTCACCTAGCAATCTAGTCCTGGCTCCACCCTTAGATGTGTAATAATGAATCAGTCACTTTTGTTCTGAGGCTAATGGCAGAATAAAGAACTTCCTGACAATGAGAAGTGGAATCAGTTTTCTCAAGAATTGTTGTTGTCTCTCACCAGAAATCTTTAAGTAGAGGTCAGGAGATGTCAAAGGGATTTCTGCTGAGGTGCATTTAGGCTAGTGGAAAGTGAGATCCCTTCTACTTGAGAGTCTCTGAATTAGAATTTGTTGTTGTTGTCATTTCAGTTGTGTCCAATTTTTGTGGTCCCCATTTGAGATTTTCTTGGCAAGGGTAATGGAAAGATATCCAGCCCATTTTTCAGATAAAGAACTGAGGTAAATAGGGTTAAATGACTTGCTCAGGTTTTACAACCAGTAAGTGTCTGAGGTCAGATTTGAACTCATTAAGATGAATCTTCCTGATTCCAAGCTCAGTACTATATCCACTGTATTACCTGGCTATTCTAAAAGTAAAAATGTCTACTTGGTAAGCACTGCATGCATTATAGACACCATGGAAGAGGGGTCATTTTGTCTGCATAGCTTAACAGCTGCCTGAGTGACTTGAAGGAAAGGACTTCCTTTTATCTTCCTTTCTTTTCTTTTCTTTTCTTTTCTTTTCTTTTCTTTTCTTTTCTTTTCTTTTCTTTTCTTTTCTTTTCTTCTTTTCTTTTCTTTCTCTTTCCTTTCTTTCTTTCTTTCTTTCTTTTCTTTCTTTCTTCTATCTCTCTGTCTCTCTGTCTCTCTCTCTATATATATAATATACATATTTTATATATATATATATATATATATATATATATATATATATATATATACACTAGATTTCCCTGTCTTATTCAGATTAGGACAGTAGATATTTACAGTCCCAAACCCCACTTGATAAGCTGTTCAGAAGATTTGTCGCACTCCATTTCCAACCTGAGCTGGTTCACTTTTCTTTAGGGAGCTCCTGTGGTTCATATATTGATTGATGGGTCTATTGAATATTCTTAATCAGCTTTTGCTCTACTGCAGCTAAAATCACTTAGTGTTCAAGCAATTTACCATCCTCAATATTCCCTAGTAGCCAGGGATATAGCCATGAGCCACCACTCCTGCTCATCTATTCTATTTTTATCTTTGCATCTCCAGCACCTAGAATACTGTCCAGTACATGAAAGGTACCTAATGAATATTTATTGACTGTATGATTCATAAATATCTGTCTTATCTTAGGCTCCCTTTGACTAAACATTCTAGAACTATCTGCTTCTTCAAGATAGAGGGTCTCTCTTGCCTGGTATATTGTCCAACACACACAAAAAGGTGCTTGATAAATATGTATTGAGTAAGAGAAAATTTTAGATTATTTTCCTTCTAAGTAAGATTATTTGTACTTCCCATTCATATTTTCTGGGATTTTGTTTACTTGCGATTTGTTTGTTTATGCTATATAATTAACTTTTTTCTACCTTTGTCCTCAGCTGTTGGAGAGGAACTATATGTAGACTGAATCATATTAAAACATTCATAATTCATGGATTCAATGTTTTCATTTGGAGTAGTAGGAGGGAGAGGGGGAAAGCATTTTTATAACTCAAAGAGACCTTCAAACAATAGTGAGAGGAACTCTATATTTGTGGCACATGGCAATTTTACTGTTACCCCAAGAGCAAATTACCTGAGCCATAACTAAGCTTTCCATAAATCTGTAGGGTTTTTAACTCTTTCTCCTTATCATCTTTTGTTTGTACAAAAAAATAGAACCATTTAAAACTCTTCAGTTCCTAACTAAGAGCTAATTAAGAAGATTATGATCTATTGCTTTAAAATAGTTTATGATCTTCAAACATTATTTCCTTCTCCTCACATAGCAAGTTTCATTTTCTGTTGAAAAGGAAAGAGAGATTTGAAGAGTGATTTTTGTCAGTTAAGAAAGACTGCGAACTAAATGTCTCATATCTATTCTAATATAACTCCCTAACAAACAGGATTAGAAATAATTATATCAAAAGAATTTCCTGTGATTAACCTTTATAGGCTCTACTATGTTTATTCTCAAGTGATCTATCACATGACTTTTCATCACCTCATTTTATAAAACTCTACAAAAATTCCCATTGAAACAGAGTTATTCAAAGATCATAGCTCAAGAGCTGAAAGGGACCTTAGAAGCTATCTAGTCCAAATCCTTTATTTTACAGATAAAGAAATTAGATCCCAGAAGAGACTGACTAAGGTCCCTCAGATCGTAAGTGCCAGAAGAAGGATTTGAATGAAGGTCTTCAGATTCAAAATTCAGTTCTCTTTTTCATTTTAATACTTTGGCTCTCTGGCATTAAACCTCTTCTACCTGTCTCACATAAGCCTTTGATTCTTCCACTTCTGTCAGATTCTCTCTCTCTCTCTCTATCCTAACAACAACAAATATCCTCTAAAATCCTAGAATGTTATCAAATCAGAGATCTTCCACAAGGTGACCAAATGTCAAGAAAGAGCCATCTTAACTAATAGCCTCTACTTCCTCCTCCTCCCTTGTAATCTGATTACCTCCCCTACCATTCTATAATAGTTGAATAATAAGTAATATATGGATATATATATATGTATCATATATATAGCAGTGTTTGAAGGTTAACAAAAGACTGTATGATACATTATTTTATTTTATCTTAAAACCCTATGTGGTAGGCCCTACAGGAAGTTTTAGAAAAGTTGTGACTTATGTGCAGTTACATTGTCAGTGTCAAAGGTTGCATTTCAATCCATGTCTTTCCATGTCATCAATGGCCACCTTATCATAAAAGTCAACAGTCTCTTCTCATCCCTACTGGTATCTCTGCAGCAATTGACCCCATTGTCCACCCTCTCCTTTTTACTTCCTCCTCCCATGGCTTCCTCTTCATGACACTATAACCTTATGGTTCTTCTCTTATCTGTCTGATTGTTTCTTTGATGTCTCTTTGACTAACTCTTCAGTTTCCTCCTACCTTCTAAATGTGAATGTTCCCTATGGTTCTGCCCTCTACCTTCATAAAGATCAACTACCCCCATCACTTTGCTATCACATCTTTTTAGATTACTCTCAAATCTACATCTCTGGTAGAGGTCATAAACTACTGTAATTTAAAGAGTCAGCTAGATGACTTGATGAATAGAGCACAGGACTGGAAATCATGAAGATCTAATTTCTAATTTCACCTCAGAAATTTGTGTGATATACATGTCCACCACATACATTCTCCTTTTTTCCATTTCCACACTTATTATCTCATGAATATAATGACTTAGACATAAAATTAACAAAAATTTGTTGAATTAAATTGAATTGGTTTTAGCAGTTAAATACAATCACAATGTTCTAACTTTTCATCTCTTTGACTCTGCCACAATAATGCTAGAGAGAAATTGTTATTTCAAGATGGGAAGATAAAGTTATATCTGCAACTGCAAATCTATCAAATGCATCTGGTTTTTCTTATAACATATATAATAAATTCAACAGGGTATTTTCAAAACTGGCTTAGTTGTCTGTGATTCTTTCTGGTCGTCCTTCAGTTCTCTAATTTATTTTCAATTTAATGACTCTCTTTTGTTTCTTTTTCTTCCTTTTTCTGGTAACTTTATCTCAGCTGCCTTCTCCCTCCTTTACTCCCCTCACCCCCAAAGTGAGTAAAAAATAAAAACAAAACCTTTGCATAACCAAGCAAAACAAATTCCCATGTTGACTGAATATGAAAATTGCAAGCCTCTTTCTAGAACTTGAACCCATCAAATCTCTGTTAGGAGTTAGGAATTGTGCTTCATCTTGAATCTTCTAGAAACTCTGTAAATTATTATCACCATGACATTGAATAACTCATTGTCAATAAGCTTAAATTTCTTCATCTGGAAATTGATGAAAAGAGCTCCCCCCCCCATTTAAATCTTTGATCTTGTAATGCAAATTTGTATTTTTTTCTCTAAGCAAATAATATTCATAAAATTATATTCTCTTCACCGTTTTGGTTTGGCAAAGTTCTGAGAAGTTATGCCTAATTGGTTTTCTAGCCTCTAGAGAGGGATGATTCTAAACTTTCTCAGTTTTATTTTTGTACCGTGTGATAAGTCCCACAAATACACATGTACACACATCACCCAACCCAGAGGACACCTCTCTCCATGTCCTTTTTTTTCTCCTGTTGACGTTTTCTTCCTCCTTCAAGGCCTAGGTCAGTCACCCTGATCATGATCTAGCTATGTGTTTTTTTTTAATTTAAGGCAATGAGTTTAAGTGACTTGCCCAAGGTCACACAGCTAGACAATTATTAAGTGAATGAGGCCAAATTTGAACTCAGGTCCTCCTGACTCCAGGGCCCGTGCTCTATCCACTGCTCCACCTAGCTGCCCCTTGGCTATGTGTTTTTAATGATATTGGGAGTTTCCTCTAAGGAAAGGCTATCAATAGCAGATCAGCAACTGTTCTATGACTTTTGATCTCAGAAAGTTTGCCAGGGTCACTGAGAGGCTAAGTGATGTGTGTGTCAGAGTTGGGACTTAAACTCATCTTCCTGACTGCCTCTCCCTGCCTTGCAGATGCTTAGTGAGTATTAGTTTGAAAAACGCCAGCCAAGTTATCCTAATGTCCCACTGCTGGCAGCAGGAGTTAAAGTCAACTGCAGTGACCTGAGGCTATGGTTGAGGTCAATGAGGGTAAAGAGAAAAGAGATTCAACTGTATCAGATACCAAGTAGAAGAAGCAAGATGAGTAAAGCCAAAAGAAATGCAAAAGAACACCGAGAACACCAAAGCCAGGGGAGGAGTCAGAAAAAAAATATTGAGTCATCAACTGGGTCAATGTGGGAAAAGCAAAGCAACCAGGAATGCATAAATGAAGGATGAGACTGGAGGACCAATCAAGAGTGTATGAAGCTCAGGTGGACATAGGGAAGTAGACAGGTTACCTTAAAATAGCACATGTCTCCACCTGGCTTCCTTTTGACTATGAGTCAGGTTATTCCAGCCATGTGTTCCTTCCTCTTTTCCCCACACCTTAAAGGGACCAACCCAAAGGGATTCCTAAAAAGGATAGTTTCTTTCTTCTTCAAAGTATAGCAGGAACCATGCCTCTTCTCATTTATATCTTTCCTTTTTCAATACTGTTAGGATCTCAACAGAAAGAATATCTTGGCATTCTTTGGGTCAACCTGTTCTATGATGTACTTGATTCTTAACTCCTTAACATCATATATTGTTGCTTAGTATTCAAAATTGATATGATTATTAATATTTTAAATCACAACACAAAAACTCCATTAATATATTAAGGTTATAAAAGGGTAGACAGTTCAATCATTTTCTGACTATGTGAATTTAAGAAAATCACAAAACCTCTTGAGTATCTGTCCTCCCTTTTCAAAAACAGGAATAATAATCTCCGAGTTGGCTCCTTTACAGGATTGTTATATCAACTAAGATAAAATAATGTTTATATATATGTATTTTATATATATATATATATATATATATATATATGTGTGTGAAAGTACTGTATAAAGGAAGAATTTATTGGTAACTGTCAAGGAATCCTGATTATTAGTGTTATGACCTTAGTTACTTTACACTAAAATAAATAAATATCCCATAGAAAAATGATTATTTCCAGCATTACAAAGACATCTCTCTCTTTTTTTTTGCAAGGCAAATGGTGTTAAGTGGCTTGCCCAAGGCCACATGGCTAGATAATTATTAAGTGTCTGAGGCCGGATTTACAAAGACATCTCTTAAGACTCTTCTAATAAAACAACAGATGTAAGAAAAGTATTCCAGACTCATGGGATCTGAAAGTTCCCTCATTTTCCCTATATCCAAATATTGGAGCACTGTGGATCACCCCACCTGTACAATAGGTTGATATAACTCTGACTCCAGCTCAATTTCCCAGAAAAATTTCCAAAGTCCACTTGGTAAGGTGTATATCACATCAGTCCTGATGTTACCAAAGTTAGCAGCAACCCATGGTCATGGAGAGAAAGAGATGCTATCAAAATGAAGGCAGATTATTTAAGTCCTCAGATAATTCTTTTGGGGGGGTAGGGGAAGAAGGGAATTTGTATTTCTCTGGCCTTACTGTTCTCACCAGTAAGCCAGAGTATATCCATTCTAGATATTGAATTTAATTTCTCATTTTTCTTTCTTTCTTTTGATTTGTCAACTTGAATTAGGTCTCCTGGTCTTGGTCATCTCATCCAGGTAGTGCTCTCCATATTTCCAGTTCCAGATTAGTAACCTGACTAGCTAGTGATTTATTCTATAGCTGGATAATATTTGACCTGTTGATGAGGCTCACTGACTCATTTTAACCTGAACTCAGTGGATCAACAGAAAGATGAAACTGAACAACTTCATGGATAGGGAGCCAGCATTGGCCTCAAAAAGACCTGTGTTCAAATCCTGTCCCAGACTCATTGGTTTTGGGATTGGTATGGATCAATTATCCTCTTGATGGTTCCAAGAAACTCCAAGACTACAAATTGGAAAGTGGGTACTGATCTACATTGGTAGAAAGATTTTTCTTTCCACGTATTTTAGTACAAGATTTGGGGTCAGAGGAACTAGGTTTGAAGACCCAGCTGATATTTCTGTTTGACCCTAAATAAGTTAGTTTGCCTCAGTTTTCATATCTGTAAAATGAAGAGAGAGAGCCAGATGCTCTCTAAGGCCCCTTCCAACCCAAAGTTGATGATTCTATGCCATAACTCCTGTTCCTAACAATGTTTCTAGTCAGAAGTTGTGATTTTGGAAATGTGGTCAAATCAAAACCTGAAACTTGCAGGGTTCACTTGGGAACTTAAAGTGAAGAAATCACGCTCACTGACCACTGGTGCTGAGTGCATACCAAAAGAGTCACAACCTTGGAATTATTATTTTATGTTGTTCTCTCCAGTTTTAAGAGATTTAAAAAAAAAAAGAACTCATAATGAACAGAAAACATGACGTTACTGACCCAAAAATAAAATAGCAAGTGCTAATTAAGGAGCATTGGTTAATATGTGCTAGAGGACAGGAATTCCTGGTGATGCAATAGACTCCATCCAGAAGCCGGGCACAGAAACCCTTTTCATAGGTTCTAAATCTGCAGCAGCAATAAAGCCTCCACACAGACAATCTGCTTAAACTGGATGTCAGGTTTGCCTGCTAGGCATCCGCTTTCTACCTTCTCTGCCGAGATATCCAAATCTTAAGGTTTTCCACCGAGTTTTCTGATAGTGCCTATTTTCTGCATCGGTGTGTCCATAAAGATGAAACTTAATCAAATAAAAGGTTGGAGGGGAAAAAATCTTTCCTGTTCTTTGCCTACCTGGGGTGAAGCTATCGGTTTCTCCTTTAATGAACGTGAATTTTTTCTAAGTATTCATTCTAACACCTAGAACGGGGTGGTGATTTAAGTTGTCATGCCCTGATCTACATTTATTAGGCAGGTTTTTGAAACAACATGAAGTCAGGAATATCTTAGAATGGCAGAATAGATAGGAGGAGAGGTGTGAGCAGATTTTAGTGATGATTCATTTACCTATGTTGGTTACTTAAACCATTAGAATTTTGGTTACTTAGCCAAGTAGAATGGACAACAGATCTCTCATCTTTTTTTTTTCTTTTTTGTTCTATACATTGTTGAGACTCCTTTAAACAAACTGAAGGGAAATTTAAAGAACTGTTTTCTAGTCTGTGGGGAAAATTACAATTTTTACATGAAAATCAAAGTTAAAAAAATCTAGCACACCACAATAAATAATAAAGCCTCCTGGAAGTCTAAGAGGTTCTAGTCCTGGTGTCTGTATTAGTTAAAAGCAATGGTATATATTTTAACTGGATGTTATCTACAATGCTGTAACTCATTTTCTTACTTTTACGAAAACATCAGAAAGAAAAGAAAACTTTAGGGTCTTAACCACCTCTGCAGAACTTCTGTGGAAACAGCAATGTTTGCCAAGGGCAGGGCTGACTGAAGGCCCTGGTAACCTGGGTGGTAAACTATGGTGGTATGTATTATGGGGAACATAAAAGAGAGATCTTAAAGAAATGTTTTCTTTTCTATTTTATTTTGTTATTTCCTTTTATTTTTTCCAATTACATGCAAAGATAGTTTTCAACATTCATCTTTTTTTTTTAATTTTTGTAAAGTTAAATTTTTTTTCTTCCCCTTTCCTTCCTTCCCTGTGTCTCATGACATGAGCAATATGATATAGGTTATACATGTATAAATGTTTTTTTAACATATTTTCACATTAATCATGTTATGAAAGAAGAATTAGAACTAAAGGGGAAAAACCATGAGAAAGAAAGAAAAATCAAAAAAGAAGTTTTAAAAAATGAACCAAGTATACTTTGCTCTGTATTCATACTCCACAGTTTTTTCTCTAGATGTGAATGGAAAATGGTTTATTTTCAAAGGACGCACAACAAATCTAGGACTGGTTCTATAAGTTGTCTAAGTAGATCTAATCTTTTGGATTCTCACATATTAGATTTACTCTGAAATACTTTTAATTGCCACAAGGACCCCACTTTTTCAGCTTCTATTTCCATTTTGGGTAATAAAATGAAAAATATAGAGCTTGGAAAAAATCTTAGAGATTATCAAGTCCTGAATCCTTATTTCACAGTAAGGAATACTGAGATCTACAAAGGCTAAGTAGCTTGTTTAACGTCATAGGGATAGTAATAAGAGCCAAGAGAAAGAGAGCCTAGAGAAAACTAGTATATAAAAATGTTGGTGTCAATCATGCTAATGACAGGGTTCCATAAGAGACTACTAAGCAATGTGTGTTACAGCATCATTTTCTTAACCTTATCTATTAGACTGTTATACTTAGGAGTGTGACATTTAGTAAGAATTTCTTATGAGTAGGGATACCAAATCTTTTAATCTTATTTATCTGGTGAAACCTCAGAATAATATACTAAGTTAATAAAATAAAATGCAAAGAATTATGAGATAATTTACATTGGAATATAGTTATCAAAAGCCAGTTAGGTAGGACAGTGGATAAAGTGCTGGGCATGAAATCAGAAAGACATCTTTCTGAGTTGAAATCTGGCCTCTGGTACTTACTAGCTATGTGACTCTGGACAAATCAGTTTACTCTGTTGGTCTCAGTTTCCTCATCTATAAAATGAGCTGGAGAAGGAAACAGCAAAATGCTCTGGTATCCTTTCTAAGAAAATCCCAAATAGGTCATGAAGTCAACTAAACATACATAGTTATCAAAATATTTTTGGGAAATGTTTATGGATCTCAGGTGAAGAAATTCTGCTCTAACTCTTAAGCAATAGAAGATTTCCGTGGAGCCTGAACTATCTGGTTTGACTGATCAAATTCACCAAAATATTAGCAACAGATCTTCACTTTGTATGTACCAGACAGACTTGACTACTTAAATGCAGAGTGAAGTGATTTTACTCTAAATTGGTTTTAGTAATAGCTGTTTTTTGTAAACTCAAAGGTAAATCTGACAGAAGAGAAATGACAAGAAATCTCATTCCTACCAGTTTCTTCAAAAATAGGCTTTATGTTGGCACCTTTTATGACATCAACATCTTTAGAAAATAGGTCTTTAGTATCTTTAGTAGGCAAAATCCAGGAATTGGAGTCAAGAAGTTTTAATCCCAACTTTAACATTTAATTATGCAATATTGGGCAAGTCCTCTAACCCCTTTCAAGTTTACTTTCCTTTTCTCTAAATCAGGAATTATAAAATTTAAAATATCTGTGACAGAAGGTAACCATGTAGACCTTAAAGTGTTATATAAATATTAGCTATTATCATCATAAACTTTGGGAACATAATAAAGAATCATCAAGCAGACTGGAATAGAATGCTCTTTGACTCTGTGATACCTTGAATTCTGTAACTACCCATGTGGCCATGAAGAAGAGGTGTGTGAAGAAGGGGAGGGTGTGATGTTGGCTCCAGTCCAGTTCCATGTCCTTCAAATGGCCTGTTAATGATAACTCCAGCCTGTACTAACTATTCTTCCTCTAAAATTCCAAAGGACTTAAAATAATAAGTACTATACAATTTTTACTGAATTATGTTATCTAACTTTATAAAAATATTTATTGTATGTGACCCATTCACCAAGTCAAGTTGATCCCTTCACACATTCCCAAATTTATCATGTTTTCTTGTCTCTATGCTAGCTTGAATGCCTTACCTCCCCCACCCTTCCTGACAATCAAAAAATCATTTAATAGACTGTACTCATTGCATAAATCTAGTTAGATGAAATTTATATAATTCAACCATCCATGATTCAAAAGTACCATATGGGCATTCTTTCCATGAATACATACCAAATCTGCTGTATCTTATTAAAAGAACTTCCAGAGGAAGCTTGGATAATCCTTTTATGACATAGTGGAGAGGACTCCTATTCCAGACATAAGTTGAACTAGATAATTGGTGTAAAATCTAAATAGAAATGGGGGATACTAAGCCATACATACATAAAGATTTTTATGAGCAAAATAATGACTTAAAATTAGACATGTTTTAATATTTTATTAACATTTTTTATTTTATTAATATATAGCCACACTATGCTTTCTCTCCACCCTAATTAAAGCATATTTCATAGCTTCTGATCTTATTCTCTGCTCCTCTCCTTGGTCCTAGAAAACCAGAAGCCATATTATCCCCTCTTTTATATCCCTTGAAAGTATATATTTCATTGAAAAGAGGTGTCATTCATTGAATTCTTAAATGGGTGAATAAATGGAGTAAAGGGAATTCAAGGTCTTGGATTGGATTTCTGTCAGAGTTCTATAAGCATGATGAGATGACCTTCTTCATAAAATGAAAATTACCATCATTCTAAGCAATGAGGTAGACTTTCTATAGGTGAGAACAGTTTTTATTCCCCTATTCTAGAAAAATACAGTAGGTGAAATTTCTTCTCTCATAGCACTAGGAGAAGATCAGAAAAAAGTGATAAGGAAAAAAAGTACAACTCCCACAATTAGTCTGGGAAGAACCTCAATGATCTTTTCAAATTATTTGTTAATATTGTTGAGTCACTTCAGTTCTGTTAGATTCTTTGTGACCCAATTTGGGAATTTTCTTGACAAAGATACTAGAATGGTTTATCTTTTCCTTCCCCAGTTCATTTTACAGATGAGGAACTTAAGTAAATAAGGTTAAATGGCTTTCCCAGCATCACACAGGTAATAAATGTTTATGGTCAAATTTGAATTCAGGTCCTCCTGACTGCAGACCAAGAACTCAATTCATTTTACCATGTAGTTACCATTACCAGTCTTTATTGTTGTTTAGACTTTCATGCATTTTTACTTCACCCATCCTGAGGCAACACACCTCTATCTAATTAACAACACTTGCTATTTAAATACACATGAAAGTTAAGTTCCATTAATATCCTTCTAGATAATAGAAGTTGGTGACTCACCATACAAAAAAAATTTCTTAGAATAGAGTGGAAGTAATTTAGCCCCCTAAAATTTGGAATTACCTCAGGAAAAACATGAGTTAGACAAGTGAACTTCTATCCGGCTTTCCAATTTCAGTAGAAGATTCTGTTTCTGTGGGCAAAGAGAAATCAGGGCAAAGAATTTTAAGTTTAATGTGTGGGTTCCTATAAAACTAACACAGGGTGTTTCGCTTTTATTTTTATTTTCCAATTAACATGCATTTATTTTTCCCCCTCCAAACCTCCTTCCATTTTGAAAAGAAGCTCTCTCTTAATGAATAGTCATAGACAAGCATAACAAAATTTCACACCATTCATGTTGAAATATGTCTGAGTCTTCATTTTAAATCCAGCACCTGTCTGTCAAGAAGTAGGGGGGACCTGAGTTCAAATTCATCCTCAGGCATTTTGTGACCTTGGACAAGTTACTTAACCTTGTTGTTCCACAACTCCATCCCCCCCTCAAAAACAAACCAAAAAAGAAATGGGTAGTACAATGCATAATCAATGTATACTTTATTGTCATTTGATTATATGACTTTAAGTTGTCTTTCCAGTTAATATATTTTCTCTAAAGAGGAAATTAGAAGGAAGAAACACTGTTTCCCTAATGAAACTCTTTGTTCCAATTGACATTTTGTAGACTCACTTAGCCAACAGTTTTCCAAGTGACACTGGGTAAGGTCTTGATTGAATGAATAATCCTTAATTAATTCTTTTCTAACCCAAAAGAACATATATGTTCAGTGTACATTTAAAACACATTGCTAAACCATTATTATTTTTATATTCTTTCAGACATTTTCAACAATTAGTACATGAAAAGCTATTTCTGTGAGGCAATTTGTTTTACTGAAGTGCAAACTTTGTTCTTTAATATATCTGTAAAATGGCTATATTGATTTAGTATAGGTCCTATAAATGATGCTTTTCATTTCCTCTGAGGCCCAAGTTCATCTTGACTTGTCATTGAAGTTGCTGTGACAAAATTTCTCTCCTTTTTTTAGGTTTTTTTTTTTTTTTTGCAAGGCAAATGGGGTTAAGTGGCTAGCCCAAGGCCACACAGCTAGGTAATTATTAAGTGTCTGAGGTCGGATTTGAACTCAGGTACTCCTGACTCCAGAGCCAGTGCTCTATCCACTGTGCAACCTAGTCACCCTCGACAAAATTTCTCTAAAAAATAAATAAAGTTTTCAGTTACCCTTTGTTATTGAGACATGGTACTAAAGACAAATAGACACTGCCTGAATTCTTTGCCAGTTATTAGCAAGAGAGGAGCACAGTGATTTCTTTATTAATCTATCTTCATCTTTACCCTCTTCCATCATCTTTTACAGAGTATTTATCACTTCAAATCTGTCTGATGAACAATATACTTGATATCTGAGCAGCAAAGTGTCTTGGTTACAAATTAAAGATGGAATTTTTCTTGAGAGAATATTTAATGAGAGTTACCAGCATATTAACAATGAAGGAAATTCTCAACTCAATAACAGACAAAAACAATATAATTTAAGACTTTTCAAGCATATGGACAATCAAGAAAAATTCCTAACTCAATAAAACATATATATATATATATCATAAATATATATGTGCATCATCAAAAAAGTAAGAATAGAATTCCTGACAATAATCTTAAGACTTTGAGATATAGAACTCTTCCTTTAAAACCTAACTAAAGGGGTGGCTTGGGTGGCTAGGTGGCGTAGTGGATAAAGCACTGGCCTTGGAGTCAGGAGTACCTGGGTTCAAATCCGGTCTCAGACACTTAATAATTGCCTAGCTGTGTGGCTTTGGGCAAGCCACTTAACCCCATTTGCCTTGCAAAAACATAAAAAATAAATAAATAAAATAAAACCTAACTAAAACCCCATGTTCTACAGAAGCCTTCTTTAACCCTTCTTAATTCTAGTGCTTTCTCTGTAACTTATTTACTATCTATCTATCTGTCTATCTATCTATAATAGCTTGATTTGTATATATGCTTATGTGTTGTCTCCTCCATTATAAGCTCCTTGAGGGCAGGATTGCATTATTCCTCTTTTTTATCCCTATCACATAGTATTGTGCCAATACATAGTAGATGCTTAATAGATGCTTATTAAATGAATGGACATCTTTCCTAAATACAAAGGGAGCCTACTATGAAGTTGATCACTTGAATTAGGTTGGAAGAGCATGGTAATGCTGAAGGACTATAAGAAGAAAAACAAAGGAAAACAAAAATAGTCTATTCCTCCATCAGATTATATGGAAAGAGAAGCAGGACAGAGAGAACAGAGTCAAATAAATGTTTCTGTTGACTGAGAAGTAGAGAATAAACTAGAAATAGGGTCAGGAAGTTGCTGCTATCATGACCAGTCATAAAGAAAGAGCTCTCTTGCTCAACCAAAGAAAAGAGGAGTGAACTAGAACATAGCCAAATCTCTGTTCCCCTGCTCCTGGAGGGGCAACCCTAGATGACACATGTCTTGAAATCCTACCTATTACTTTTTCTCTGGTCAAGACAAGTCACATACCTTCATCTTCTGTATTCCAAATTTTGCTCACCCTGAAGGTCCATGGAGTTTATGACCCCTTTACCAGTAAGAAGTTAGCTTTTAATTAATGGATAGATCTTCCAAAATTTAGAAAAGAAAAGGAAAAAAAGCATTCCCTACACTTTTCACAATTCTAGTTTCCTGCTAAATCAATCTGATTATGCTTTTTATTGTAGTCCCTCTATACCTCACATAGAATCATATTTTCCTAACACAAACCTACTGCTTACATTATTTATGGGCCTAAAACTTCATTAAGCACCTATTGTGTTCAAACACTGTGCTAATAGCTAGGGGTCTAGAGACAATGTAGTCTCTACCATCAAGGAGCTTACATTATACTTAAGAATATGTGACAACTATGTAAATAGGATCATGGAATGTAGAATGAGTATACAGGAGGGGAACAA
This sequence comes from Macrotis lagotis, assembly GCF_037893015.1. Lineage (NCBI taxonomy): Eukaryota > Metazoa > Chordata > Mammalia > Peramelemorphia > Peramelidae > Macrotis > Macrotis lagotis. The sequence goes on along the minus strand of NC_133658.1, from coordinate 186,607,036 downwards.
AATACTATGAGATGAGAAAAGTAAGAAAACATTTTCTCTGGAATTAAGAAAAGCTTATGAAGGAAATTTGCCCCTGAAAGGAGATTTGAAAGAAAACATTTGTGGCAGATGAAGATGAGGATATAGAATATTTATGTCAGTTGGGATAGTTTATAAAATTTTCTGGAAGGATGAGATAGCAGGTCAAGTTCAGGGAATAGTAAGTGATGGGGGTGGAGATAGGCATTTAAATGGCACCTGCTATATGCCAAGCACTGGGTTACAAGCAGTATTGTATTGGATCCCCACAACAAGTTTATGAAATACTTTCTAATATCCCTATTTTACAATAAAGAAACTGAAGCAGATAGTGATTAAATGACTTGCTCAGTGTCACACAGCTAATAAGTACATAGACTAAATTTGAACTTAGTATTTCCTGACTCCAGGAACAGTGCTCTATCAAGTCTGCCTTCTACCTGCCTCTAATGGTGCAATTCAGCTGAAATACTGGGTATATGACACAAGAAAAAGTTTTCGTGGGAAAAAGAAAACTAAAAAAAAATAACCCAAAAATATGGAATTAAAAACAAAAACCTAAAAGTAAAACTGAGAATATAGTCAATACTTAATCTAACACTTAAATGTTAGCTTATTAGAAATTGAATGAACAGAATAACCTTATAAGCAGGAAGTATTTTTTCTTTCTCTCCTCCACTGAGAAAGTGACCTATGATGAATTAAACTGATGCCAGGAATTTATTGATCAAAAACATCAATAGCATGTCAAAGAATCAGGATTAGTTTGACATAGACATTTTCCACTAACGTTTATGGTTAGAGCTTTATTTCACCCAATTTTCTTGAAAAATCTTATCCATAGTATGGAATCTTCCTTTTTGCTCACACAGAGCATCTTCAATGGCATTTGTGAACACTTTAGATAAGCCTATATAGACCATAGGAGAAGAAACATGATAGAGAGCCAGTCTCAGAAACAGGAGTGGTTAGAGAGTCAGTCTTAGAGACAGGAGACCTGAGATTATGCCCTACCTCTGACATATACTGGCTATGTGACTCTGACCAAGTCACTCTAACATCTTATTCACCTCAAATAACTTTTAAGACTGAAAAGTTGCAGGGCAGCTAGGTGGCACATTGCATAAAGCACCTGACTTGGAGTAAGGAGTACCTGGGTTCAAATCCGGTCTCAGACACTTAACAATTACCTAGCTATGTGGCCTTGGGCAAGCCACTTAACCCCATTTGCCTTGCAAAAACCTAACTAAAAAAAAAGACTGCAAAGTTGCAAAGCAGAAAATGACGTGAATTAATAGTGCTTGGCACACAGTAGGCACTTAATAAATGTTTATAGAGTGATCAATATAGGAAGTTTTATTATATGGAGTTCCTGATACAAATATTTTTCTGAATTCACACCTGTCACAAAATCTTATATGATATCATGGTATTAATGGGAGATGCTTTGAGAAGAAGAGTTTTCAAGGATAAATTTTTAACTTATCAAGTCTAATTTGTTATTTTTCAAAAAAAAATAGAATGGGACTGCAATTCTCTGGTCCTTAAATTGCCTAACCATCAAGATATAGTTTGATTAAAAAAAAACAAACAAAAATAAAATAGAGTAGCAGCTGTATGTTCCCTTCTTTTATCAACATTACCTAAAATATCAACAATGTATAAAGAGAAAATATCAATTAAGTTCATAGATTGCTAACTGCTGATGTCTTACCATGCTTTCTGTATGTGTGTGTGTGTTGTTTACTTGTAAAAGTGCCATACGTGATCTTCTGTATTCTTTTGAAATAATCTTTTCTGAAGTTAATTTTTCTCTTGTATCTTTAACACTTAGCAAAGGATTTTACATATATTAATTGTTTAATAAATAATTTTTCATTCATTCATTCCTTTGCATTAATTGTATCCCCCCCACCAAGAAACAGTAATCAGTATAGTCAGCATCTTTGGGAGTCAAAATTTATTTCCAATGGTGGAGCTATTGTAATGGAAACACAATTCTTCTTATTCTAATCCTTTCTTCTAATTAGTTGCTTACTCTTCCATTTTAATCTGAATATATATATATACTAGACATGGAGTAAGGAAGCTAATTCTGAAATGGCTGCTCCACTGGTAACTAGTCATTTCCTAAATATTAAAATGCATTCCCTATACCTCCTGTCTTGGTGGTCTCATTCGCTCCTGTGGATTCAAATATCATTTCTACTAAAGAAGTTTCCCAAATCTCTGTTATTTTGCCTTTGCCTCTTTCTTGAACTCTTACCTCTCTGTCTTCTGAACATTTGGACATGAATGTTCAGTTTGTAACTCATGTTCAGCATTTCTAAAATGAAATTAATTTCATCCCTCTTTAATTCCCCCCGCCTCAAATCCCTTTCCTCCTTAAAATTCTTCTAGTTCTTTTTAGAAAGCACTACCCTCCAAGTCACCAGGTTTATAACCCTATAGTCATCTTTGATTCTTCTCCTTGCTTCATCATCCTCTATTTGTAATCTGCTGTGAAATTCTCTTCCTTTTCCACAGCATTCCATGTAGTACCCTCTCTTTCCACTCATAGGATGTTTACACTATATCTTTCTTATGGGGATTTGATAGAAACTATTATAAATAATAAAATGGTTTCTTCATTGGACTTCCTGCTCCCAGGCAGCCCCAATATCTAGTTACTACCACAATCTTTGTAGGGCAAAGTTTTAGCTATGTAACTTTTCACTCAAAAACCTTGTGATTCCCTATATCTTCTTGAACCAATATTCAATTCCTTCCAAAATCTGGCTCCAGTCTACTTGTCTGGATTTTTTCATGTTATTCCTCTTCATATATTTTGATTTCCATGCAAACTGGACTATTAGCTATCAGGCAAACCCTCTCTCCCAATTCCATTTATTAACAAAGGTTAACACTTTCCATCTGGAATGTACTTCCTTCTTTCTCCACCTCCTGAGATGCTTTTGAAAATTCAAGACACAACTTGGTGTCAACTTTTCCATAAGACTTATTGTTTGTGTTCTTCCTATCATCAGATCATATTTTATTATACTGTCAGGATAACTCACATATCCCTTCAATAGAATATAAACTCCTGAGGGCAGAGGTTGTATTGCTTTTGTATCTGCAGTGTCTTATACTTAGAAAATATTAAATATTACTTGAATTGGAGAGAATACACTTGTTTTTTAAAAAAGGAATGATTAGTCATGTCCAACAATTTCTACTTCTTTTCCTGAAATTGATGCTTCAAGATAAATACAATAATATATACAAAAAGTGCTTTGAATTCTTGGCAACTGAAATCAAGTCAATAAGTCTTTGTTAATGTCTTACTAAGTTCCAACACTATGCAAGCTACCATGGAGAATATAAAAGCACTATGACTTTATTCTTGCCCATAAGGAGCTCATAACACATATATGTGCACTTCAGGCCAGGTACTCTCCACTGTACCATCTAATTGTCCCCATTTTTTTCTTAAATCCAAGATTTTATCATTATGACAACATCCCTGCCACAGTTTTTCACATATAACATCTATTTTATTAGTTGTTCATATTGAAGTCATTTCATGGGGGGGAGTACTTCTTTTCCCTTCTATTCTTAAGCCTCTCTTGTTACCAAGAATAACATTTAAATAGATAAAAAAATTTATAACAAGAAAATGTCCAAGTAGTTTGCCATCATAAAGAGGGAGGTATATTTCATTATTTGTTCTCTCAAATTATCATGATTTTATGACATTGTATCCCACCCCCAAAATATGTCCCCTGGTGGCCAATCTTATAGCAATGCATCTTTCTGGACAGAGCAAACCTAGTTCCTAGAAGACTGACCATCACTATACTAAAATTCAAATCCTTTCCAGTTTGATAAAACTTTCTGCTATTTGCTTTGATAATATAGTCTTTTAAAAAAACAAAGTAATGAAATATCAGAGTAGAAAACTAACCATAGAGCTGTCCAAAAGAGAAATGTGTTCCTGTAACATATAATGAATTTCCTATAATTGAACATCATGAAGAAAAGGCTAAACGACTACTCATTAGGAATCAGTTGGTGGATATTTCTGTTCAGATATAGATTGGACTAGACAAATCATGGCCTCTTACAACTTTAAGGCTTTTTGTCATCGTGAAAAAACCACATCATATAGCCACTTTAAAAGACTAGGAGCTGTTTATAGATTAATGAATATCAAAATGAGCATGAATAATTTAGAGACATTTTAGATTAATATAAGGTGGTGTTTCTTTAGAAACAAGAAAATATGGGATCAGTTTTATGGTGTACTTTGGGCAAATTACTTAATTCTCAGAATTCTTTTTTTTTTTTTTTTTTGCTTTTTGCAAGGCAATGGGATTAAGTGACTTGCCCAAGGTCACATAGTTAGGTAATTCTTAAGTGTATGAGATTGGATTTGATGATTTTAGGTCTTCCTGACTCCAGGGCTAGTGCTCTATCCATTGCATCACCTAGCTGTCCCCAGAAATCTTTAGGACAGAACCTTCCAGAAAATATTCTGACTTGCATTGGAAAAAGAATTTCGCTCATTCAGGAGTATGTTATATATCAATGGAATTATAAGTCTGTTCCTGTTCTTATCCCTGTTCCTTGAGCATAATAAATAAACACATCTTATCAAAATATCTTCTATAATTGAAATATATTCTAAAGATACAATGACACATATCTTCTAAAATAATTATGATATAAATTATAAAGAGATACCTTTCCCAGGTCTCAGGGTAGGTTAGGCATAAAGTCAAATAAAGTAAAAGCCCTAAAATTAATTCCATTGGTACAGTAAGAAGAGAAGACATGCTTAAAAAAGAGGAAAAAAGACAAATATTTAGCTCAAGAGGTACCTCCCACAGTCGATCCTTTTAGATTTCATTTGTTTCTACCTCCAAAATTACCTTGCATTTACATCTTTTATAAAATTTTTATAATATATGTTTTCTCCCCTAATAGAATGTAAGTCACTAGAGAACAGGACTTTTTTTTTTTGTCTTTTTGGTCTTTGTGTCTCAAGTTCCTAGCACAATGTCTGGCACATTCTAGGCATAGTGCTAGGTAACCTTGGTTTGTTAGAACATAAAACATGAAAAAAAATAAGGGAAAGAGAAGAAATGAAGGAAAGCAGAAAAAAGAAAACAAAAGAGTTAGGGTTCTGAGCTCTCAAAGTGAGATCCAGTAGACCTAGAGGAAAGATCAAAGCCAGAAGGAGCCAAAGGAGGTTGGAAAGATTCAACATATCAGCATCAATGCACAATAAGTGAGTCAGTCAATAAATATTTATTAAGCATCTACTATATGCCAGACATTGTGTTAGGTACTAGAGAGATAAAGAGAGGTGATAGTTCCTGCCCTCAAGGAGTTCACAATCTAATGGGAGAGACAGCAAGCAAACAAATAGGCAAGGGATGCCCAAATCAGATAATTTCAGCACAATCTTGAGGCCATGTGTAGCTAGTTGCTTTTCTCTCATCTGTAACCCCTAAGGAGAGAGTTTACTTATTTTCTTTTCAATTACTCTCTGGAACAAAAAGTCAAAGTATGAGTGTGAAAACCAGCAGTTATTCAACTTCATGAACTTGGTGATATTTTTGTTTTTGTTTTTTAAGTCTGATAACAGTTTTTCAACAGAACTGATTTCCTCTGTAATCCTATATATTTTATTTTGTCAATTTAAAATAATTACTCTGCAATGGGATCCATAGACTTCCCTGGACTGACCAGAGAGACAGAGAGAGACAGAGAGAGACAGAGAGAGACAGAGAGAGAGAGAGAGAGAGAGAGAGAGAGAGAGAGAGAGAGAGAGAGAGAGTAAACCCTTTTTCTAGAGGCTTGGGAATGAAACTTTAGCTCATATTCTGAGCTAAAGCAGACATGTTCAGACCTTGTAATGTGATCTTGAGGTTGCTGTCTCTCACTAACCATGTCCTATAATCAACTCAAAGCTTTATTCCTCTAGACTATGGCTATCCAACCTTAGGGTATCTTAAGGTCTCATTAAAATAAGATAATTACTTAAGAGTTGTACTCAGAATAAAAAAAAATACAGTGCAGTAATATAATAGTTAATTTGTAATCATATCTTGGTTAGGTTTAGCAAGAGCTACAAAAAGCTCTTAGAAAGTGAGGGAACTTGCATCGTCAATATGACAAGCGAAGGCATGAAGCTTGAAAGCAAAGACAAAACAACAAAGTAACAACACAAAAGTATAAAGGTAGATACACACTGACTAGTCTGCATTGTACCGATCTCATCTCACAGACTGATTGAAAATTCCATGTTATGTTCCATCTATAATGCTGCTTAAAAACACCAAAGAAAATTAACAACAATGAAATTATTTATTAGTGATGAAATTTAAAAAATCTAATACACATTCCATGCAAAATAATTATTTTATTTTTTTTTCGTTTGTGAAAATTAAAACCCACAGGCAGGCCACATAAATTCACACTGAAGGCCCACATGCAACCAGCAGGATGTGTTTTGGACAGTCCTGCTATAGACAATCATGTGTTATATTGGAAAAGAGTACTGGTTTATAGTCAGCAGGCTAAAGTTCAAATCCTAGCTTCAATACATCCCATCTATATGACTTTGGGCAACTCATTTCTCCTCTCTTGATTTGAGTTTGCTCATGTGTGAAATAAAAGTTTTGGACTAAATTATTTATAACAATCCTTTCAACTTCTTTTTTTTCATTCATTCATTCTATCATTCATACATTCCAGCTCTAAACTCTACCACTGAATCCCCCATCATAGTGGTGTTCCTTTCTATGTTCTCTACTAGAGGTTGCACCTTTTCACTTTGGTCACAACCGCTCTTTGTAGATATTTCATTTGTCATATTGCAACTCTAGGAGACATTAAGAGTTCCAAAAGGTTGTCTCCATCAACACCATATAAGCAGACTTCCACAGTTACATTTGTGGATCTCTACCTAGTATACTAAAGAAATACATAACTTCATCTGCCAAATGCTCCCAACCATTTAGAAATACATGGATTTTTCCACATGTTTATATTAAATTTTTTATTTAGTCAAAAACATCAGCACCTTTTTAAAAATAGTCTCTTCTGGTCATCGAGTATACCTGAGTTTCCCTGTAATAAAATCATTCCCTGTATCCTACTAACCATCCTATCTGCATGTTTTCTTTCACTGACAAACATTTTTGCTAGAGTCCTCAGCAGTCAGTATTTCTTTTAGTCACTGCCTGATGCCTCCTTAATTAACTCCAGGCAATCTGACTTAGAAAGGAAGCTACTTGAAGGAAAAAAATTATTTCAATTTTGTCTTTGCATTCCTAGATCTCAAGATAATGTTTTGGTCCTAATAGGTGCTTAATAAGTACTAGATGAATGTGCTAAATTGAACTATGTTACCAGTGATCTTATTACCAGATCAGAATAACAGAAACTATAAATTGGTAGATACATTAGATTTCAACTCATATAAGCTATACCTGAACCGAAATTTCATCTTCAATAACCTTAACAAATGAATTTAATTTATTCTTTTTTCCTTGAAGAAATATGGGGAAGGTGAAACCATTCTCTCCAGAGGCAGCCCCTTCCACTTTCGGATAGCTCTGATTGTTAGAATGTTTTTTCTTTTATTATTCTTAAATTTTCCTGTATATCTTTTCATCTTTCTTAGTTTGGCCCAGCTGAAGCCAAACTGAACAAGGTGAGTCTTTCTCCCTTGTGACACTTCTTTGAATATCTGAAAACAAATATCAAATGATCTTTAGGTCTTCTCAAAGATAAACATTCTCAACTTCTTCAATTAAACTTTTGTGGACATGTTTTTAATTCCTCACTATGCTGATGACTCTACTCTGGACATAAGAATGTCTATGATTGGGGGAAGCTAGGTGGCATAGTGGATAAAACACCGGCCTTGGAGTCAGGAGTACCTGGGTTCAAATTCAGTCTCAGACACTTAATAATTACCTAATTGTGTGGCCTTGGGCAAGCCACTTAACCCCATTTGCTTTGCAAAAACCTAAAAAAAAGAATGTCTATGATATTATGAACAGAATGATTGGAAGGATGGTGTCACCTTCAACAGAATGGTAGTCTAGAGCTTTAGAGACTTTGAAGAGAATATAATCAACTTATTTTGGTCAAGTTGCTTTTACAATACTACTGGGTAATTCAGGTTTCTAATATGTATACATGTAGAAATGGAATCCCAGATTTTTAGAGAGAGAGTAGGTCTGGATATATAGATTTTGGAGTCATCTGCAAAGAAATACTTGAACTCATGAGAATGGGTGAGCTCACTAAGAAGGAGTATAGACAGAAAAGAGATGATGCTGAAGAACTAAGCCTTAGGAAGATTCCTATATTTAAGACGTGGATGCACATCCTGTAAAGGAGACCAGCAAGAGAATTACTAGAAGAAATTAATAATACAGAAACCATAGCAAAGCAGATTATTCAAGAGAAAAGTATAGTAAACTATGTCAAAAGCTATAGAAACGATAAATAGGATGAGGATTTAAATAAGTCCCTCGGCTTTAGTTTGGAGAACTAGTTTAGCTGAATATTGCAGTTACAAGCTAGATTCTAAGCAGTTGACAAAATAAGTGAGTTTTTGTCCAGCACCTACTTTATAGCAGGCACTGAGCTATGTACTAGGGATACAAAGAAATTTTTTTTTGAAAAAGTAACTGCTTGAAAGAAGTTCAGTCTAATGGCGGAAACAACAACATGCAACTATGTACAGATACATGAGTTATATGGAAACAGTAGATGTAAGTGTAGGAATATACATTACTTTAAAAGTTGCAGAATACTTTGTTTACATTATCTCAAGATGAAGAAACTAAATCTTCCAGTGATTAGGTAATTTTCTCAAGCTAAAACAAGTAATAAGGGACAGAGGAATCCAAGTTCTCCTTACTCCAAGACCATTTACCCTATACAGTGGGCCATTCTGCCTCTCAAAATCTTAGGATCTTAGATTTAGAACTACAAGGAACCTTAGATATCATATAATCCAATCCCCCTTATTTAACATATGAGGAGACTGAGGCTCAGGGAAGTTTGTTGGTAAAAGAATGAAAAAATAGAGAGTGCCAGAGGATAGAGCAATAGGGTCTAATAAGCATTTTTTTACTTAATTGTTTTAATTAAATTTTAATTTTTTAATTTGCAGAAACGATCATATTTTTAAGCAATGGGAACACATCAGTAGAAAGAGAGACTAAAGATCAAAGAAAATGAGTGGAAATGGTTGAAGGATTGGGATGTTTGAAGGGGTGAGAATGATAGAAGGAGTAAGATCCTAGGGGAGATGAAAAGGAAAGTTTAGAGGAACAGATAGATTGGAAAAGGGCAGAATCTTCAGAGATTAGAAGAAAGAGTGATGGTGTGGAAAATATGAAAAGATTTTAAGAAATTTTGGATGTCCCATTTGCACTTTTCATACTCAGCCCAAACCTATTTTAAAAGGTTTTGGTAAAGTACATATATATATATATATATATATATATATATATATATATATATATATATATATATATATGTAACACCTGCTTCATAAGATGCAATTAAATGAGACAACATAGGTAAAGCACATAGGGAAGGAAAGGAAAGGATATGGAAGGGGGGGAAAAGAAACATTGAAGATGATGGAGGAAAACATACAGTGATATTCTATTGTTGGAGTTATGAATGTGTCTATTCACCTTGGAAAGCTTCTATGATTTGGAATTATGCACAAAAAGTTACTAAATAATACATTCCACTACTAGGCCTGTACTCAAAAGAGATCAAAGGAAAAGGAAAAGGTTTTATATAGACCAAATGTTTATAGTATTTTTTATAGTGGCAAAAACTTGCTGACTAAGGGGTGCTCATCAATTGTGGAATGGTTGATAAAATTATGATAGATGAATGTAGTAGAGCATGCAATACTATATAATGTTATCAAAATGAGGAAAAATGGTTTCAAAGAGACATGGAAAGTCTTATTTGAACTGATGGAGTGAAATGAATAAAAGGATAGCAATTTATTCTTTAAAACTAATATGGGAGGGGGCAGCTAGGTGGCCCAGTGGAAAGAGCACTGGCCCTGGAGTCAGGAGAACCTGAGTTCAAATCTGTTCTTAGACACTTAATAAATACCTAGCTTGTGTGGCCTTGATCAAGTCACTTAACCCCACTGTCGTGTGTGTGTGTGTGTGTGTGTGTGTGTGTGTGTGTGTGTGTCTGTATAACTAATATAGTAATAGTTAACAATTTTAAAAGACTTTACAACTCTGATTCTGAAGGACATATTAAGAAGAATAAAATCTATTTCATGACAGAAATATAATGGATTTTATAATATGCAGAATAATATGTGACTAATGTGGAAATTAGTTTTACTTGTCTGTGGCTAAATGAAATAAGAATTCTATAATTTTCTTTTTTATGAGAGAAGTAGGAGGGAGAAAGAAGCTGAATGCCAAATAGGAAAAGGAGGGATATATTAAAATGAATGTGATATAAAAATCAAAAGGTATCTATAAAAATAATGTTAAAAAAAGTACAGAGACAGGAAATGGAATTTACAGGGGAAAGCAAGTAGTTCAATTTGGCTGGAGCAGAGAGTATATGAGGTGAAGTAATGTAATCAGCCTGGAAAGATAGACTGGAGCCAGCTTATGAAGGACTTGGAATGTCAAACAAAGGAGTTTGTATGTTATCCTAGAGGCAAAAGAAAAACATTGAAGCTTCATGAACAAAAATGTAGCATGGTTGGAACTATTCTTTTGCTCTATCAATTTAACAGCTGTATAGAATGGAAAGGAGAGAAATGGGATACAGGGAGACAAATTAGGAAGCTATTGCAATGGTTTAGGTGAGAAGTGATTAAGGAGTTATAGATGGAGAGAAGTTCAGGAGAGAGCTGTTGAGGAAGTAAATTAGAGATCAGGAAAATCACTGAACATAGGAAGTGAATGAGTGTGAAGATTTGAATTAACTTCAAATAGGCAGCTAGGTAGCACAGGAGATAGAGTGCTGTACCTGGAGTCAGAAAGACTCATACTCCTCAATTTTAACCTGGTCTCAGACACTTACTAGCAGTATGATCCTGGGCAAATCATTTAATCCAGTTTTCCTCAGTCTTGTCATTTATAAAGTGAGCTGAAGAAGAAAATGGAAAGGAGATGATGATTATGTTTGTCCTTCATTCTCAAAGAATACCATGGCACCAAGGGAAGTGATGCCATGTCAAGCACATAGATTGAATTTGAGTGTGGGGGTGCTGTGCTAAGTCACCAGCCTCACTTTCTCCTCCAGAACCATCTGGGTCCAGTGACCAGATATGAATCAGGACAACTAGCCATGGCCCTGGATGTGAGATAATCAGGATTAAATGACTTGTCCAAAGTGACACAGCTCTATTTGTGTGCCTGAGACTGGATTTGAACTCCTATCCTGACTCCAAGGTGGCAAGAAGAGGGAGAAGGAAAAAAGGAGGGGGAGTGGGAGGGACAAAGGAGGGGAAAGTAAAAGAAGCAATAATTTATATATTGATTTAAGGTTTGCCAAGTGCTTTACAGAAATTAGCTTTTTTTATCCTCAAAAGAATCCTGTAAGGATGTACTATTATTCAGTTTTATAGATGAGGACAGTAAAGCCCAGAGAGGTTGATTTAAGCTGGGTCACAGAGTTACTTACAATACTAGTCACTGAACTACCTAGTAGACTCTGTTTTTGCCAGGCAATGGGATTAAATGACTTGCTCAAGGTCATACAGCTAGATGATTATTAAGTGTCTGAGGTCAGATTTGAACCTAGATCCTCCTGACTCCAGGGCTGGTACTCTATCCATTGGACCACCTAGCTGCCCCAGGCTTTAAAAATAAATAAGGAATCCAAGTGAGTTGCCGGGGGGGGGGGGGGGGGGGGGGGAAGAGGAAATTGAATAGTATTGTAGCAAGGATATTGGTTCTTGAGGTGGAGAAATTGAGTTCTAATAATACTTAATGTATTATTGTCATTTTTGAAAGGCTACAACCTGTACTTCAATCTCCTAATTTATAAAATGAAGTGATGTGATTAGACTAAATCACCTCTGGTGTATACTCTAGGTTTATGCTAGTTAGAGATCCTCAGAAAATAAGTAGAAAAATGGTTCTGAATGAATGGACCTCAGGATTCAGATGAAGGATGGGTATATTCAGAAGCCATCTGAATAGAGATTTTGGCTAAACTCATTGGAATATTTTGCACAATTGTCTTCAGTTGTGTTCAAATTCATGACCCTATTTAGGGTTTTCTTGGCAAAGATACGGCAGTGGTTTACCATTTCTTCTCTAGTTTATTTTACAGATGAGGAAATTGAGGCAAACAGTGTTTAGTGCCTTGGTCACACAGCTAGTAAGTGTCTGAGGTCAGATTTTAACTCCAGAAGATGAGTACATCTGACTTTGGACCCAGCACTCCATCTGACCCACCATGCTGCCATATCTGGAACATAGTAGGTTCTCAATAAATACTTATTAACTGATGACTTTCAGATCAATTTTACTAAAACATAGTTTGGATAAAACTTTTTAAGGTTCCCAAATAAATATTTATCATGTAAAAGAAGAAATATTTATTGGAGGGAAATAGAGTTTATCTTTTAAATTTAACTAGTATTATTTGTCTATAAGGTTAGTAGAAAAATAGATAAACAGATACATCCTTGGGTTATTTAAAGTCTGGAGGTGAGTACTTCAACTACACTTTTCCTTTTATGAGCTTCCGGATCTCAGAACTCATCTCATCATGGCCCTGACAAGGTATGACTAACAACTCTTCATTTACCCTAGTGGTCTTTTCCTTCCTCCTCCACATGCTCTCCCAGGGCTAGAACCACAGGCCTTCCTGAATCACCCCACTAGAAAGAACCCTGCACCACAGGTGACTTGCTTGAATGAACATCTCAAATATCTTCATCATTCTATGATCAGCCAGGTCCCCCCCCCCCCCCATTAGTATCTCAACTGAACTGGACTACATAACAGGAAATAAAGTAAAGAAAGGGATTAAGCAATTTACATACCACTACTACTATGTGACAGACACTGTGTTTTATAAAAAATATTATTTCAATTGATAATAACAACAAGCCTGTAAAGTAGGTCTTATTTTTATAGTTGAGGAACCTGAGGCAAACAGAAGTGAAGTGACTTGCTTAGGGTCACACAATTAGTGTTTGGGATCAGATTTGAGTTCAATTCTTCCTAACTCCAGGCCCAGTGCTTAGTCCATTGGTCAGATAAATACTCCCCTAATCAAATCAATATTATCACTGCAATATAAAGGATGTCACTCCTCTCAGATTCTATGTAATAGACTTCCTTGGCTGAAGTTCCATTCCAAGACTTCCAATTTACTTTCCTTGTCAGCACCATCCCTCAGGGCCTCTTCACACTCTAATCTACTCTACCACTGTATTCTCTAAAACTGCTCTTTTATAGTTAACAGACCATCTTTGATTTAAAAAAAACCTGTGCTCTTCTCTCTAAAATCTCTTTGTAAACATTTTTAATTTAATTATATATATATATATGTATGTATGTATATATATATATATATTTGATATTTCCTCTCAATAGACAGCAAGTTCCTTGATGTCAGGGATGGCTTTTTTAAAAATTTATTTTCTAAGAACTGAGGACAATGCCTCCCACATAGTAGGCTTCTAAAATTTAAATTAATTGAAGACAATTATGAATACAAATGAAAAGAACATATACCTATAAAATACTATCATATATTGATATTTACTAACTAGACTATTTAGACAAATTAAACCCATCAGCAATACCTATTAATCTACTTCAATAAAATATCATTGAACACTAATTATGTTCTAAGTATGCTGAAGACAGTTTTGCTCACAACAAGCTGATGATTTTGGTGAGGAGACCAAACATACACAGATGAAATGAGGATAAGTATCATATAAAGTAAAGTCTACAGAGCCCTGTAATTTTGTGTTAATCAAAGCCATTCCACAACATTATAGGCATAGATATTAAATAACACATCAATATGGTCAAGGACCTGTGATTTCCTTAGCGTGGGAACTCATCTAAAACATCTTAGAGATCTGCCTGAGGCTCCAGCAGGTTAGGTGACTTGCTCAGGGCCACACGGCTTGTTTATTTCAGAGGCAGGATTTAAAATTGAGTTGAATCCAATTCAGGACTCTATCCACTTTGCCAAAATCACAAAATATTTTAAATACGTGAAAAGTGCATAAAGTGAATAAGGGATATACTGTGTAGTCCATTTAATTCTTCATATTATAGTCACATGATCTTTCTATTTTAGTTTAGTTTTTTTTTTTTTGCAAAACAATGAGGTTAAGTGGCTTGCCCAAGGCCACACAGATAGATAATTATTAAGTGTCTGAGGTTGTATTTGAACTCAAGTACTCCTGAGGTGCTGGTGCTTTGTCCACTGTACCACCTAGTCACTCCCCACATGATCTTTTGATAATTATAACTTTTCTATGAGGTATTAGATCAGGCATTGTTATGTCCATTTGATAATGAAACATAGTGATTGAGAACTGCATAAAATCAAGTAGTCTGTCAGTCTTATGGCCAGAACTGGAAGAATTATATTTACACATACCAATAGTTTATATATGATCTCATGTAATGTTAATGAATAGGGTGAGCAGTTCTTTGAAGAAAGTTTCACTTTCCATCTAGGAAAATCCATTAGGTTCCTATAATTAGTTGGATGTGACAGAATATTCTGGGATTTGCATAAAAATCATTGTGCCTGCTTCTTCTAGTCTAGCTAGCCATTCTACCTCATGCTTAGGTAATAGTTTTATACAGACCAAATGAAATTCTCTACTAAAATCTATTAGACCTGGAAAAGAATCCTGATTGGTATGATGAGATGAGGAGGTGGTGATAGCTATGCTAAAATACAAGGAACTTTTTCTCCTGATTAATTGCCTCAGTTTTAACTAGAGCAACAATTACAAGTTAGAATGATCATCTAGTGCTAGTGACACTTAAAAGATATTAAATTCATTATTTTAATGTTAATTTGCATAATTGGAGGCTCTGTAGTAGCAATGCATGTGTGCCCTAATAGCTGCAGGATGCAATAAAGTTTGATTTTGTCTAAACTAAATTCCTAAAGGAAAAACTGACAAATTATCATTCTTTTTAGCATTTAACTTTACTCTGGATTATCTATCCATGTAAAGATCAAAGGAATCAAACTCTGATTCCTCTAAACTAGAGAACTCACAATTGCTTATTCTCTGAGAGTTGTGGTTGTCACTCTTCCTGAATCAGATTAGTGTCCCCCCCCCCCTTGCAAAGGAACCCTTGGGTGTAACTTCAAAAGGAGAAGTATTATTGACTCTCCATTCCCAACTTGGACAGTTAAGGGACTTTCATCCTGTCCTTGACTCCATTAGCCCTATTATCATGAGTTGGAAGAAAAATAAACCTAATAAGCTCAGTAAGAAAGCAGTTTCACTCTATCAGACTAAATAATTTTTAAATTTTCTAAGCATTAGATAGTATTGAGAAATTAATTTTAAGTCTCCCAAATCATTAACAGAAGAATTAAAAATGTGGCATATACCCTGTACCTAAAGACTAGTGCTTTTGACAGTTTCTAACAACCAAAATCACAAATTTGGCAAGATAATGTCCTTATGACAGCACTAGAAGAAAATTGAGGAATCTTTGGTTACTGCTTTAACAGACGTGTCCTGACATATTTTCACCACAAGAGGGCAGCCATCTCTAAAAAACAGACAACTATTGTAGAATACTGTAGTGCTTCCTAAAGCAGATTGCAAGCTATCTCAGAAATCTGTTGACTCCTTGTGACAGCGGTATGAAATAGGGCTCTCTCCCCTTCACATTCTTAGTGGCTATTTATAAACTGAAGCAAGAGTAGGGTAAATAACTTCAGTGGGATTTTAGTTACATTTTCTCCTCTATTTTAAGGGAAAAGAAAAGGAACTAGGTTATTTTAGCCAGGTAAAGTTTGGCATTATGAATTCTATCCCAAGTAAATTCCTATTTTTCAACGGCAGGCATGGTTACAGGTATAATGCATAAATATTAAAATTCCCCTGTCTGAAAACGGTGAGGAAGACATCCAAAAGCGTTTCACTTTCAGATTCTCGTACTACTCTTAGAGAGGCACACCCAGTAAAAAGATTGAAACAGAGCACTCCATAAGGAAATTGACTTGCAATAGATGTGCAATAACATAAACAGAGCAACTAGAAATTTGGTTGGGAGACTGACAATGAAGTCATTCCATATTTTTAATACAGGCTATAAAATGAACTTTCCAAGCATTCCTTACGGAGCCTGTAAAATGGTTTGTTTTCATCTTTTTTTGGGGGGGATGACTATTAATTATCTTTTTGTTCCCATTTGAAAACTATGCCTTGATTGAAACATAAGCACAATTCACAGAGGTGATAAAACAATAGTCAACTTTAGCTGACTTTAATATAGGAAGAAGATGTATTTTCCAAAGAAAATTATGGTTAAAAAAAGATCTTGACTCATATCTCTGAATAGATCATGTCATTTCTTTCATTTATTGTAAAATGATTTGAGTGAAGTCATTTAAGTTTGTTTAATAGTTTTTCTTATGTTCTTTAATGTAGTGATACTAGGTAGGGTTCCCCACCCCCTCCCCTTATGGTATCATTTATTCTTACTTTCTTCCTTATTCCTAATGAGCAGCCCTCCCCCAAATGCCTTTTTTAACCTTCACACCTTTGGAAGCAGCAAATGCTTAATTCTCCCTCTGTGGGGATCTAATCCGATTTATGTAAGGGTAACCTCGAATTATTTTAGCTTCCCTGCCGAAAAAATAATACACACATATATAATGGATCATTGTTCAAATCTCTATCTGATCTGACTTTGCTCTACCTCTCCACTTGTAGGCGCAGGGGCTTATTAAGTGAATCCAGTTTTTACGGACTGGCCTTCCCCAGCTTTAGCTTTTTCCTGACAACTTTAGTGAATGCCTGAGTTATGCATGTCTTACTGCCCATGTCCTACAGAAAAGAAGTCATTTCTCCAGGGAGATCCAGGAATCTTGGGAGATGGTAATACTCCAACACCAGACTTCCATCCAAAACAGCTCCTCGGGCTATTAAATACTAGAGAGGAGAAGGCCAAGGTGGGGGGGGGGGGGGGAGAGGAGGAAGAAGGAAGGAAGAAAGGAAAGGAAGAGAGAGAGAGAGAGAGAGAGAGAGAGAGAGAGAGAGAGAGAGAGAGAGAGAGAGAGAGAGAGAGAGAGAGAGAAGGAAGGAAGGAACTAAGAAGAAACTAAGAAGAAAAGAAAGAACATTCACGTCTTTCCCGATTGGGGGCGAGAGAAGCAGAGCGGGGGAGGGGATTCGTCTAAACCTCAAACCGGAATCGTCTTGTTTGCCTGGATCACGCTGTGCATTATTTTACTGTCATCTGAGCAGCTAATCTCGCGCCGATGGGCTGCATGAGATAAGTTTCTTAGCGAGCCGTGATTGCAGCCATAAAGATTAATAATATGCCCCCCCCACTAATTCTCTTTCCCTCCCCTCCCCACTACCAAAGGGGAAGTGAGAGGAACAAGGTGGAACACACTCTCTTAGTCACATAACATATCCACTATCTAAATACATTTTTATATATATACATATGTGTATAGTGTGTTTATATGGATGTGTATGTATATGTGTAATATGTAAAAGTTTTAAAGAGCACCCACGACCTTATTGGCTCTTGTGTGTATGCTTTAACTGAGAAGACAGATGTGACAGATGTGCCCACTGCAGTGTCTGAATCGCCCCTCCTCGAGGAAGCCCTACTTTTCAAGTTCCTTGGGTTTCCCCATCTGTATTGTGAAACTGAAAAACTGCAAGGGAAATAACGGGCCTGGGCCAGGTGGGGAACAGGGAGGTACCGCATTCACTTCCGAAATTGCCTTGAGGAAGCTTCAGCTTTTAAAAGCTTATTATTTTTATCATCATCATTATTTTTAATAAACTTTCTTTTCTCCTTTAAGGGCTGAGTATCAGTGCCGGTCAGCCCACCCCTTACCCTCACGTTTCCCTCCCTCTCTCCAGACCCCACCCCTCTCCAAAGGTTCCATTCCTTTGGGCTATACCTTTTGGTTCCTTTTCTACCTTCCAGATCTCGAGATCTGGAATGAGTGAGAAAGGGAAAGACCGTGGGGTGGTTAGCCGTGAGGGCCTGGGAGGGAAAAGGAGGCGGCGTCCCCTTTAAAAGCGAGGACTGCGCTGCCACTGCGCCGCCGCCGCCGCCTCCGCCGCCGCCGCCGCCACCGCCGCCGCTGCTGCCCCAGCAGGACTCCTGGGCTCTGCTCTGCTCGGCTCTGCTCGCCTGCTCTCACTCCCTCCGGCGAGTCCCAGTTCCCACAGGCCGCCTGTGATTGGCAGAGAAGACTCAAGCCCCCGAGGTCGTGACATCAGCAGCAGCCAAGAAACAAAAAGCATCAGGAGGCATCAAACCGCCTCAATCAATTTACAGCAAGAAGACAACACACACACACACACACACACTCACACTCACACGCGCGCGCGCGAGCAGGAGGAGGCTGGAAACCCGCGTGTGCACTCGGCAGAAACTCGAGAGCCAAGTGTCTGCTGGTCCCCATCCCCAAGTGCTTCGCCATTCAGGAAGGGACTCCGGAGAAACGGGGAGGGGGAGAGAAGTCTCGGAGGGGAAGAGTCCGGAGTCAGCGCCTGGGACCTGCGGGACACACACCGGGCTGGAGCGGCCAAGTGCCCGGCGCTGCGGCCAGGGATGCCAAGCGCCCGGCTTTTAAGCTGAAAAAGAAGAACATTTACTTTTCTATCTGGATCCGCGAGTCCTCTCTACCCACTGACACAAAGGACGAGACAACTTGTGGAGCGGCGTGTGTGCGAGCAAAGGGGGGAAAAGAGTGGAGAAAAGGAAAGCCCCTAGCCTGGTTTGCCTGGGACTGCCTGCTGACTAACCATCTGCTGGAAGTATGCTTCGGAGGCGGGCTGGACTTGGGAGATTTTCTATTTTCTGCTTAACAGCTGTAAGAGAGGCAAGTTTGGAGTAACACCAAGTGATGCGGAAAAAAAACACACCGAGAGCAGAAAATTCTCCTGCAGACGCCAGCCCTGCCGCCGCTGCCGCCTCTGCCGCTGCCACCCCTACTCGGGCTGAGCTCCCCGGACTCCCCTACAGGTACAACCCAGGCGATCGCAGCCCACCCTCCGCCGCGGGGAGCCACCTCTGGGCACCCTTCTCTCAGGATGTGTTCCCAAAACGATGGGCGGCGGAGGAGCTAGAGAAGGGTCCGAGAGACGCCACCCCCCTCTTTTCTCCGTCCCGGAGGAGAAGGCAGTCAGCGGGTGGTTTTTCCTAAGGACGACTTCAGAACTTTCCCCCCCCCTGCTTTCCCCTCCTCCCCCTCCTTCTCGCTGTTGTTATGTGTCAGCACTTGGCTGAGGACTTCTTGAACTTGCAGAGAAAATAACTACCCCCAATCCCCCTTCGAAACTGGTGGCTTTTCAACCGCGGGGAAAACATTTCTTTTCCTTTGACCCTCTCCCCCTCCCGGACCCCCAGCTTCTCTTCCTGGAGACTGCGATCATCTCTGTTGCCACCCGGGAAAGGGGGGGCCGCCTCGGCAGGCACCAGGGAGGAGGAACGGATACAAAAATCACAGCTTTAATCTCCACCGCCAGAGCTTTTTCCATGTGGAGGCTGTTTCAATGGACGTGCCCCCGTGTGCTTCTTAATCAATCGGCAGTCTCCTAAAGGTAGAGGAGTGCTTCTCCGGGGGGTGGGGAGGGCTCGCACCGCGAGGAGGGGGCGGGTGTGGGCTCCGGGGATGCTTAGAGCTTTCCGCACCTATGCCGACCCGCTTCCCGGCCGGTGACGGAGGCTCTAGGCCCACCTCCACTTGCCTTCAGCTCCCCAAGCTCCCCAGACACAAACTCCCTCCCCCGCCCGGCGGGCGCAGCTCGGCCGAAGGTAAACACCCCACAGTGCCCACGTGCAGCGCGGTCCCAGCTGCAGCTGGCTCCCGTCCCCCCCCCCCCCCAGTGCACCGTCCCCCCTCATTCCTTGGCGGCTCTACTCCAAGACAGCTTGAAGCGCACTCCCTTCTCGCCCCTCCTTCCTTCGCCCCTTCCCTCCCCCTTCCAGGATATTTTATTATGGCTGTTAACACTTCCCTGATGATTTGAAGGGGGAAAAAAAAACCTTTTAAAGAGGGTTGCCCCTCCGTTCCCCTCGTTCCACTCAGAGCCCTTCCCCGCTGCCAACCAGGTACCCCGTCTCGCTGCTACACATCTTTCTTAGGAACTTTACTGCACCTCCCTCACTACTGGCCCCTTCCTGCCACTTCTTTTGGAGAGAGGAGATCTTCCTATTTCTAGAGATAGCAGGACAAAGAAGTTTTCCCCCTCTCACTTTTGTTTCCCCTTTCACTACTCTGACATCTGAAATAATACAGACCCGGCCACCCCCCCCCCCAACACACACACACACACTATCTAGACTTTCGTGTAACCCTCCAACGTGTTTCTGTACATACAATACTTTTTCCTTGTGGAAGGTCTGTGCTATGTGCGTGTAAAAGGAAATATTTCAACATGCCTATCAAGTCTGTGTGATATACATAGATTTATGTATCATATGTGCTTGCATGTGTGTATCTGGAAGTGGTTGTGCCCTGAATCAGGTATGTTCGGAAGTCGTGTTGTGAACGTGGTATGCCTGGAAGTAAAATACAGTGTGTGCGTATCAGGAAGTCATTCGCATTGTGTGTTTTCTAATGCAAAGCGATATGCTGTGTGTTTACGTTCATATGTGTGCTGAGCAATTATGCACGGCGGGTGTAATGTTTCTAAAAGTTTTGTGTTATGTGGTTTTGTATAGCTGAGATGAGTCCCTTGCGTTGTTAACTTGAGCCACGGGAAATGGAGCCTTTGCATTTACGGGAAGGCTATCTCCGCAGCTCAGATGCCCTAGTTTGACGTACAGAGGGACAGGGAAACCCCTCTGCCGTCTTAAAGCACCGGTGTACCCTCCCCGTATCCCCCAAATTCGATCTGGCCTCTGGCAGACGGTTTTGAAGGCTTAGGTTGAGGTCTCGGCAACCAGTGGAGTTTCCGGGAGATTGAAGAAAGGTGGGGGACAGGGGGGAGGGGAGGGAAGGTGGTGGTACTAATGTAGAGAGTGGGCGGGGCGCGGCCCGGGATGGCAGCCCCGGCTAGCGCCCACTCCCCATGGCAGTCATGGCGCCCCTGCCCCCTAGAGGCAGGGGTAGGTGCAGGGAAGCTCCCCGGAGCTCGGAGAGCTTGGGGAGGCGGCCGCGGGACAGTGGCGCGGGCCGTGGCCGGGGCCAGATGCGGACTTGCTGGGCAAGCTGGCACGCCTGGGACAAGCGTGCCACCGGCGAGGGTCCGGGCCGGCTGGCGCGGTGCGGCTGTCGAGGAACTCCGGGACTCACCTCCATCCTTGCTTTTTTGCCGTCCGCCCTTATCCTTTCCCCACCCCACCCCACCCCTCCCCACCCCCCTAACCCTCTCTGCAGGTTGACCATGGTTGCCGGGATCCGCTCTCTTCTAGCGCTGCTGCTGTACCACGTCTTGCTGGGTAGTTCGGACGGCCTCATCCCGGAGGTGGGCCGGAGGAAGTTCGCTGAATCCGGCCGCTCCACGCCGCAGCAGTCAGAAGAAATCTTGAGCGAGTTTGAGCTGCGGCTGCTCAGTATGTTCGGGCTGAAGCAGAGACCGAGCCCCAGCAAAAACGCGATCATCCCCCCCTACATGCTAGATCTCTACCGCCTGCATTCGGGCCAGCTGGGGGACCCCACCATGGACTACCAGCTGGAGAGAGCCACCAGCCGGGCTAATACTGTCAGAAGCTTCCACCATGA
Source organism: Macrotis lagotis (assembly GCF_037893015.1). Lineage (NCBI taxonomy): Eukaryota > Metazoa > Chordata > Mammalia > Peramelemorphia > Peramelidae > Macrotis > Macrotis lagotis. The sequence goes on along the minus strand of NC_133658.1, from coordinate 186,585,073 downwards.
AGGTGAGGGACTGGGGAGGTAACTGGGCAGGCGAGAGGCACGAGCAGGGATCATCTCTGGCCTCAACAGTGCCTTAGTAACCGAGTCTTCCAGATGTGTGAGGCAGCTTGGTGGCTTGAAGTCGTAAAACCTGGGACTGGGTCTTTGAGGTCCTATGCCACAGCTTATTAGCTGTATGGCATGAGACAAATCATTTCCCCATCTCAGTGTCCTTATCTGGAAAATGGGGGGTGGGGGTGTGGGAAGACTAGATGATTGCTAAGATGCTTCTGGCTCTAACATTGTGATCTTGAGACATTCAGTAAACATTTGTTGATGGAAGTAAGACAAGAGCCAGGGAAACTTGCCTGTTCGGTTTTTTTTTTTTTAATGTCTTGTGCTAGTGGAGGGAACAGGGATTCCTTCTCCCCCCCCCTTTTAATCCAACATTAACTCTGAACCATTTGAGTGAACGGCCAGTTGTGATATACATTGATTGTTGCTTTTCCCTCTGCACCTCCCCCTTACTCCCTCTTAATGGACACACAGGAGATGTAATGTGAAAGGTAGAGCATGCAGATTAATTCTGGGGGATAGAAACAAAGGTAAAACTGCATCCCCTTAACAACATAACCTTTTAATAAAGTAAATATGAAAAGTTTGCAGGAATTATATACGTAATGGGGGGGCAAATTAAAAGATGACAAAAAAGGCTCTGTGTTGACACACTCTAATTCTTCTTTCCATTCCATTTTTCATTTTCCTCTTTTGAAATCCAATATGAGAGATTTTCAGTCCAAGTCCAACTAAAAATTCCACACAAATAGCTAGTATTTTTTAATGCTATATATTCCCAGAAACTCCTAATTTACAGTTGTTCTGGGATGGTTTGGAAGGCTTCTAATCCCTATTTAATCCCTGTGAGAGATCAATTCAACAATCAATTGGATTGTTTCCACAGTGACTTTTTGTCTTTTGCTTAAGTCTGTGATGGTTTTAGTGTAGAAATAATCCTTAAGAATCCTGCAGATGAAAACTTTGTACCAGCTGTCCCTTTAACTTTATATGAACCTAAACTTGCAGGTAATGTGATTTTTTTTATGATAGTGGATAGAAATATTTCTAGTTAAAAGCAGAATAGTATATTGTTTACAATGTCCAAATCTATAGCTTGAAAAACAAATAAATACAGCATTTACATTTTATTTAAGTTCTTAACCAAAACAAGTAGTAAAACATCTTATTAGAATGCCATTTGTTTGGAAGTTTTTTTTTTTATCATTTACTTTAATGCAAATAGAATTTAATTAGGGCTTTGAAGGTTTTCAAAATCCTTTACAGATATCTCATTTTATCTTCATAATAATATTGTGAAGTAAGTGCCATTTTTAATCCACATTTTAGAGATGTTTTAATATCTGCTAAGGGATATTATATTTCTTAATTCTAATTGAATAAAATATTAGAATAAGGCAAGCAGACATATTCTAAGACATTAATTTGTAAAGAGTTAGGATTAGGGCACAAAGGATAGAGGAATGGGATACTGACCCATGTAGCTCCTTTGGGGAGTTGCTTTTCCTACTGCTGAATGTTCTTAGAAAATATAATGGTAATAGCCTACCCCCAATTATAAAGATTAATCAGAAGAGTCAGCCATCAGATATTTTCTCACAGCTCTGAGGATGACCTTTATTGGTTAAAACACTTGTTCTTAGTGATTATTGAGTGTCAAAGCAGGCAAAAGAACAAAAACAGCTTCTTACTTTTAAATATCCTCATCAAGAAGAGAAAATCTTAACTTGATAACCACTTTCATTTTCAAGCTCACTTCTCAGGCTTGTGAACTTTGGTACCCAGAACAATAAGATCTAATTCAAATTCTTGAGTATTTACCCAATGAAAATTCTGAAAGGCTCTGTTGATTTTTGTAGTAATGTCATTGTTATTATAGCTATGACCCTTGTCACCAAATTCTTGGAATCACTGAAATTCTATGCCCCCCTCCTCCTCTGGAAATAGGTCATTTAATAAGGAAACTTTATTTCAACTTAACCAAAACTAGAAAAGTTGTGTCTTATTAAATATTGAGATCATTTAAGTTTTATAAAGGAAATGCCATTTGTCCACACTTATCATCATAATTCTAGAGTAGAAGGAATCTCATTGACAATCTAATCCCCCACCATTTTATAGATTGGGAAATAGATGCTCAGGAAAAAAAAAATGAAATGACTTCCTTAAGTTCACAAAGACAGTAAGAATTAGGGAAAAGGATTTGAACAGAGACTCTGACTTTATTTAAAGCTCTTCCATCTGAACCAGGCTTTTTTTCTACAAACATAATGTAAACTTACGTGAATTTGACTTTCTATATTTTTCATTATTTGGTACCCCAAGAAAGCTTGATCAATTTTAGTTAATCTGTAAATCATTGTTCAGTCCTTTTTATCACAACATTTTACATATGAGGAAACTAAGGCAAATAGGATTAAATGATTTGCTCAGGGTTGCACAGCTAGTGAGTGTCTGAGATTGTATTTGAGCTCAGGTCCTCCTGACTGCGGGCCCAAGGCTCTACCCAGCTGCCCTTGAGTAACGTATTTTTACTCAAGTGAGGTATATGTAGAATTAGATCTTATTTATCAGATTCATAAACTGTATGTCAAAAAGGATGAGGCAGTGAAAAAAATATCAGGTTGTCATGACTTGATTTAGATAAGGAGTTGAAATACTCATACACATGCTGTTTCCCTATCCAATGTGATGGAAACTCATGAATATTTCTATTTTGTATCATTCTGGATATTTTATTTATTACAGCTTTGTTAAGGCTGAGTCATCATTCTTTGAAATGGTACTTGATACTTACTGTTACAAGTATGTCAGTGGCCTTTGCACCGTACATAGCAATAAATGAAAATATATTGGCACTCTGCCATTATGCTCTTTTACTAGAGGACAAAATTCAATGTTTGGCCATCATCAAAGTTTGTTTATTTATGGAAGGACCAAAAGTTTCTCAGAATAAGGAGCAATCATTGATTTCCCTAGTTTATAGCTTGGAGTTCTAAAGACAGTATTGTATGTGGCTCCAGAATAATTATAGCAAAGCAGAAAATGTCATTTTTGTAGCCCTTTCATTCATTGTAAGGCTAATCCACATCATGTGTTAGGAAATCTTAAATCACTGGTTATCTGTTATCATGTTTTCCTTTTAATTCACAAGTCCTGTCTGTGCTATTTTTTAAAGTGTTATACAAGCATTTGTGTCCTGATTTCAAAGGAAAGAAAGTGACACACTTCTTGTTAAAATTTTCCTTTGAACTTGGGGAGGCTTGAACTATGAACATTAGCTCCTCTATGTGAGAAGAGCATTTAAAATTCCTTATATAGATAAGTCATTTTTATTTTTACAAGCTATTCTCAGATACCCCAGGTTTGTCAGTTCTGTTAAACCTACAAGGTCTGATTCTATGCTGGTTATGGAATATAGGCTAGAGAAGAAAAGTGTGAGAGACACCACATTCTTTTCATAAGTTTGAAGGATTGTGACCCATTTCCTGCTCAGAGCCATTATCTTTTCCCCTTATTCCCATGATGATAGAAACTTTAAAATTTAGGTAAAATTTTATTAAATCATGAAATTCTCTGTAAAATCCCACTCTGAATTTCAAGACCCAACAAATGGCTTAGAAGTGATGTTATTCAAAGATGCAAGCCACATCTGACCCAAACATGTGCTCTATCTATATCTATCTATCTATCTATCTATCTATCTATCTATCTATCTATCTATCTATCTATCTATCTCCATCTCTATCTCTACATTTATCTCTCTCTCTATATATATATATATGTATATATATATACATATATATATAGGCATATGGCTGGTCCCAATACAAGTTCTGTTTTGAAATGTCACAATAACATAGAAGTTGTTCTGAGTTTTATCCTTTGCCAGCAGAGCACTAGCCCATGAAAGCTTAATAAAAAAATCGCCACAAGTAATGGAAGCCAATTATGTGAAGACTAGTCTGATTTTAAATTCAGAGAATCTCATCACTAGGTTTGGTTCAGCCACCAAAAGTCTTAAGACCATCATTTTCTAGGAGAGGGAGTTCCTGTGCTGGTATCCACATTGAGAAAATCATGCATCTTTAAAGAATAATAATAATACAAGAGCCCTTAAGTAAAAGGTTCCTCCTATATAGTAAGTACTTTGAGAGTAGGGACACATTTATCTCTATATCCCCTGAAATTCCTATTATCTTGTCTATTACACAGTATGATCATTAAAGGTTTATTCTAGAGAGATCTTAGAGATCATTTTTATCCAGGGGTTCTTAACTTGGGATTCATGGATGGATTTCAGGGGATTCATGAACTCAGATGAGAAAGCTATTTTGATATTTCAATATAATTGGTACTCTTTGTGTTTTATTTTATTAATTTTAAAATATTATTTTGAGTAGTCCAAGGATTCAGACAAGGAAACTGAGACCTCAAATCTAAAGTTGCACTAACTAGTTAGTGACAGAACCAGGCTTCAGAATCTAATTTTTGACTTCTCTAAATGAATGACTGAAATGTTGATGTAAGGGAAGAGGACAATCACTATGAAAGTGATTTCCCCTTAGTCTTTTGGTAAATACTGGTAGAATGTTCAACCTCATACAATGAGCACCACACACACACACACACACACACACACACACACACACACACTCACACAAACAAACACATATAAATGTTTATATTTCCTATAAATTCAGTCTTGTGGCCTCTAACTTCTTTGGGTGACAATATGATGTAATGGCATATTTCAAATTATAAGAAAGCATATCCTAGGCTAAGTAGGATTATTAATAGGTAGTTAATAATTAAAGTGGATTTTTTTCTTTTTTGATAATGGCATCATCTTGTTGGGGAGGGTAATATAATTTATTACTTTTCTTTGTCTTTTCTCCCTGTTTTACAGTGAATTTTCCCTATATTAAAAGTCTTGGCATATTATCTTGTTTGTCTTTTTTTGAAGAAGAGTTCTTCCCTATTGTTATTATTTCCACCTTGAGTGACATTGTCCGAAATGTTAGAGCAGTGATTTTAAATATAGTCTAAACTGCATTGCATGACATCTTTAGTTTTCTCCTGGAGTTTTATGAAGTTTTCAAAAGAAAATTCATTGTAATTTCATCTTGGAAAGCATAATTTCAAATTTTGTATCAGTACTTTAGAACTACCAGATCAAACAGATGCTTTGACATCACTGTTTTAGAGAGACAGGTCATCACTGTATCCTAGCCCTTTTACTATCTTTCTGACCATTAGCATTTTGTAGTTCTTCATTTCTGTCTCTGTATAACTGATTGAGGTTACAGCTCATATACAGCTAGTAGATATTTGAGGCTGAACTTGAACTCGTCTTCCTGACTCCAGAGTCAGTGCTCTATTCTATTCATATCCACTGCCTCTCTCTCTCTCTCTCTCTCTCTCTCTTCCTCTCTTCCTCTCTCTCTCTCTCTCTCTCTCTCTCTCTCTCTCTCTCTCTCTCTCTCTCTCTCTCACACACACACACACACACACACACACACACATTCCTCTAAAATTCAAATGCATTTCTTTATTTCCTGGAGCCCAGATTAAGGACTGGAGTCCTAGATGATCTCTAGGTTACTTTTAACTCTAAATCTATAATCCTATATAGTTATGTTTAATAAATATTTTTGAACTATTACACTGATTTTTCATGAAGATTTTTCTTTTACTATATTTCTAATATTGGAAAAGGGGCAGCAAGGCATAATAACCTGAGGACCAATCTTGAAATTAGGAATATTGGGAACATCTACTCAAACCCTGCTTTCTCACACATCCTATTTGTGTGACATTGGACAAATCAAATACCTTTTCAAGAACCTAGGCAATTCTATTCATTATAGTTCATTTGCAGATCAGCATTGGTGAAGGGAATTTCTTATTCTGAGGAAATCAAAGGACCAGATGAAAATAAATAAATAAAATAAAGTTGGGATTGAATTTCACATGAGATCATTATATAGCTATACTGCCATATGACATTCTGTGTCCTCATTTATTTGTTCCCATAGCTACTTAGTTCATGCTGGCAAGATTTCCTATTTCTGCTCTTTGGTTCATGAACTCTTGATATCAGGTCTGTCTTTTGCCTTTGATTTTATCTTCCTTTGTCTGGGAATGAGAATGAAAAAATAGATTAAGTATTTAATACCCCCAAATCTGGAGAAAATATTCAAAAATCTGGTTAAATCATTTAATGTGTTTAGATAAATGAATGCTGACTTTGTGGTAGATTAATTGAATTTTTTCCACCTTAGTGTGACTGCTGAATGGCACAGTTATAAAGTCCTACTATTTTTCTCTTTGACTTTTTTTACTTTTCCATAAGTATATTGCCCAAGCAAGTGCTATCAGGTTCCAATGCCCTAAACTTCTGCTCCCTCACAAAGACAGTGCACAATGTTGTCAGCAATATTTAAGTCTCCATATTTTGTGTATAATACCCACTGAGAGATCCCCATAACTACAGAGCTAGCCTCATGTAAGAAGATATGGTGGCTTTCATCCTACACCTACAATATCTATCAATTAGTTGTATTACCCAAGGGCACATCACAACCTCTCAGTGTTCAGGTGGCTCACTAAAGACTATGAAGGTGCAAAGAAAGTGCTGACCTGCCTTAGCAGAGTGAGTTTCCTCATCTGGGAATTCCCTAATTTGATGACATCACCAGTCTCCTCCCTCTATCCACTTCAGCTGAAACTTCTAAACTTTTGCTCTCTGGCCAGCATGGAAAGCAATGAAGAGCAAGTTTGAGCAAGGGGATTGGTTCCTCTGATACACCTTTTCAAAAATCATTAATTTATTAATTTGGTAAAAAATATGCCTTGGTAGTCCACTTAGCCAGTAGATAGAAAATAGGTTCATTTTTATTTTCTTTTTACAATTTAAAAATAATGTTAGATTATTGCCTGTACTAATATATTTGAGTTTCATACTTCATTAAAGTCTGGAGATGACCCTAAGTTGTTGGAGGCTATTCCAATAGAAGACTATTTCTTTTGGCTGCAGTAACTCATAAAAATGTGTAAGCATGGGAAAGAATGCCTTCCCACCCCCATCCCAAGCACCACTTCTATGGACTGATCTGCACCAGTGTATGGAGTATTCAAACCAATGAAATCCATGATTTAAAAAAATATTAAGCAACTTATATTTCTGGTTGCTTTATTATTATTCCTCTCTCCCTTCTTTCCTTCCTTCCTTTTTGTCTCCCTTTCTCCTTCTCTATTGCTTCCTTCTTTCCTTCCCTCCTTTCTTCTTCCCTCCCTGTGCTTTTCATTCATGTATTCTTTCCTGCCTCACATTTGGGAATTTCTCTTTCCCATTCTTCTCTGCCACCATTTTCTGGTTACCTCTTTTTTTTTTTTGCAAGGCAGTGGAGTTAAGTGACTTGCCCAAGGTCATACAGCTACATAATTATTAAGTGTCTGAGGCTGATTTGAACTCAGGTCCTCTTGACTTCAGGGGCTTTGCTTTATCCACTGGGCCACCTAGCTATCCCTTTTCTAGTTTGCTACTTCACCTTAATTTTCTTTTTTCTTGTTGCTTCTCTTCACCTTTCTTTTTGGACCTTGTTTTGTTCTTTCTGACCCTTAAGAAATGACTCATGCCCTTCCTTTGAAGACTCATCCAGGGAGTGGAATAGGTAAAGAACCCAAGATAAGCATATTTATGTGGGTTCCTAGCAGCATGTTGCTATCCCTCTGACGTACTTTAACTCACATAGCTATAGTCAGGACTGCCTTCATGCCACTTCTACTTTGAAGGGATGATAGAAAAGTGCCACATGATGAATCACTTGAAAGTACAGGCTAGAAAATCAATATTATTCTGCTCATTTTCAGTTTTTAATTTCTATTTCATTAAAGTGATTCTCTGTATTATTCCCCCTTTTGAATAGTCATTTTGTGCCATCTTTTCTTCTCCTAGTCTTTCCCCACAACATTTTATCTCTTTAGTTTATTGAGAAGATTTCTTCTTTTCCTTATCCTATGTTTTAATCAATCTTTTTTTGGCTACTTGACAGAGATTTTCTCTTTTATCTTCATCCTTTCCTAGTTTATTTCTGTTTCTCCCTCTTCCCCCCTTAATTTCTTTATGTGTGCTATATTAAAATGAAATGTCTTCAAGAGTAATATGCCTTTCCCTCTTTGAGTCAGATTCCCTCAACCTTCTCAAGTTAAAAGGGAAGTATGATAATTCATTTTTTTGTAGTCATATTAGGGGAACTGGGTATGAAGGGAAGAGGAAGGGTAATTATATACATGAGAATCATTAATCATCTTTATCCCAACTCTCTCCTTAAGTGCCTGGTACCCAATATGTGTAGAAGTTAGCTAAGTCAAGGTCTGAAAGTTTAAGTGCAGAAGATGGAGAAAGAGGAGACTAATGTGTATTGTCACTCATGAAAGTTTTAGGTAATAATTTGTAATGCAGTTAACCTAATAGTAATAGTATTTGGCAGTGGGAATATATTGGCTAAGTATAGAGAATGCTGATTGGTTTTCAAAGAATCTCATCATAGCAGAAAACCTGGAATATTTTTTTCTTGGATTGACATTCCCCAATGTAAGCAAAGGAGTTTTCTGTAGTATCCCCTGGCATGTGTCTCCTTATTTTCTGACCGTGGTTCAAAACGCTTGCATTTTTGCCAAGATGTCATTTACAAGTGTTGTTCAATTCATTTGGTTTCTAAAAAACTAAAATTAGCTTTGACTTTTTAAAAATCAAAACTGAATTGCTCCTTAGCAAATATTCACATAAATTGGAAAATGACTGCTTCCCTTCCCCCCTCCCCCCATTAATCTTACTCTTTAAAGACAGAAGCAAAATAGTTAGTGAAGAGGAATTTCTCTCTTTTGCTGATACACAAAGTATTACCTTTGGAATGGTGGCCTGGCCTGTATTCTGTGTCATCAGGTCTCTTTCCAAAGGCATCTGGATTTTGTAAAGGACTCATTACTAATAGTCTTCAATGGTTAGCCATAAAAAGAAAGGAAGGAAGAAAGAAAGGAAGGAAGAAAGAAAGAAAATGTAGTCTCTGCTTGTTATGACATGAAACTGTAACATAACAAATTTTCCTAGATTTTTAATTAGGTTGGTACCCTTAACTAAGTGGCTATAATTTAAGATCAGTGGTCATTTTATCTTTTAGGAAGCTTTAAAATCAAGATGACCTTAATTAAATAGTAACCATATGCATCAGTGTGTTCTTTGTGAGATAGCAAACTCTCAAAGTGATTTACACAGGATACAGTATAAATGGAAAAAAAGAAACAAACTTGCATGTATGGTTGAGGAGAATAGTATTCATTGGAGCATTCTTCAGGGTATAACCAATAAATTCCCTTCTACCAAATTTTCTTTAGCATCCATAGTCCTCTTTTAGAAATTATCTAAATTTCTCCTCTCATTATTATTTGTGATGGGGTATTCAGAGATGGATTATCAATATTACTGAAACTTTGAGAGGAAAAACTTTATGGTTTTGAATCTCATCTGTAGTAGGTGTATGTGTTTTAATATACTTTCCAGAAACACATGGCTATGCATGCACATACACATACAAGCTGTTTTGCTCTTGAAAATATCTGAAAAGTAACCTGACTTTTGGGGTCATGTGGAGGTCATAGGAAAGACTACAAATGGGAAGCTATTTCACTTCATATTGTTTGGACCTAATTACCACAGTATCCTAGTACCACCCATGCGTTTCCCCCAAGAAGGAGATTCATATAAATGCCCTTGTCTATGGACTATTGAATGAAATAGTAGGGTGTGCTTCGTAAAATATCATCACAGATGTTAAGTTCATGGTCTTTAATTAGGACACTGAAATCTGTATATCAAGATTTGTAAATCATCTAAATTGTAGAGTAATGTTTTGGAATAGAGCTTAAGGGATTGACATTAAAGACGTACTTTTTTTTTTTAAGAAATGCAATAATTTCCGTAAATCCTCAGTCAGTTTTAATCATTCTCATTAAACCTCTACTAACTACAGTGCTAAAGTTTTTTTGCTAAAGTCCTTGAATTCCAAAGTAATGCTTCATAGTTCTTTCCCCATTATTATAACCACCTGGAATGTAGTATTCCAGTATTGGATAAAAAACATGATAGTGAATTATATTTTTGGTTCCTACCATATATGCTCACATAAACAAAATGTAGACAAAGAGAAACTTTTTCTTAAAAAAAATTTCTAAGCTTTTCTAGTTGCTGAATTTCAAAATTTGAATTGAAAACTTTCTATTCCAATTGCCATAATTTGTCTGTTATTGATTTTGTTTTTGTTTTTCCTTTTTGCAACCAAATCAGAATCTTTGGAAGAGCTGCCAGAAACAAATGGGAAAACAATCCGGCGTTTCTTCTTTAATTTAACTTCCATCCCCAATGAGGAGTTTATCACCTCAGCTGAACTTAAGGTTTTTCGGGAGCAGATACAGGAAGCTTTTGAAAATAATAGCAATCACCACCATCGTATTAATATTTATGAAATTATAAAACCAGCAACATCCATCTCTGAATACCCCATCACAAGACTGTTGGACACAAGGTTGGTAAACCACAATGCAAGTAAATGGGAAAACTTTGATGTTACACCTGCTGTGATGAGGTGGATTGCACAAGGACAGGCAAACCATGGGTTTGTGATAGAAGTGGTTCACTTGGATGATGACAGAGCGGTCTCCAAGAGACATGTAAGGATTAGTAGGTCGTTGCATCAAGACGATCATAGCTGGTCACAGATAAGACCATTACTAGTGACTTTTGGCCATGATGGCAAAGGACATCCTCTCCACAAAAGAGAAAAGCGTCAAGCAAAACACAAACAGCGGAAACGTCTCAAGTCCAGTTGCAAGCGACATCCTTTATATGTAGACTTCAGTGATGTGGGGTGGAATGACTGGATTGTTGCCCCACCAGGGTATCATGCCTTTTACTGCCATGGGGAATGCCCCTTTCCATTGGCTGATCACCTGAACTCAACAAATCATGCCATTGTTCAGACTTTGGTCAATTCAGTTAACTCCAAAATTCCCAAGGCATGCTGTGTACCAACAGAACTCAGTGCGATCTCCATGCTCTACCTTGATGAAAATGAAAAAGTTGTGTTAAAGAATTATCAAGATATGGTTGTGGAGGGATGTGGGTGTCGTTAGCACAGCAGAATTTTAAAAAAATATATATTAGACAAAAGCAAAAAAAAAAAAAAACCACAAGTTGACACTTTAATATTTCCCAATGAAGACTTTATTTATGTAATGAAATGAAAAAAAAACACAGCTATTTTGAAAATATATTTATGTCTACAAAAAGTTGGGAAAACAAATATTTTAATCAGAGAATTATTCCTTAAAGATTTTAAATGTATTTTAGTTGTACATTTTATATGGGTTCAACCCCCAGCACATGAAGTATAATGGTCAGATTCTTATTTTGTATTTATTTACTATTATAACCACTTTTTAGAAAAATAGCTAATTTGTATTTATATATAATCAAAAGAAATATAGGGTTTGTACATAATTTTCCAAAATCGTAGCTGTTTCAGTTGTGTGTATTTAAGTTGAAAAGTATACATGGAAGGTTACTATGGCAAAGTGCATAGCACATTTGCTTTTTGCAGTGCTACTGTTAAGGTCACAAGTTCAAGTCCAGAAAAAAAAAAAGTGGATAATCCACTCTGCTGACTTTCAAGATTATTATATTGTACAATTCTCAGGAATGCTGCAGGGTGGGCTGTCCAATCCATGAGAACTGGCATCTTCGTTAGGCGGAATCTTTGGATAAGAACCAGACATTGCTGATTAAATAGAAATACTGAAGTTCCCAACTAATTTGCAGAGCGATTACAGCAGGGCCAATCAAAACCTTTAGTAAAATGTTTGAACTTATAGGAAAGTGAATGATGGCTTTTTATTCTTCTTTCCTTAACTAGTAACCCTTTTAAATAGCTATCCTGGCCAAAACATTAAATAAAATATAAGAGTTCTTCATTATTAATACTGTGGTCACATATATTTAAAACCTACTTTTGCTGGCCCTTGTCTTAACAGATGGGAATGAGTCTTTAAAAAAAAACCAAAACTTCAAATGGGAGCTTATTAAACTAAAATGATCCCTGTCTTCAAATTTTGCCCCAAGTAAAACAAAATATTGTCATACATGGTTTCTACCCCAGTGCTGTCTGTCAAATTCACTTGCTTTTCTTTCTAAGGTTCTATGTTTGAACGCATTTTCCAAATGTTAAACCTATTTCAGATAATAAATATTGGAACTCTGACATTTCATTCTACAAAGTCCAATCTGTGAAAGAAAATGGTGCATTTATACAGCCTTTACAATGCTACCTTGTGTTTGCATTGCTGTTTCTGAAATCCTTCATCTAAAAGGGAGTAAAAAAGTCTAAGGCATGACTTCAAATTTGTTAGTAAGATGCTAACCAAACTTATACTTGCACCAAAGAAATTTTTTTTCACTTAACTTGTTATTCATGAACATATTTTTTCCTATTAGAAAAGGTTCATACCAAACAAGCTACCAAAACAGGCTAAGATCTGGGCAATATGGAATGTGGGTTCAGAAATCATATCTCATGCAGTATGGATAGACTGAACAGGAATTTAGAAAAATAAAGATACTGAATATTGTTTCTTCTGTAAAAACTGCCAGTTGAACTAGAGCATCTCCACTTTGTAATCAAGTAATTACCCTTCTAGTTACATGAAAATTTTCAAGAGCTCTAACATACCAGATTCACTGAACTGTGGTCATGATTGATCCTGATAGAACTAAGAAATCTATTCCTAGATTTTCTGTTTTACTCTAATCCTGAAATTGATTTTAGAAAAATAATTGTTATGTGGTGCAATTGTCAGTTATATTTGGATTCTCTTAAATGATCTGGATTCAAAGTCCATAATGTTATTTAATAATTATTAGAACATGTCTAATGTTCTCTTTAAGGCAATGAAGTGAGAGGAGTTTTAAATTCAATATTGGTCATCTTCCATTTTACAATTTAAGTTTCTTGTTCCTATCAGCAACTGTGGATAAAGTCAGTTATTATTATTGGTATGTTCATTATATTGTTGTTATTATTATTATTATTATTATTATTACTGATCAACTTACAAGACTTTGAAGAATTGGATATGATTGCAATCAGGATGATAAAAGACAATGCCATATGAAGAGCACTTGAAGGAAATAGGTATGTTTAGTCTGGCAGAGAAGTCTTAGGACATGAAAGCTGTCTTTTTGTATTTGACAAGTTATCACATGGAAAGAGGATTACACTTATCTTGCTTGCCCTCAGAGAGCCAAACTAAAAGCCATAAGTTAATGTTTCAAAGAGGTAAATGTGGACTTGAAATATTTCTGACAATTAGAGTTATTATATAAGAACCAGCCTTTTAAAATATGAGAACCTCTTAAGATATTGGTGATGAATCTTTCCATTATAGGAACTCTTCAAAAAACAGTTAGGGTTGTTCTGTGTACCAATAAAGGGGATTATCTCCATCAACAAAACTGAATCCTTAAAGTAAGGTTATGATAAAGGAAGGACATGAGACTTATAAGTAAAATCGGCTCTTTCAGGAAGTAGTGTGTTTCTCAACACTGGAAACCTTTCAGTAAAATTTGGATGGACATTGATGTAACAAGTTACAGAGGAGATTCTTGTCCAGGTAGGGTGACTGACTGACCTTTTTTCAAGATCTGGGAGACTTTGATCTCTAAGCTCTGATTTTTTTTTTCATTGTGACAGTGGCAAAGAGAACTTCCTATCCCCACAGTATTATATATTGCGGATAGGTGAATAGTTTTTACAGCTCTCTTAAAAACAAATCTTTTTCATAGTTGTTTCACTCACTTGTTCACAAATTCCCTGGAAGAGGACATAAAGCCTCAGGAGAAAGAATTAGATGCTAAATGTCTAGATTCTTTTTCTAAAAGTTTCATCTTTTCCTCTTGTACATGTCTGTACAGTAGGATTGATTAGGTCATACCTCAAAATCATGGTAAGAAAAATGTCTGTTTATGAATTTGTATGTTATATATTCTGTATATAATCATAGGTATATATATATATATATGTATATATATATATTATAATACACACACACACATGCATATTGTATAGCTTCTATGTGAAGAATTTTCTGAGGAAACCATGACAAAATTGTGAAGAATGGGACTTGGTGGTGATGTTGAGATCTCCAATAGTATTGAATTCTTTCAATGAGAAGATACAGGGATGGTAGTGGAAATGGTTTTTCAACTTCTGGTGCCAATTCTGTTGTTTTTAGAGGTACCTGACCAAATAGATCCTACTTACTTGATGATACAAAAATTGACAAGCAGATTTTTTTTGCTTGGTTTCAGATCTTTTTCACAATTTATAGGCTTTCCCCCTCACCCCTCCCTTCTTCCAACCAGCAAAAAAAATCTACCTAGAAAACAGGAATATTTTGTTTTGAAGTCTTTTTCTTCTTTTCTTCTTTTCTTTAACATATAGGATGTTAAGTACTTTCCAATAGCTGTAACTAACTTCATGGCCATCGATGTGGCTTTACAAATATATCATAAATCTGTAGGATATTTTGAATTCTTCAAGCATTGACCTGGCAGCATTGCTATATGTGCCTTTTGCTAATATGTGAAACCCAAATAATAGTAGCTTCCCAAATTTTCTGCCATGTATCTCCTTTCATTACTGATTTAATTTTGCGGATTCCTTTTCTGGTTTTATACTTTTCTCTTTCCCCTTGAGTCCCACAGTTATTGTATCTTCACTATTATGGCATCTCCAGATCTCTAGTCCTTTCCTCCCCCGCCTCCCTTGAGAAGAACTACCAGTCTCAGCTTCTGTTTCAGCATAATATCTACTCCAGCTTCTACTGTAGGTTGTGTCTCAATAGAAAAAAAATAAAGTCAAACAATTATCTGTATGGGCAGATCAATATAAAGACCCCATTTGAATAATTTAGATCTAACATCTTTTTTATTCCTTGATAAGAAAGGGGAAATAATAATATGGATTATTGAATACTTACTATATGCAAGCTGGTAGTGTATTAATGGCAATGTCCCCTTAGAGACATTTGACCTAATTTGCCATTTTAACTTCTATAAATCAAAACAGTAGACAATCCCCAAATCACTTTATATTTATTTTTTGTGATAATTTTTGTATTAGATTTATCTTTCTTACTGTTTTAGAGAATGATTTTAAATATTAGCCTGAGTATAACTATATGCAGAACATACATATATACACATACACAGATATACATATGTACATATTATATGTATATATCTATGGATATGTATAAATAATATATGTATAAATAAGTATATATGTATAAATGAGATTTATTTTAAGGGCCATGAATAATCTGAAATTAGAAAGTCATATATATATATATATATACATCAAAGAAAATGAAAAAATTTGAAAAATAGAAAATTATCAGACAGATAGTCTCATCTCCTTCCTTTATCATAATCTTGATTCAAGGATTCAGTTTTGTTGGTGGAAACCTTTTAGCAAAGTTTGGATGGTCATTTTTTTGAGTGGTGGAGGTAATCCTCTCTATTGGTGCACAGTACAACCACAAGTGGTTTTTGGAGAATTCCTACCGTGGAAAGATTCATCACCAACCTCCTTAAGAGGTTTTCAGTCCAGTCCTTATACAATAAAAATATAGTCCTTCTCCAGGCCCAGTCTTGAAAATTTTCTAGTTTGGTGGCATCTGCCAGAAATTGTATTTTACTGCCATACCCAGTACCTTCCATCAAGATGAGGCCCTAGACAAGGCCTTAGTGGTACAGAAATCTTTCCTTCTGGTAGCCGCTATTAACCACTTTGTACCTCTTCCTTCTTTCCTCTGACTGCACTCTCACCCCCACCCCACCCCCAATTCCTATCCATAAACTTCATTTCAAGCTGTCTGAATCTTTGTGCCACATTTTAAGGAAACATTCTATAGACTTTTTTTCAATTCTGACTGAATTGGATGCACACATTTTAAAATTTAAGAACATAATATACCCAGCACTTGTTTTTATGTAGCTTAGTTACTTATTGCTCTCTGAATATATTTTGCCATCTACTTAAGTGATGCCCTCAAATATTTTCAAAGGCATTTTTACCCCTAGAGGATGACTGGCAATTTTGTGTTCTAGCCACCCACCCTCAGACATGAAAACACTCAGTTGCTTATCTTGTAAAATCAGCTTTGTTACTTGCTTGGGCTTGTACTTCAGCCAGTTTCGCAAAATACATGTCAGTACATCTCTGTGGAAAGAGGAGCAGGTGCAAGTCTTTACTGTATACTTTTTTAAAAAGAAGTTAAACACTCAAGTTAGCCT
Organism: Macrotis lagotis; assembly: GCF_037893015.1. Classification (NCBI taxonomy): domain Eukaryota; kingdom Metazoa; phylum Chordata; class Mammalia; order Peramelemorphia; family Peramelidae; genus Macrotis; species Macrotis lagotis. Next base: position 186,568,608 of record NC_133658.1, on the reverse strand, counting down.
CACTGAACTGATTCTATATGATCCTGTTGCCAGACATTTGAGTGAAAAGTTGTTTTTTTTTTTCTTTGAAGGAGGCAAATAGAAGTCATACTTTGAAGCACTTGTTTATCCTAAAATTGAGGCTAGAGTTTAGTAACAACATTCTATGACTGCTTACTGTAGAGAAGCACCAAAGAGAGCCTAAGGGTTGATATGAAACTTCTAACACAGGTAATAGATGTTTGAAAAGCCTTTCTTTTCAGAGTTTGATGCCACATTGGCTTAGAAAACACAGCCAAGTACTTAAGAATATATTAACCTTACTCAGAAAAAGCAGAAGAATTAGATTTCCCTTTAAGAGTAGAATGAGAAGAGGATGAGGGGGGATGGGAGCAGAATTCAAAAGACTGGAGTTTTAGTTCTATCACTAATTGTCTAACTCTGGGGCAAATCACTTAACCCCTCCGTGTTTAAGTTACCTCCTCTGTTGAATGAGGAGAGTGAACTAATTGATGTCTAAGGTCGCTTCCAGCTTTAACATTCTCTGGTTTCCTAAAATAGTGAACATAGAGACATCATTTTCTATTCCTATTTATCTGTCATGTCCCTTTTGAAATTCCTGCATGTCTTCTAGGATGTACCTTTTAAAAATAACTTTCATTTGGAAGGAAACAAAAGCCTTATCCATAGATTTCTCTTATTTAAAGAAAAGCCAAAGGGCTCACATCTTCTAATGGTAATTGAATAATATCCATATGGTGGGCATCAAACATTTCAAGTGGTGGGCAAAATGAATTTTTTAAAACATTCTGATTTGTCATTTTATTGAAGTCCACAAATATCCCCTGGAACACCTACCTATATACTTTGTTCTGCACTAGTTAGCATCGATGACATTTCACCTTTGATTTCCATCCCTATGCATTGCTTACTGATGGCCCTTTATTCTTCATTAGTTTTGCTGTAGTCTATATGAAAGTTCTTGATTTACTTGGAGCATTAAGGACCAGGACTTCATCTGGACTATATTTACATTGGAACCACTTTGCCACACCACTAGGAGAGAATAATTATTGAACTATTTTACTGTACAACTATTTCTAAATTGTTGATTTTTTATTGATTTCAGGAGGCAGCTAATTGCCATATGGTAGCTTGATGTTAGTATTTAATGAAGATCAGGAAACGAAGTTTATGAAAAGCTTTTGTATAGTAACTGCAAAGTTTCAAGAACTGTTTTATACTTCCTGACAGTGCTGGACTGGCTTAATGGTTTGTTTTTATTGCTTAAGAGTGTAAACCTTGCTTTAGCTGGCGTGTGGAAACTATACTCTCATCCCGCATTACGCATTTCTCATTGCCTATTACTCACACACTACTTTCCTTTTTGCCATCTGTAATCGGAGCTTTTTTCTATTTCAAATCCCCCCCCCAATAGTGTTTCTTTCTTTGAACACTAAGAATCTTTTCTTAACACATACACACACACACATACATACATACATACATACACAGTGAGGTATCTGCTTTGTTTCACTTTGTTTTGGGTGGAGTGTCTTTTTGATTTTGGTTGCTAGATGGTTTCTGTAGTAACAAGCAGACAAAAGTTCAAGGTTGAAAAGGCATTTTTAAAGATGCCGAATCTTCCTGGCAGTAGAATGATTTTTATCTCTGCATATGGAAAGCTTAGTTTTCTTTCCAGGTTACCTTTTGTGTTGATTTCTTAAGTGGGATAGTTTTGTGTTGTTCTCCTAAGCACTATCTATAGGAGAATACTTAAAATATTATTACCATTTGGTTAGACAATGTCTCCCACCTGGATTGAGGGGAATGGTTAGTTTGGAACTAAGATTCCTATGGTGTGTTTTAAATGAGTAATCACGCTCTGCTAGACATCAGTTACTTTGTTTTTCATTTTTGTATCAAATAAGAGATCATTTTCAAAAGGTAACGGAATATTTGGAAACATGGTGCTCGTATTTTGTGGCAAATTGCCTCTATTTATCATATAGATGTAAAATGCAAAAATAATTCCTGAAAGAAACATTTTCAAAGTAACTTCAATTTTTCATTTTAGTAAGAAGTTTCAAGGAGATGTTATAAATACATAATCTTTCTACATCTGCCAAGTTGGACTCACAAATTAACACAGAATATGTACACAATTTGTTGTTGACACTCTTTACTTCTTTTTTGTCTTTATCGCTTATCTTCTGGGTTTCAAGAGTTTCCTAGGTCTGGAGTTCAATCACACGTTTTGAAAAACTTTAGTTTTTATTTTCACAAACTGAGAGTAAGATAAAGTTGTCCTAAATTTTTCATCATAGAATCCCTTAAAAATGGAGTCTTCTGAGAATGGCCTGATCTGTAAGTTGAAGCAATTTAACCTCTAAAAAAAATTCTACACTAACTAACCTCTCCTGGGAAAGTCATAAAGTTTGCATCTAGTTCACCCTCCTTCTGTTAAAATAATGAGGTCTGGATAAGTTGGGTAACTTGCCCAAGGTCCCCTCTGAGTTCGGATCCACTATTAACCAGCCTATGTTGATGGATCCTTAGGGAAATAAATTAGTCAAGAAATGATCATAAAGGAAATCAGGAAATTGAATGAATTTCTTTGCCTTATAGAGAATGATAATGATTGTCCTTTGTTCTTGATCATGCCTTATTACTCCTCCTAAATGAATATCTTTTAAAGCCATTTCTGATCTTCTAATTTGGTTGCAGTGGATTGTTGTTTATTTGTCCTTTGTTCTTGAAGAAGAGATTATGCCATTATGTACAAATGAATTGATTTAAGTAAAGGGTTGCTGGGCAAAGTCACCAGATTCACTTTCTCCTCCAAGCCTTCTGAGTCCAGTGGCAAGTTATAATCAGGACTACTGAAGATGACCCTGGATGTAGTGCTGGCCTTTTTAAACTAAGGTCTTTAACAGGACAATTTGACTGAGATAATGGCCATTCAAAGATTATGACTAGATGAGAAAATGAAGCAAAGAATGACCTCTTTAGACAAAAAAAAAATCTGGGAAGGGAAGACCCTCAGGATTTCTGGCCAAAGCAGAAACAATTGCTATTTACTTTCATTCTGAGACAATCAGGTCCAAACAATGGCCAAATTGGGTTTGGCCTGTGACCTATTATTGATCAATTAAGGAGAGTCATAATGATTTGGGTTTAAGGCATAATCTTAATAAGAATCTATGAATCTACAGAATTTGCTATCAGCAAATTATTAAATCTAACAACAGCAGCAGCTAACATATGCTACTATTACTAAGCACTTCATAAATATTATCTCATTTGGAACAACAGTCCTGCAAGGTTTGTCATTATTATTATTATTATCATCTCCATTTTACAAGTGAAGAAACTGAGGCAGACAGATGTTAAACTGCTTGTCTAAGGCCACACAACTAGCAAGTATCAGGTCAAATTTGAACTCAGATCTTTTGGACTTCAGGCCCACTTCTATAACCAGTGTCTCTTAGAGAAGACTGATACAAAATTAGATAAGAAGTAGAGGCTGACCCCCCCCCCAAATAATTAAAAAAATAAATGAGGCTACTGCAGATTTCCTAACCTGAAAACTAGAAGTCTTTTGGATAACTCACAGGGATTATTGTAAGAATAAAATGAGATAAATATGTGTAAAAAATATTTCACAAACATTAAAGTGTCATAAATGACACTAATAATAATAAGAAGAAATTCATTAAAACTTATAAAGCAGGCTAAACAACAATAATAATCATTATTATTATTATTAATTAAAGTCTGACTTTTGAAAAAATATTTTCCCATGGGATTAGTGATATTTTTAGGTGTTTTTACTTTTGGTTGATTGACACTGTATATACTATATAGCTATTTGAAAAAAACTAGTTTCTGGTAGAAACTTCACTGTGTAGAACGTCTTCAATGTCTTCAATGAATAGAATGATCCTACTTCCTCTAAAACAGATCAGAAGAAAGGTAAATGTATCCTTGTCTAGTGGAAAAAGTAACTATGAGCCATTTTATAATTCGATAATGGACTTCCAGAGCTGTCTCTGTAATTAGAGTACAAATGACTTTAGAGGACACATGAATTTCAGCAAGGTCTTCTGATTATTTACTGAGCATCACCTCTAATTCTAGATGCTTAGAAACCTTCTTCTGCTCTACTCCTGCATCGTGCATTTATTCTTGAAAGAAATATTTATATTTTGCATTATACAAAGGAGTAATGTTATTTTCTTCCCTCCCTGTTATTGTCCTTCTCCTACTCACCATGTTTTCAGAAGCATCTATTCCATATGGAGAAGGACAAAGGAAATACCAAAATATGTTTTGAAAAACTTGTTTATTTTGTTTTTAAGTTATCTGTGTTACTGACCTTCCCCATTAGCATGGATAATTGGGAGTTAATTGTAGTATATTTTGGGGTGTGGTTTAGGGAACAGAGCAGGGTAATGTCAGAAGTTTCTAAAATGTGACCAGGTAAAATTCTCACAGAAGCAAAGAGAAATAAAGCCCTAAAAAGCCATGTTCCCACAATAGTTGGAAGATAGTAGATTGCAAATGTAATGAAGCTGTTAATCCCATTAGAGATTAAATTAAGAAACTCTTCATGGGAGATCACCATGAAGTCAGTGTATTGTGTCTTCTGTCTCAAGTCTAGTTCAGAGGGGAGGCTGACATGGTTTTCTTGAAATATAGGATAATGTTTCAGCCCCAGTGTCCTGTGAAATGAAGAGCTACTCACTGTGGCAGCTATTGTCAAAACAAAACTCTAGAAAGCCCCTTTCAAGTGGATCTGGCACTCCTATAGAGGACATGATTACACCAACCATACATCGCCAATTATTTTTCCGGGAGTGTCTTGACTTCATGAGAAAAGGTGTACTTTTCCCAAGGCAACAGAAATATCCTTTGTCAGACAGTCTCCTGTATTTTGCTTCTGAAAAAATGGTATCATCATAGATATAGGTCTAGTTATAAAAGGAGTCTCAAACTGCTACCTCTGCTGAGGTATATTTAGATAGAAAACATTCTCCATTAGCATATTAATCAGCACCTTCTACAATGTGTCTATGCATGCACTTATGCATTTACACACACACACACACACACACACAAACACACACACACACACACACACACACACACACACACACACACACTCACTCATCTATGTTCTACCCTGCCTTTTTCCAGGTTTTAAATCTAATTGAATTTAATAGGATTCATGTCTGGGGGTATCTTTTCCCCGTGTCTCTCTCTCTCTCTCTCTCTCTCTCTCTCTCTCTCTCTCTCTCTCTCTCTCTCTCTCTCTCTCTCTCTCTCTCTCTCTCTCTCTCTTCTTGGTTTCAGAACCTTTTGTAAGGTTATGTTAGGAAAGAAGGAACTCAAGGGTCTTGGTTTATGTCTCATTTATAATTATAAACCTAAAACTATGTTAAAAGCCAGCTGAATAGGAGAGTGAGCCTGTGTCCCTAAAGTAACTGTTGAAACAGTGATCATTGCTTGGAAAAGGAACAAAAACATCTTGTGGCATCTAAGCATGCCACAGTGATGGGTTGGAGTTCTGGGGAGGAGTTTCTCCACAGAATGCAGTCGCAAAAATGCCTGTGGTAGGGTTGAAATAGCTATCTTCCCATCAATAATATAAACACAGGGATATTGAGGAGGAATTGCAATTCCAGTGGTGGGGAGGAGACCCATTCCCCAGTTACTTACAGCAGAATATGAACATAGAGCAAAGTGCTTCTGTTTTTTAGCCAGAAACAATGATTCATTTCATTATAATCTTGACTTTAGCATTTTTCTCATGACTCATTGATAATTCCATATGGAACTTAAAAGGACTGAAATAGTTATTGACTTTTTAGGAACGCAAAAACTTTTGCCAGGAAGAAAACACATTATTCCTAATAAAAGGGAGATAAACTAGTGCTTTACTTTTAAAAAAAAACAAAAAACAAAATGAAGAAATCTTCCCTATTCACTTCCCCCACCTCACCTCCTTTCCAACCCCAAATTTCCCCAGTGATTTGGAATGACTGCCAGATCCAGGGGTTTGCATGGTTTATTTCCATCTTATCTCAAGTTTCCTGAACCTCAGAATAAAAAAAAAAAATCTATCATATTTTAATGTTGCCACAGGAATCAGTGAAATATTGGGTAGGCCTGATTCAGGAGACAATTCAAATTCAAATTCAGCTACTACTCAGTTATTAGAAAGAGTAAGGCAAATTCTCTGCAATCTTTTATATTTTTCTTGTGGTCAACTTCTAGATCTTTTTCCTTTAAATGAGTACTGGATTTAGTGATCTCTAAGCTCTCAATCCATGATCTTGAGAAGTTTTTTAAATAAATCTAGTCAAAGGAGAAGAGTGGAATAGCAGAAATCAGACTGGCTAAAGGAGAATTAAATTATGATTTTTTTTAAAAAAAGAAATTCAGTTTTGTTATTCCTGAGTAGGTACAATAACTGGAACTAGAATATCAGCTTTCCTAAGACTGATTAATAATCATTGAAGAAAGTTTTTTAAAATAAAATGAATTTAATGCTTTTTATACATTTGAAAACAGTTCGAAGAAAGCCCTTTGCCGTCTCATTTATAGAATTTGTTTATCATCAAATTGGACCTGCTTCAGGGAATCCTATCCTGTAAACCTTAATCCCCATAATTTAATGGATTCTTATTCTTCCTTTGACTTTGGTGACACTACTTTATCTTGGCTTTCTTTCTTCCTGGTTCTTTCTCCTAAATGAGAAACTCTTTCGAGATTCCATTCTCAGTTTTCTTCTTTGCTCCCTCCACACTCTTTCCAATCCTGCTATCAATTTTGATCACCTGATATGCATAATTGACATTCAAGACCCTCTGCAAAATGGGTTCAACCTACCTTTCTAGGTTATAATTTTATTGTTATCCCCACCTCCTCCACAAAGGCATATACTATAACCTTTCCTGCACTATATGTTCTACTCAGACTATCCTACTTCTCTGATCTTATCCTATATGTTTCCACTTGTGTGTATTTGCACAAGCTTTTTTTCCCAGATTTAGACTTACCATCTCATGTCATGACCTATTGAAATCCTTTTCTTCTCCAATATCAACTCAAAATCCATTTCCTCTATGAATTCTTTCTTCTTTCCCTAAATAAAATCCCCATTGAATCTCTCATACCATTCTTTATATTTGTATGTTATCATAATCTAATTTGCATTACAATTATTTGTGTACTTCTTTTCTTCCTCTTTCCCTATCATAGATTAAAAGCTCCTAGAAGGCAGGAAATGTGACTCTGGCTAATATACTGACTTTAACATACCATATTTCCCCATGCATAAAATGTATCTTAATTCTGGGACCCAAAATTTGAAAAAAAAATGTATTATGTAAAGTTTTTGAACTTGTTTTATTCATCATGAAATACAAGAACCTTCTGCTCATAACTCTCAGGAATCTTTTGAGCAAGTCTGGTGTGTGGACACATGCTTAGTTCATTTCATTTCATGAAGTTGAAGCAACAATCCTGTCCTTCCTTGAAATCAGTCGCTTCTTTTTCATCAGCATTTCTTCTTGCCTCATGCTGAACGATCTTTGTGGATACAAGAATTCCAATGGCTCTTTGCTCTTCAATCCATCTTTTCAATTCCTTCTCTAAATCAAGCCAAATGGCTGACTTGCCTCTCATGACCTTCTTTTGTCAGGGCATTTTCTGTGGGTTTATTCTTCCCAAAGTCAGTTTTGGATTGTTTTCTCAGTTGGAGGATGACCAAACTGATATTCAGCAGCATGATTTCCATTCACTTTTGCAAACTGGATCGCTTTTAACTTGAATTCAGTAATGTAGGAAAATCTTTTCTGGGCAGGACGTGGTAAAATGTAGCCTAATATATAGGTAACAAATGGAAAACAATGAGCCCAAAGACAACAAGTGTGAAAAAAACAGGAAATGTAAGTAAAAAATCTATAACCACTCTATAAGATGCTCCCAGTTTTTAAGATGCCAGATTTTTCCAAAAAAAGGGTGTGTCATACATGGGGAAATATGGTAGTTACTTTGTAATTTTTAAAAATTTTAATGTCATTCAATGTATGTTAAAGTTCTTTGTGAATCATAAAAGGTAAGTTATTATTAACAGAGTCTAAGTTAATAAAGTTTTATTGTATCTGAGAAGCTTATAAGGAATCAATAAAGCATAGGGCTGATTCAGGAGGCTAAATGCTTGGGTTCAAATCCAAACTCAGCTACTACCAGCTATGAGATGGTGTAGGGGAAATTCTCTTTAGTTCATTTATTTAGCAAAGGTTTATTTATTCCATTTGGTAAAGGCAGGCCAACCTGGAATTTATTTATACTGAGAGCAGCATAGCTATTTCAGATTAACTGAAAAGTAAAATGATGAAGGGATGTGAATTTCATGCTCCAGTACTTTCTTTGTGTTGAGGTAGCAGATCTGCTAAGTAGTGAACAGCTAGAAAGAAAACCAAGAATGGAGAAGCAAAAGATTTATGCTTTAGACCTTTAAATAATGGAGAGCCTGCTTATAGGAAAGCTGAAAACCTGAGTCAATCAATGCTCTTCCTGGTTAATTTTCCTCCTCACCTAATCCCTTTCTTCATATCTGTACTTAACTTTTCTTGTTGTTCAGTCTTTTTCAGGCATATCTGACTCTTTGTGACCCTATTTGGGACTTTCCTGGCAAAGATACTGGTGTGGTTTGCCACTTCTTCTCCTGCTTATTTTACAGATGAGGAAACTGAGGCAAAAAGGTTAAGTGGCTTGCTTTGGAACATTTAGCTAATAAATGGATTGTCAGAAGGATCAGCACCTCTTATCAGAGGCTTGCTGAGCCCTTTTCAAGGTTGTTCATTTACCTTTGGTATCCCTCTGATTCACCCAACTTGTGGATCTCAGCGGTAATGTGTAAAACCCTGACAAACTATCTTGGCAAATAGGCTAAAGTGGGTTGAGAGTAACTGAAAGGGTTCAAACCTGTCAGAGAGGTCAGAGAGCCTATCTCACTTGGTGATGTCTGGCCCAAGCACTTGACACTTTCTTCAACGGACTGAGATGATGAGAAAAATTTGTTCCAGTGGAAGCAGGTACTATAGAGCACTTAGCAAATGGTCAGCCATCAAATATACCAAGGTCATCCACTGCATCCTGAGCCCATGGACAGTCAAATTGACTCTTCTGCCACTGGATTCTCATATGACTCAGGGAAGAGAGCAACTATGCCTCACTTTAATTCAAGGCAGGATGTTGCTTGTGATGTCATTAGTCCTTTTTGAATATGAAAGAAAAACAATAGTTATTAACAATAGTTAGTAAATATTTGAAGCCAGATTTGAACTCAGAAAGATGAATCTCCTTTTCTCCAGGTCTGGCAATCTCTCTACTTCTATGGCATTCCAAAGCACATTTCTTGATCCACCTCATTTTCCAAATTTTGACTTCCATAGCTCTCTTCTAGAAAAGCAGCATAAAACAAAAGGTAGTATCTTTTTCCTCTATAGAACACTGAAACTTTCCTAATCACCAGGAATATAATCTGAAAAGAACTTTTCCTTATGAGAGACAGATATTAATAAGAATCATAAATTAGCTAACTAAAGCTGAAATCAAAGTATGGGACAGTATAACACACATATGCATCCACATATAATAAGGGAGGTAAACTTGAATTAAGAAAAGTTTGGGATTGAAAGTTATTTTATGTTAGAAAATAAGGTTTCTATCTAAATAAGAAAGTAGTTATTATCCTCTTAGAAACTTTGTTCTTACACAGTAGCAGCATATGGTTGATGCTACATGTATACAGCAGTAAGATTTTAAAAGATGAAAATTTATTACCATTTTCTAGAACAGCAATATATCATTGTAAAACAGTGCTATTCTTCATGTGTTTTGGGAGAGGAAGATATTTTCATAAAATATGTTATTTATATTAATATGCAATGGACTTATTATTTGCTTAAATGAATTAACAATTTTAATTCTTTTAATTTCTAGTCAGTAAACTTTAACAGATATATCCCATATCATTTTTAGAGTGAAAAGGGGTGAAGCAAAAATTTTGAAAACTACTGTTCACAAACCAAGAAATGTTTAGTATGTGACTGAGTGTTAAGATATTTTAAAACATTATCTGAAACAGTTTCCCATTTTTCTGCACAGTCATTACACTCTCTTACTGATCCCCATCCCCAAATAAATTTGAGATTAATGTTTATGAGATGAGAATGAAACAGGATGTAGATAGAAACTGGACATCAGTTTCCCATCTAGAAAGGACTGGACTCTTCCATCTTGAAGTTTCCTTACAATTTGGACCCTCTCCTCCTATGACCATCAAACTGAGACTTTTTAGAACTTTATTAAACTTTGCAATGCTGTACTTTCCACAAGTTGATTTACAGAATACAGCTAAAGAGATTATATCCTCTTCAAAGAGACTTGTTTATATATCACCCTGTATCAAAATGGCTTAAATTATTTATACTGTGTCCTGAATAAACTAAAATGGTAGGGTATATGTTTTAACAATCACTGTGGTAAAGATGTCACTCTCTTGATTAAAGGCTTCATCTCAAAGGTTCCTTAAGTAGAAATGCTCAGGTTCAAAAAAATTGTTTCATCATTTTGAGGGCTGTATGTATCAGTCTTCTGCTAACTTCATTTCAGTTTACTAATTCCATAGTTTGCATTGTATTTTTTAAAGACTCAGTGTGTTGTGTACATGCACGTGTGTGTGTGTGTGTGTTTGTGTGAACATTTAAAAAGACTGAGACTGCATGGTTTTTTCTAATCCCTGAGAAAGAACCCAGATTTATAAAGGTCATAATTGATTTGAAAAATTAACTTGCAGGAGAATTTTAATTAGAACATTTCTAGCATGAGGTTTCATGATAAGCCAGAAACTAGGTCTTCTTTTTGCTCCCCTGTGCTAATAGAAATAAGCAGTGGCCTCTGAGAAAAAAATAATAACAATTGTTGGTTTTGACAATGTTAAAGAATATGCATCAAAGAAAGCAGGATGAGTTTCAAACTTTTTTTCACCTAATTTACCCAAACTTTGACAGAATGCTGGTATTAAAATCTTCTGAAATGACTATTTTAATGTCTTCTTATAAACAGCATAAAATTCCTTAAAAAATGAACACACACACACACACACACACACACACACACACATACAAACACACATACAAAACCACAAAATTCCTTGCAGCACAGTTAGTGAAACACTGGTCAATTGGTCATCCATTTCCTCCTTTTCTATGTTCAGTTACATTATGTCTAATCCTTGTGTCCCAAGTCTCAATTTAAAGGTCAGGTCTATATTTCTTCATATTAAATAACACAAGCTGGGAATTTGAACCATATCTGATCTGATTCAACAAACATTTATAAAGTATCTAGAATGGGAGGAAGAGTGGACTCTAAGAATTAGTCTTGGACTCAGGAAGACCTGAGTTTAAATCTTGCCTTCAGAACATAGAAAAATAATGACTTTGTGACCATAGTTCAGTTACTCACTTGTCAAATGACTCCACAATTGTCTAAGACTATAAATTGAATTAATAAGATATTTGACTGTCAGCATAGAGGAAGAGTTTCCATCTGAGAGTTTCTCAAATAAAATCACAGGTTCAGTCCTCCCTCCCCTCACCTCCAACCCCCAGAAATAATGTGGAAAATACTGGTTTTCTGCTGGGGTAATAAGGATAATGTTCACTACCTTTGTGAAACTATTTGAATTTACTATTTTGCAACTATAAAATGAAGGGTTTGGATTATGGGATGAAGATTATGGGATTTTATATCTAGAGTCAGAGGGAACCTCAGAGACCATTGAAATCCAACCACTTTTGAGGTCCATTTAGGATACTATGGTCAACAAAGATCTTATGAACATTAAAAACACATTGTGTCAGAAGAACAACAACCACAACATTAACAACAATAACAACAAAATAGCAACAACAACAAGAGAAACAATAAAATCTGAGTGTGACATCTAGGAAATTATATTTTAGGATAGAGAGCAGGTATCATCATTTCTGTAGGGAGCTTTGTTTCCAGGGAGAACAAAAGGGTACAAAAACTCCCAAGTGACTTCAATTTATATGCAGCTGTAGCACTGATGGAGGACTGGAAACTGCTCTATTCTCTCACTGAATCTGCTTTTGCTACTGGGACTTGGGGAGTGATGTGGTAAGTGTGGTGGGGAGTGGGACAGAGGGAACAGGGTGGGGAGAGTCATTAGTGTTCCAGAAAATCTGGAAGGTGCAGCAGCCAAACACTGAGATCAGTTTTATGTAAAGAGTACCACCCTTATACCCATCCTCCATCTCCCATTACTACTATATTGCTGTGCTGGGGGGATAAATCTTTATATGAAATATAAATTCCTTCTCTGTACATTGTACTCTTTTCTTTATTGAGAAAGAACGTACATAGAAGATATTCTGTTGAACTCTAATTTCTCAGAAAGTTACCTTATTCATTCAGGGCAATGAATAATGATTTTTCCCTTATCTGCTTTCTTTGGAATAGAAAGCCTCTCTCTCTACTATAAGCCTTCAATAATTAGTAAATTACAAAAACAATTCAAAAGGTTAAATATGTGACCTGTTTAAAAAATGCCTTTTCTAGTTTACTATCAGTTGACTAGGAAATAATCCATTAGGAAGCTTAGGGAAGGTAGTGACAGGTTGAGAATGCTCAGAGTCTGTCTTCCAGTCATTTCCCTGGGCTTAATTGTCACCTATGGAAATCAGGAAGGAAGGAATAAGTGCATTTTTCCCCTGATAAGGGAATGGGCCTAAGGGAAATTGATAGTGGGCAGGCATTACCCTGGGGATTAGCCCTTTCACAGGTAGTGAGTGGGTCTCTGGCAAAGCTTCTGAAGTTCAGCTAGTTAGCAGATACATTAGATAGGGAATTAGATCTGGGAGTTTGCACTAACAGTGAATAATTGTCTGCAGTCTTTTGGGGAAAGCTATTGTTTCTGGATCTTGTCAGGTTGCTTTATTAGGTGACTAGTACCAGTAACCTTAAAACCAAATTGGTGGAATGCCATTAATATTTTAAAATCCTTACTTTCAGCAGCTTTTTGTTCAGTGATGACATTTCTTCCCAACATGTGTAATAATAGTGATAAATTACATTTTATGACTTTATACAATAAAGCAATTTTATATGCATTATTTGATTATCTTGACAACAAATATAATGGAATATATATGGATATATAGTAATATCCCCAATTAATACAAATGAAAATTAAGGATCAAAGACACTGAATTGCCAAAGGTCATACATCTAGCAAGCGGTAAAGCTTGAATTGAATCTCAATACTGCTGATTCAGTATTAATTAATTAGTTAATTAATTCTGATTCAGTAATTAATTAATTCTTTAATTTTAAATGAATCCTAGCAGTCAAGGGAAAAAATAATTAACTAATTAGTTAATAAATCCAAAATTATAGACACTGACTACAGGACCCTGCTCCTTGGACAGGTTGAGACCTTTGAATCAGAATAGCTCTAAGTCCAAGAGAAAGGTAGGAGGTGATTATAATGAAGTGTAGAGTCAAAGGCAGAAAAAAAATTTTAAATTGTAGATATTATGGAAAATAATTCCTTGGCAGTGGGTACTATGTAAAGTCAAAAAATAAATGAGCTATTCTCTTCCTTCTTCCCTTTGGCTATCAGATGAAATTCAGATGCCTTTGAATAATTCTATCATGAGAAAACTTTGAAAAATAATTTAAAATGATTAATAGTTAGAGAGATATCCAAATTCTAGAAAGATATATTTTAGAGTACAATCCTCCTCTACCACCCTAGAATAAAACCAAAAAGCAAAGTTTTCAAAGTGAGTAAAAACAATGGAGCAAAATTAAAGAAACTTCTATGAAGGAATTTTTATAGAAAAGAAAAACAACTAATAAAATAATTTTTAGTACCACACTACCATATCTCCATTCAGACACTTTGCTGAAACTTTAGGCATAGTTGTTTGGGATAAACCCCTTCAGAGTATCCTATAGGCAGACCCTGTTCCCTGGACATGGCAATCAGAGCAGTGGTTCAGAACTGCCCTAATGTTTAGGAAGATGGCAAAGAGATGAGAGATAAAAATGTAGCACCCAAGGGAGAAAATTATGGGGAAATGAAGGGAGCCACATGTTGATTTATTTAATTAAGTCTATTTAATACTAAAAAGAAATAGGCAGGGTCAGCTAGGTGGTACAGGGCATAGAGCACCAGCCCTGGAGTCAGGAGTACCTGAGTTCAAATCCAACCTCAGACACTTAATAACTACCTAGCTGTGTGGTCTTGCACAAGTCATTTAACCCCATTGCCTTGCAGAAACCTAAAAAAAAGCAATTAACACAAGACAAGAAAGATAGATTAGAAAAAACCCAATTGCCAAAGGTTTCTCATATTTTTCCCAACCTCTTTGAAATCAGACCTGAGTTTAGTGATGAAGAAAGTCAGGACCTGCATACTGAATGGAGCTCCAAAAATTATAAGAGGGAAAGCGAAGAACAATTTCAAATACATTAGCTTCTCAGAGTTTCACTGTGGTTGTTGCCATTAGCCCTTAACAAAGAGTAGACTATGAGGTATGGACCAAGAATATAGGAGTATTATGCCTATAGAAGGTAGGAAATAACAATAGGAAGCACATTTTTAGCTAGAACACAATAGAGAAATCAATTTTGACTGAAAAAAGATGAAAGATGAGTGAGGAAGAAAAGTGAATGGAAAAAGGAAAAGATATTTCAATAAATAAATACTGCACAACAAAGAAAACTGAATCAAAATCCTTTAATAAAGGTGAATGTGTTTTGTAAGATACCCTCAAGTTATCATGTAGGCATTACAAGAATCTTCATAGTAATTCCCAAGAACAATCAAAGAATTAAGTGAAAATATGAAAAAATAAGGAGAGAATTAATTGTTGTTAAGGAAGAAATGTTTAAGTTTATCAAGAGGATAAAAAGGGGAAACAAAAGACAGAGACTTCAGCTCCTCTGAAAATGTAAGAATTAGAATATCAAATACCAGAGGCAGAAAGGAAATTATTCGAACATAATTAAAAAGAAACAGTAAGATCAGAAGGATACAAAAGAGTTTTCCAAATTCTAGGAAAAGTCATCAAATGATAATCTAACAGATTTGTAGGTCTTCCAGTAAAATTTACAAAAATAAAACCTGAATATTAGTCTTCAAGAAATCACACTGGAAAATTGTCCAGAAATATTTGAGATAGATGGCAAAATAGAGCTCAAGAATTTATAAAATATCATCAGAAAGAAATACCAAGTTTAGTTCACTGATACATACTATAACCAATCTTCAAGCAACACATTTTGCTGAAA
Source organism: Macrotis lagotis (assembly GCF_037893015.1). Taxonomy (NCBI): domain Eukaryota; kingdom Metazoa; phylum Chordata; class Mammalia; order Peramelemorphia; family Peramelidae; genus Macrotis; species Macrotis lagotis. The sequence continues at coordinate 186,553,227 of NC_133658.1, read as the reverse complement.
TTATCAATATAACATAATTCCTTTTTTACAAGAAATCTAAGGGGGGAAAATGACATATGACACTCAGAAAAGGAAAAAAAAAACTTGATTTTCCTAAAATATATATACTCTTCAATGCTGTCTTTACTAAACATGAAAGAAATAATAGAATTTTGGGGGGGGCAGGAAATTTGAGCCATTCTTCCAAAAGTACCCAGAGGGGATAAGACATTTAATAAGTACATTTAAAAATGAGAAGAAAGTTAAAAGCTTACAGTTTGTGATAAGACTGAGAAATGAAATGGTTATTTTCAGTTAATAAGAACCATTCAGGCAATTGGGTCTCACTAGCAGGAACGGAATGCTCTAATAATTTCATGAAATTATTGCACAGAGATGGGAAGTTTCGGGACAGGAATCTTACAAGAAATCTTACAAGATGGGGTTTTCACTATCACTAGAAGGAAAATAATAATTGAGGGATGCATAGGATGTTCTAGGCAGATTAGCACCTCTGGTGTGAGAGAGGGTTTACAGAGAGGCCTTTTCAGGGCTCCTTATCTACATTTTGTTTTGCAGGACAATGGGATTAAGTGACTTGCCCAAGGTCATACAGCTAGGTAATTATTAAGTGTCTGAGGCTGGATATGAACTCAGGTCCTCCTGACTCCAGGGCCAGTGCTCTATCCACTGTGCCACCTAGCTGTCCCAACTCCTTATCCATTTTCAATATCCAACTAGTATGCAACTCTCATCTGTGGCTCCAGATGCACAGAGGCCACAATCCAGTAAACTGCCTTGGTAAATGAGTTAAACTAGGTTGAGGGTAATCAACAGAAATCCACTGGAAAGTTAGTGGGGTGTCTACACTAAGCTTTTGAAGAGTTCCCTTGATAGAATGGTTGAATGTGAACATTTTGTTCCATTGGCCATGGAGGTAGCTGCAGCTACCAGTGCTTAGAGCTTAGTTAGACAATGAATATGCCCCAATAATCCACTGCATCCCAGTTCATCGCCAGTCATTCTGACTTTTATTTTGTCTTTGGACTTCAATGACTCAGAGAGTGAGACTGACAGCTTTCTGTAACTCTGGTTCACTTAAATAATTCATGCATGAGTTAAGACATCACTCTGGGATGTTATTAGTCCTCTTCAAAAATAAAAGATAAATAACTGTAATTGAGACCTTAGTAGGGTACAACTCAAAAAGTATTAAACAAATCATCTTAGTCTCTAGGGCATGATAGATGGCATCTATTGAGAAAAATTGAGAAAAATGACTTAGGTTTGGGTCCCCCAGACTTGGAGGTGGCAATTTTAAAGAATTTACTTTTCTAGGAATAGATTCTAGAAAAGGGAAAAGGAATAAGAAAGGAAGGAGAATGACGACATTTTCTTTGATAATGGCTTAAAAAGTAATGTCACTGAAATAGAAAAATGAACAGAATGGGGGAGAACAGGGAGTATTATATATATTCAACTTTTATCTGAACTAGCAAAAGCTACATTGGTAAGGGAATTGTCCTCAAATAGAGTTCCTTTCCCCAGTGGCATCAAACTGAAATAGAAATGGGAGTCATTAAACTTTATATAAGGATGCCTGTAGGACTTATATTGACTTTTAAAAGAACCTCACATATTCACATTATCTACTATATTTTTACTTATATTGTTAATACTTTCCAATTCTAATCTTGTTGGAGTTGTACTTGGGAAGGTTGTGGGCCATATATTCAACACTGCCTCACACCAATAAAATCACAGATCTGGGCCTGAACAAATATAAATGTGTAAATACATACATATATATATATATATATATATATATTTTAATATACATATACTTATATAAGTGTATATGACATGTTTCACAATTAATCCTAAATATTAATAAATTCAATTCCCCCAATAAATAGAAAGTGAATTAAAAGAAAGAAAGCTAAAAAGGTAGAGTTCTGCACTTGCCTGATTTACTAGTTGGGTAATTGGAGGAAAGTCATTTAATCTTTGTCAACCTCAGTTTCCTTATCTTTAAATAGGCATAAGAATAATACCTACTTCACAGGGTTGTTGTGAGATAATGCATACAAAATATTTCATGAATGTTAAAGCACTATATTAAATGCTGTGATTGTTGTCGTTACTATTATTATTATCTTTTAACCTAACATTTTTCTGATGCAAGATATATGCTAATTGCCTGCTGGTTAGAATCAGAATAGATCTTTGAAAGTCTAGTAACCCTCTTATTTTAAGGATAAAGCCACCCACAGAGATTCCCAAGATTGGAATTGCTAGGGATTAAATGCCCCAGAATTGTTGAGCCAGATTTTGCTCTTCCTCATTCCGGGTCAAGTCCTCTCTCTCTCTCTCTCTCTCTCTCTCTCTCTCTCTCTCTCTCTCTCTCTCTCTCTCTCTCTCTATATATATATATATATATATATATATATATAGTTGTTTCTATAAACAGATACTTTAGCCTCAACTTTCTATCTACAAGCATCTTCCGTCTCCACTATCTGTGAAAATCTTTATAAAATACTATTATCCAATCAGGTTCAGGCCATCAAAGTCCTTGGTACTCTAAAATGATTTAACATCAGAAATAGATATCCTTTTATCAACAGAAGTGGCAATAAAGAAAATGCATTTCCTCTGCACCCCTGGGCCTTCCTACCAGTCATGCAGCTGAATCATCCTATATATATTCTGACTAGCCTTTATGGAATATAAACTCTTTGAAGGAAGCAAAGTTTTTGCTTTTCTGTTTGGATTTTGTGTTTAACACAATGCTTTATAAAAAAAACAACAACTTACCAAGCACTATTTTTTATTCATTCATTCATTCATCCTACATTTCTCCTCTCTTTCACAGTCAGATTTTCATAGGAAAAATTGTCTTCATTTCCTCCCTCACCTTCCATCCATCTCCTCACCCTTTGCAGTCTGGCTTCTAGCCCCAACACTAGATGAAAACTACTCTCTTCAACGTCACCAAAAGATCTCATAGTTAATACATACAATGCCCCAGCTACCCTTGGCACACTTCTCTTTCTGCATACAGAACTATCTTCCTGGGGTTTTGGTAAGTTGCTCTATTTTGATTTACTTCTTGCCTATCTTGAATGATCTTTTTCAATCTACCGAGTACAATAACTAGCTAACATTTATATAGCATTACACATTAAAATTTGCAAATTATTTTAAAAAGGTTAGATTTTTTTTAATTTTCACAATAACCCTGGGAAGCATTAGTTTTATTATACCTATTACATAATCTCAGTAAACTGAGGCTGAGAGGAGTTACAGAGCTACACAGATAGTAAGTGTTTAAGGCTAGATTTCAACTCGTCTTCTTATTTCAGGCCCCGGGCTCTCTCCATTTTACTACTTAGCTACATAACCAAGCATCTACATTATATCCTCATCTTCATTTCATTTTTGTCTTCTTCACCTCCTCTCTCTCTCTCTCTCTCTCTCTCTCTCTCTCTCTCTCTCTCTCTCTCTCTCACCTTTTTCTTCTGTTATTCTCTCCCTCCCCTTGTTCTTATTATGATCTCATAAATTCTCTTGGATTCAATTGTTATCTTTACAGGAATAAATCTTAAATCTTCATATCAGTTCTCATCTCTCTCTAACTTCCTGAATCTCCTCATGGATTTCCCATAGGTACCATAAACTTAATATGTCCCCCTAAATCCTTCCTTCTTCCTAACTGCTCTCTCTTTTGAATGCATTACCATTGTTCTACTCACTCTAGTGAATTACCTGGGTGATCTTGCTTATTCTCCACTCTCATTAATCTCCATTCCCCATATCTACTTGGGTACCAGATCTTATAGATTCCACCTTTTCAACATCTCTTGCATTTAGTTCTTTCTCTCAACTCATATCACAAACACTCTGGTTTAGTCCCTCATCATCTACCAGAATTTTTTTCATTTTTGGCAGCCTTAGTGATATAGAAATTCATTTGAATGACAACTATCTTGATGTCTTTTCAACACAGAAAAGCCGGTCCTAAATGCCTAAATTTTGAAGATCCAAAGTATTATGATCCACATTTCCTGGCCACAGTATATTTCCCCCATTTGGTACCTCCCAATTACAGAGCTCAGAGTTTTACATTGGGTAATGCATTTATAAATAAAAGAGGTGAGTCACAGAGTCAGGGCCTAAACTGGCATTGAGGAAGAAAGAATCTAGCAAATTTACTGGAGTCCAGTTTCCTAGAACGGACCCCAAAATCTACCTATGTTATATATGTTTTTGTTTTTCTAAGTATTATCATTATCCATTGTTTTTGACAGCCTTTGTAAAGATGTTAAGTTTCAAAGAAAACAATAATGATGTATATAATCTTCTTAGTTATCAACCAATATAGATTCTTATCAAATAAAAATATTACTTACATATTAAAAATAGAACATAATTATATTTTAAAGCAATTTTCAATTAAATATAGACATATTTCATATTCATGCATATGGAATTCTAAAAAATTAAAAATTAAAACTGGTTAATTTGTTCTGAGAAATGAGAATTTCTAAGTAGTTTATTAACATTTGCCTCTGTGTTTTGCCATCATGACAATGCAGTCTTGCTCAATTGCTCACTGTTACAACTTGTCTGAAATGTTTTTAAATGTAGTTTTTTTGTGACTAAATTCACAGTTGAGGCATTTGAGGTATGTTTTATTTTATTATGACAAAGTAAATATTTTAAAAACTTTATTTTTAATGCAAAATTTAAATAAACTACACATTTATTTTTCAAAAATTAAAATTTATTTCTTAAAATGTCTATTTTTTCAAATAAATAAGTTACCTTTAAAATTGATTTTAAATTAAAACTTTTAGTAAAAAAGCAAACATTAGTTGCATTCTGTGATATCTTTAAAATATATTACATTCTGTGAATGTTTTAACTTGTAAGGTTGTCTTTTATGAATATTTGCTGCAATGTTATGTTAATGAAATATGTGATTTTAATTTTTAGTTGCACATAATTTTTGAATTTTTATTTTTATGTATTTATATCTATATCTCCTATTCCATCCTGCTTTTGTATGCCAAACATAGCATATTTGTTTTGGAGTGTTTTTTTAAATTTGTAGAGTACTTTGTACATCAATACAAAATTCTTCTTAAAGATTTTTGGATTTTAGCACATCAGCACCTATTTCCTCCCTTTCTTTTCCTCTTGGTGATCCTTTCCAATTTCAACCTCTCTTTACCTCTCACCACTTTTTTCACATTTCCTGGGAAGCCCCATTTCCCCCCCTTCTACTAAATCTATTTACTTGGTGAGATTATAGTGTTACTAAATTAATCTTTGAGTTTTTTTCTGATAATGTTAACTTTGTTTCAGAAGTTTCTTGGCAATTTTGCAATGTGTTTTCAGATTTTTATTTTCACTGTATTTTCTTTTTTTTAGATTTGAAAAATTTAGTGCTATAGAAATATGTTTCTTATTATTCCTTTCAGAAGTTTCACCATAAATTTATTTGAGATTTTTTCAATGAAATTTTATTTATTTTTCCAATTCCATCTTTATGAAACTTTTTCAACATTCATCCACTTGCATATTTATAAATGACACAATTTTCTACCACTCTCTCTTCTGACCCCACACCCTGGTGAACAGTTCAATAAAAGTTGTGCATATACATTTATGTTTACCATATTCATATCTTAGTTATTTTGTTTTTAAAATTAATTTTTATTAAAGATATTATTTGAGTTTTACAATTCCCCCCCCAATCTTACTCCCTCCCCCCCCAAAAAGCAATCTGTCAGTCTTTTACTTTGTTTCCATGTTGTACCTTGATCCAAATTGGGTGTGATGAGAGAGAATCATATCCTTAGAGAAGAGACAAGAATTCTAAGAATTATTAGTTATTTTGTTTATGAGGATTAGGACTAAGGTCAAAGAACAAAAAACATAGGGTAGAAAGAAAAAAACATATCTTGGTTCTTATCATTTGTATATTCTCTGATTTATCAGTGTCCAATCTAAAATGCTTTCACCTAAGCTAACTATTAGCAATTGATATTTAGGTAAAAGATTAAGAGGCACAGCATATTGAATGCAAAGTTATCTAGGAATCAAACAGATCTGAGTTCAAGTCCCTCATTTGATCCATACTGACATTGTGAGTCTGAACCAGTCTTTTAATCCCTTAGTCCTCTATACAAATCTCTATTTAAGGTACATTGTAGACAAGAGAAGGTTTTGATAAAGGAAATTTCTTCATCTGGAAGTTTCCTATAACAATAAAATCACAAATCTATTTTTATCCCTTTATGTACATCCTCTCATCTGATCCTCAAAATTACCCTAAGATTATGGGAATTGAAATATTATTATTTACATTTTATAATCAGGAAAAGTGAAGGTTAAAGAGACTAAATAACTTCCCCAGATCATTAATGTTAAAGATAAGGTTTGATTTTGATTCTTCCCAACTCCAGATCTTATTGGGTCCTCTTGAATAGCACTGACAATATTTGATATAGTTCCATCAGCATTCACAATACAGGGACCCTCACTAACATATTGATAGAACTTTGTGGCTCATATTGATTTCATTTATTATTTTGACCACTGACCTTTTGCTCCAGCTAGGCCTAAGTATTCAACATGGATCAATTAATCAGGAAAAACATTCTAAATTTCTATTTTGTACTTGAGTCAAGGGAAAAACTCAGTCATTGTCCTCAGGAAATTAAATTGTAGGGGAGACAAGACATGCAAGCATATAAAACTTAAGAGAGCAATGTAGGTATCATTCCTAAAGTGCCTAATATTGATTCTAAATGTTGGTAGATTCTAAATATAGTAGCATATCAATATATGCTAGAATATTAGGGAAAAGTTGGGTCTTGAGTTGGATCTAAAAGCAAGTATGATATTGAACCAGTCAAAATAGTATGTTTATCAAATACATATTTATTTAAAATAACAAATAAGAAGAAACAATAAATATATATTTTCCTTATTATTAGTTTTACTTCTTTCAAAGTTTTCTTCCATGAAAACCAATCCCAGAAGAGAAACCTTTAATCTTGAGTCTTCAAATTCTTTATTTTTAAATACATGAAGGACAGCACATTGTTTAAACCAGGACTAGAATTAATGGGTAGTAGAAAATATAGAGCAATAGATTAGCAAATTTTGACTCAGAAAAACAATAATAACATCAATTACTTTACTAATCACTACAATTACTACCTCTCCAATTACTATTACTACTTCTACTACTTCTACTACTTCTACTTCTACTACTACTACTACTACTACTTCTACAATACAATAATCTTATAGAATTTTCCAAAAATGGAATGAACTACCTCATGGAATAATACATTCCCTCTCCTATCCCTGGATAACACAGACATTATTTGTATTTTGGGTTGGTTGGTTGGATGTGTCCTTTCTTCTTGAAGAGAACCAAAATGGCATTTCTATGTTAGAGTCAAGTTACAGAATGTTGGACTGTGACTGATCAGACCAATATAAACTTGGGATGCTCTATGAGGGCCTGCCAAACCAAACTGTCCTGTGACAGTGCCTCCCATGTCATACAATCAATTCTAAAATTGTTAGAGAGACCTTGAGAGTATCCTTGTATTGATCTTTTTCTGACCACCATGTGAGTGCTTGCCCTGCCTGAGTTCTCCATAAAGTTTTCTTTTAGGGAAGTGTATGTTTGGCATTGGAGCAATGTAGCCAGTCCATCTGAATTGTACTCTCTGTAGAAGAGTTTGAATGCTTGTCAGTTTGAGAAAGGACCTCAGTGACTGGAACCTTATCCTGCCAGATGATCTTCAGGTTCTTCTTAAGACAACTCAAATGGAAGCAATTCAGTTTCTTTGCATGACACTGGTAGACTGTGCAGATTTCAAAAGCTTAGATCTGCACAGTATAAACCTTCAGTTTGGTTAGCAGTCTTATCTCTGCTCTCTCTCTTCCTTTGTATCCTCCCAAACATTGAGCTAGCTCTGGCAAATGCATGTGCTGAGCTCATCATCCCTAGGTACATCCTGGAAAGTATACTGACAAGCTAAGTGAATTTACCCACAGTATTCAAAACTTCTTCATTTGCTTTGCTATGTCCATTGGGTGATGGAACACCTGTGTTTTAATGAAATTAATTGTTAGGCCAAAATTAGAACAGGCATGAGAGAAACAATCCATATTTTGTTGGATTTCAGTTTTAAGTACACATTAAGTACACATTAAGTACGCATTAAGTACACAATCATCAGTGAAAAAAATCATGCACCAACAATATGTTTTGGGTAGTTTTAATGGCAGAATTTCTTAGATTCCAGATAATTCTTTAATTCTGTGATTCTATAATTCACAGTATTTTAGAACTGGGAGCAGCCTCAAGGATAATCTAGTTGAAATCTCTTATTTTACCAATAGGGTAAATGGGACCAAGAGTGTCAAAACCTTTGTTGAAGTAGTTAGAATTGTCAAGGTATGCTGACTCTTAATTAGTTTGGAGCTCTTTCTTATCATAATGTTATTTCATTTCATTTGAGTATTTCTAATATATAGGTAAAAATTTGGTTCTGATTTCTTGCATTCAAATATGGTATGCCAAAACCATTAGAATCTATTTTTGGAGCAACAAGAGCTGACAAAGATGGTGGAAGAGCAGGAAGAGTATACAGCCAAACTACCTAACTCCTCTATAAAAATCTAGAAAATGTTCTGATCATGAATTTCAAGGAGAAAACAAATTGAGTTATATTGTAATGCCCAGATTAGTGTAGGGAAATAGAAAGAGAAGTAGATAGATGCTGAGGATTGCATCTGACCAGGGATGTATACATGAAGTTTTCTGTCACAGGAAGTCAAAGAGCACTGAATAAGATGAGGTCCTAGATCCATATTTGGACAAAATGAATTTTTGAAGATTTTTCGAATAGTTGCGAAATGACAGTTCCATCATTTACTAACTGGTTCAATGTCACAGATCCAAGATGGATTATTAATTTTTATTTTTTTATTCCAGGACAAGGAGTGATTCCTGAACCCTAGTCTTTGTATTAATCCTGGATTATGTTCAGAAACAATCTTGGATATGTTCAATACCTGTGTGGCTCTGATTCAAAGAGATGAAGGGGTCCAACTTTCAACCACCACCCCAGTTGGAAGCTTATAGTTGAATAACCAGACTTCCCTAAAGAACTTGCAGTTCTGTCACTGAACCTGCAGAGAATTTTAGGTGACTGATAATGGCTGAGTCAAGGAGCAGTCTACTGGTACTTTCAACATGGGAAAAGCCACAATAATGTTACTTATACAAACCCAGGCCAGGAAACTGAGGAATTTAGAGCAAAATGCATCGACTAGGCTTTGTTGTTTTATCAAGCACTAAAAACCTGAGCTGTCCCTAAAATCCTAGACTGCAATGTTACATGAAAAACAAAGGACCCAAGAGGGCAAAATAATAACCCACACCTTCATTTCAAAAGTTCACAGAAATTCTTGGGGCAGAGCCAAGATGACAGAGTAGAAAAAGCACTTATATGAATTATCTCAACCTCCCCCTCCAAACAACTTTAAAATAATTCCTCAAATCAAATTTTTGACTAGAAGAGCCAATAAAAGATTAGAGTAAGACATTCTTCTAGTCCTGGAAACTTGAAGAAGTTTGAGAGAGAGAATTGTGACACAGGAGTGAAGACTAGTATTGAACCCATATGAATGAAACATCAGAGGGTAACTAGGTTGTGGGTACAGATGCGTCAATAGTTTCCGGAAATCTTAAGTCAAAAATGGTAAGAGGACCCAGAAACTGTTCAGAGAGAGATTATGGGGACCTTTATGATAGCATTGATGTAGAGTCAGTTGACAACTCTATTGCCTAAACTCACTTCTACAGCATATAGAGTAGAGAGGGTAGAGAGGAGTTCTTTTGGTCAAGAGGGAGCAAGAGCCCTGAGGAATAGATTTGCTTTTAATCACGAGAGTTCCTGAGGAATAGTGTCACTTCTAGTGGCAAAGAATCAGGAGACCTTTATGGGAACAGAGTAAAGAGCAGGAGAGGTGTGGCTACACCTCATCAGAACACATATTGAAAACAGAAGAGTTAAAAAAAAAGTTTGAGACAGGGCTCCAAACTGGAAACAGAGCCTAACTTTAACATAAGTTTGAACTCAAGAATTAGGGTGGAAAAAGGAGCAAACAATGACAATCATAAAAGCACATAATCATAAAACATTATTGTGGTAAAAATGAAGAACAAAACATGAACTCAGAAGATAACAATGAAGTCAAAACAACTAACTACAAACAAAAATATCAAAAGGAAAAATGTGAAATGAACACAAGCTCATAAAGAATTCCGGGATGAACCAAAAAAAAATCTTCAAAATCAAATATAAGTAGTGAAGGAAAAATAGGTAAAAATGAGAACAATGGAAGGAAATTAAGAAAAGACAAAGTTTGGTAAAAGAAGCAAAAAAACAAATTTTGAAAAAAAATAACCACTTTAAATAGCAAAATTGTTCAAATGGGAACAAAAGATGCAAAACCTTACAGAAGAAACTAATTCCTTAAAAATTAAAACTTGGTGAGTGGAAGCTAATGATCCCATGAGACATCATGAAACAATAAAAGTAAAATAATGAAAAATAGAAAACAGAAAAACAAATTGAGGAGAGATTATCTAAAAAATTATTGGACTATCTGAAAGCTGTGATTGAAGAAAGAACCTAGATATCAAATTCAAGAAATTGTTGATAAAGACATCCCCAATATCTTATAACAAAAAGTTAAAATAGAAATTGAAAGAATTTACTGACCATCACTTGAAAGAGATCTCAAAATGCAAACTCCCAGAAATATTTTATCTAAATTTCAGTTCTCCCAGGTTGAAGAGAATATATTGTAAGTAGTCATAAATAAATCATTCAAATATTGTAAAATTTATGTCAGTATCACAAAAGATTTGGCAGCTACCGTGTTAAGAGACTAGAGCTAGGAAAAAAAAAAGAAGAGCTAGGATTGCAACCTATTCAGAAAAATGGATATTTAATGAAATAGAGCAGCTTCAAGGTTTTCTGATGAAAAGACTAGAACTGAATAGAAAACTTGACTTCCATTTATGATACTCAAGAATAAAAAAAAGTAAAAATGAAAGAGAAATCATATGGGACAGAATAAAGTTAAACTAGTTACCTTTCTATATAAGAAACTTTTAAGAACTTTATCATTCTTAGGATAGCTAAAAAAGATGCTATGTAGAAAGAGGATCCAGGAATGAATTGATTAACATAGATGTAAAAAAAAAAAACTGGGGGTGGCTAGGTGGCGCAGTGGATAAAGCACCGGCCTTGGAGTCAGGAGTACCTGGGTTCAAATCCAGTCTCAGACACTTAATAATTACCTAGCTGTGTGGCCTTGGGCAAGCCACTTAACCCCATTTACCTTGCAAAAATCTAAAAAAAAAAAAAAACCAAAAAAAACTGGATAGGCAAGAAAGAAGAATGCTCTGGGAGAAAAAGGAAGGGAAAAGAAGAATGGGATAATTACATCACATAAAAGAGGTATGCAAGGAAGTGGAGTGATAATGGAGGGGGCAAGAAAACCCTGAAACACATCTAAAGTGGTTCAAAGAGAGAAAACATATTGTTATGTATATATATATATATATATATATATATATATACATATATGCACATATACATACATTATGGGTATGTTTATGTGTGTGTACGTATGTATATTTATTACTCAATTAGTAATAAAATCTCTCTTACCCAACAGGGAATTAGGAGAGGATAGAGATATGAGAAAAGGTAGAGGAACAATAAAAGGGAGAGTGGATAAATAAAGCAGTGACTAGAAGGAAAACAGACTTAAGAAAAGGGAGAGGAGAAAAAGAAGAAGAAATAGAAGAAAATAGGATGAAGGGAAAAGCATTTTTAGTAATCATAACTATGAATGTAAATGAGATAAACATTTCATAAATGGAAAATGATTGCAGAATATAGTAGAAACCATAATTCAATAATAGATGGTTTATAAGAAACATATTTGAAACAAAGAAACAAACAGTTAAATAAGGGGCTGGAACAAAATCCATTATGCTTCAGCTGAAGTAAATAAAGGCAGAGGTAGCAGTCATGATCAGACAAAATAAAAGCAAAAATAGATCTAATTAAAAGGGATAATAAGGGAATTACTCTTGCTAAAATACACTGAAAAAAATGAAGTAATATCAGTATTAAATGTGTCTGCTCCAAATGATTTAGCATCCAGATTTGTAAAGGAAAGTTTAAATGAATTGCAGAAGTAAATAGATAGTGAAACTATACTAGTGGGGAATCTTGACTTTCCTCCCACAGAAATGAATATTTTAATAATAAAATAAATAAGAAAGAAGTTAAGAAGATGAATATAATCTTGGCAAAGTTAGAAAAGTTAGTTTTATCTCTAGAGAAAATTGTGTGAATAGAAAGGAATATAGCTTTATACATGGCATCTTCAGGAAAAAAAATAACCATGAATTAGGGCATAAAAAAATCATCAACCAGAAACTAAACGCAGAAAAGCATATTATATGCACTCTTTTTTGGCCACAATGAAAAAAAAATTCCATGAAGTACCATGGAAGCATGGATTAAATATTAATCAAGTAATCTTTTGTTTTGTTTTCTTTTGCAAGTCAATGGGGTTAAGTGACTTGCGCAAGGGCACACAGCTAAGTAATTATTAAGCTTCTGAGGCCATATTTCAATTCAGTTCCTTCTGCTTCCAGGACTGATGCTCTATTCACTGGGCCACCTAGGTGTCCCCAAATCAAATAATCTAAAGAATGAGTAAAAGAACAAATTACAGAAATAATCAAAAATTTCATAAAGGGTGAAAACAATGAAACAATATTGAAAAATTTGTGGGCTACAGTCAAAAAGGTTCTTGGGGGAAATCCATATCTCTAAACACATACATAAATAAAAAAAGAGTAGATGAATGAATTGGACATGCAAGTCAAAAGAAAACTAGAAAAAGAACAAATTAAAATCCCACTAAACAACAAACTGAAAATTTTGAAAATTAAAGGAAAGATTAATAAAAGTGAAAGTTAAAATCTTTGAACTAATGAATAAAACTAGTTTTTATGAAAAAATAAAATGGATTCAATTGGATTTCATGCAAGAAAGAACAAAACCAAAGTGCCAATATCAAAAATGAAAAAGTTGACTGCATCACTATTGAAGATGAAATTAAAGCAATTTTAGGAGTTATTTTATTGTAAATCATTTGTCAGTAAAATTGACATTCTAATTAAAATAGATGAATAACTGTCAAAATATAAACTGTACAGATTATCACAAGAGGCAATAGGATACTTAAATAACCTTATTTTAGAAAGAAATTGAAGGAGCTATCTTTGAGCTTCTTAAGAATCAATTCCCTGGACTCTATGAATTTATAAATGAATTTTATCAAACATCCAAGGAATAATTCCAATACTATATAAACTATATGGAAACACAGGTTAAAAAGGAACCCTACCTATCAAATTCCTTTTATGATAAATATATGGAGCTGATATATAAATAGGGAAAAACAATAATAAAGAAAACTATAGACTAATTTCCTTAATGGATATGAAAAAATGAAAACAAAATATTAGCAAGGAAATTACAGTAAAATCAAACACTATATTGGGGTGAGATTTATACCAGGAATACCAGACTGGTTGAATATTGGGAAAGCTATCAGAATGATTGATGGTATCATAGGAAACACACAAAAATTGTATGATTACATCAATAGTTACAGAAAAGGCCTTTGACAAAATACAATACCTATCTTTATTAAAAACCTTAAAAGACAGAGCCAAGATGGTGGAGTGAAGGCAGGAACTTGTTGGACCTCCCCACCTCAAATCCCTCCAAATACCTTTAAATAATGAATATAAACAAATTCTAGAGCAACATAACCCCACCCAACCTCCTGTCTCTCAAACCCCCAAAAAGAGTGAAACAATTTTCCAGTCAAAGACAAATTAAAAGGTTAGCAGGAAAGGTCTCATGCAGCAGGGTGAGAGAGAGGCACCATTCAGTACAGACAGGACTGGTAAAGCCCAGGTCCCAGTAAACCAATAGCAGTCCTCCAGGAGACTAAATCAGTGACAACAATGGCATTTTCCAGACCTCTCAACCCACAGGTGTCAAAGATAACTTACAAGGTTATCAAGAAAAGTCTCTTGCATCTTGGTTGGAGTGAAACCCAGTCCAGTACATGCCATACCAGGGCAGCACTGACCCCTGTAAACCAGGAGCAGACTTTAGAAGTCACTGAATCAGCTGCTGGCATCAACAGCAGCTACTTCCAGAGCTCGCAGCTCAAGATGATAAAGATGATGGATCAAAAGAACATTACAGCACTGAGGTGGGACTGTTACTTTGCCCATAGTCAGATCCTGATCATATACTTGAGTGGCATTCTCAGGGCAAGGAGTAGCACAAGTGTTTCAGAGCTAAGGGTCAAAGTGAGGAGGGGGGCCATCCTCACAGTTCCGGACTGCTTGTGGTCACTTTATAGAGCAAAGCATTGGGCAGGAGAGTAGTAAACACTTCTTCTTAGATCATACTTCTAGGAAGAATTGAAAACTTAGTAGATCTCCAGAAGTATCTCTGAAAGTAACCTCAAAGCCCCCAGAAGTTTGGAGCAATGAGCCCTCCATTCTGAACACAGAGCCCTATTTTATTTTATTATTTTGAAAGATTTTATTATTTTTTTTGCAAGGCAAATGGGGTTAAATGGCTTACCCAAGGCCACACAGCAAGTGTCCAAGGCTGGATTTGAACTCAGGTACTCCTGACTCCAAGGCTGATGCTCTATCCACTGTGCCATCTAGCTGCCCCCTTATTTTGAGTTTTACAATTTTTTCCCCTATTCTTGCTTCCCCCCCCACAGAAGACAGTCTGTTAGTCTTTCCATAGTTTCATAGTTTCCATATATATATATGGAAACTATGAAACTATGGAAATATATATATATAAATAAATATATAATATATATATAAATAAATATATAATATATTATATTATATATATCTATATATATATATATTGATCTAGGTTGAATGTGATGAGACAGAAATCATATCCTTAAGGAAGAAAAATAAAGCAAAATTATATAATAAGATAATGGTTTTTTTTTCTAAATTGAAGGTAATAGTCTTTGGTCTTTGTTCAAACTCCACAATTCTTTCTCACAGAGCCCTATTTTATTTTATTTTATTTCATTTTATTTTATGTTTTTGCAAGGCAAATGGGGTTAAGTGGCCTGCCCAAGGCCACACAGCTAGGTAATTACTAAGTGTCTGAGACCGGATTTGAACCCAGGTACTCCTGACTCCAAGGCCGGTGCTTTATCCACCTAGCCACCTAGCCACCTAGCCCCGCCCCCCCCAGCAGAGCCCTATTTTAAAGAAGGGTTAAAATCAAGTCATAAGCTGAGAAAATGAACAAACAACACGGAAAAAAATCTGACCATAGAAAGTAACTAGAGGGACAATAAAATTTAAAACACACACTTAGAAGAAGATAACAAAAGTCAAAATTCATTTATTCAAAGCCTCCAAGAAAAATAAGAATTATTGTCAGGCCATTGAAGAATTCAAAAAGAATTTTTAAAATCAAATAAGAGAGGAAGGGAAGAAAAATGATAGTGATACAAGAAAATCATGAAAGCAATCAGAAGTTTGGTAAATGAGACATTAAAAATACTGAAGAAAACAGCACCTTTAAAGTGGACTCGGTCAAATGGTAAAGAAGATTCAAAGAGTCAATGAGGAGAAGAATGCTTTAAAAAAATCAGAATTGTCCAAATAGGAAAAGAGGCTCAACAATTCTCCGAAGGAATAATTTCTTTAAAAAGTAGAACTGATCAAATGGAAAAGGAGGTACAGAATCTCACTGATAAAGCAATTCCTTAAAATTAGAATTGAGCAAATGGAAGCAAATGACTATGAAAAATCAAGAAACAGTAAAGCAAAAGCAAAAGATTGAAAATACAGAAAACTATATGAAATACCTTACTGGAAAAATAATCCAGAGGAGATACTTTTAAAATTATTGTCTACCTGAATTCATGATCAAAAAAGGTATCCAGATATCATCTTTCAAGAAATTATCAAGGAAACCTGTCCTGATATTCTAGAACCAGAGGGTAAACTAGAAACTACTATGTAGTGGTAGGATTCAGCTGGTTTGCACTGGTTCGGCGATACCTATTTTTAATGTTATGAACTGGTTGTTAATTTATTTTAATCTCACTATTGATAATCTTCCAATCACCTCCTAAAAGAGATCCTAAAATGAAAACCCTGAAGAACATTATAATCAAATTCTGGAGTTCCCAAATAAAGGATAAAATATTGCAAATGGTCAGAAAGAAACAATTCAAGTATCACAGAGTCAGTTAGGATAACTCAAGACTTAATAGCTTATATTTAAAGGATTATAGAACTTGGAAATGATATTCTGGAAGGCAAAAAAGCTTGTATTATAACAATAATCAAATTCCCAGCAAAACTGAGCATGTTCTTTCAGGGAAAAAGATGGATATTCAATGAAATAGGGGACTTTCAAACATTCCTGACAAAAAGATCAGAGTTGAACAGAAAATTTGATCTTCATAAACAAGACCCAAGGAAAACAAAAAACGATCTGTAGGAAAGTGAAATCATAAGGAACTTAATGATGTTGAATTATTTATATTTCTGCATGGGAAGATGAAACTGGTAATTTATTGCTAGGAAAACTGGAAAGTAATTTGGCAGAAACTAGGCTTAGACTAAGATCTCAATATGGATACATGATTTAGACATAAAGGAATGATATCATAAGTAAATTATAGGAACATGGAAAAAATTACCTGTAAGATATATGGAAAAAGAAATTTATTATAAAACAGGAGATAAAGAGGATCATGGGAAGTAGGATGAATAATTTTGCTTACAAAAAATTAAAAAGCTTTTTCACAAACAAATCTAATATGGTCAAAATTAGAAGGAAAACAGGAAAGTGGGAAAATTTTTACATCAAATTTCTCTGACAAAGTTTTCATTTCTCAAAAATATAGAGAAATATATCAAATTTATAAAATAATAATAGCCATTCCTTGTTTGATAAATAGTCAAATTATATGAGCAGGCAGTTTTCAGAACAGTAAATCTATTCTAAAGCTATTTATTATCATTTAAAATGCTCTAAATATCTGCTGATAAGAGAAATACAAATTAAAGCCCCCCCCCCCCAGGGTACCTCCTCACACCTATCCAATAGGCTAACATGACAGGAAAACGATAAATGCTGGAGAGGATGTGGAAAAATTGAGAGTTTTTAAAAAATAATTTATTTATTTATTTCAGGCAATGTGGTTAAGTGACTTGCCTAAGATCATAAAGTTAGGCAATTATTAAGCGTCTTAGGTAAAATTTGAACTCAGGTCCTCCTGACTTCAGGGCTGTTGCTTTATCCACTGTGCCACCTAGCTGCCCTCAAATTACATAGTTTGTGGAATTGTGAACCAATTTAATTATGCTGGAAAATAATTTAAAGCTATGCTCAAAGAGCTTTGTAACTGCACATGTCTTTATTTATTTATTTTTATTTAGGTTTTTTTTTTTTTTTTTGCAATACACATGTCTTTTTATCCACTACTATGTCTGTATCCTAAAGAGTCAAAGGAAAGAGCAAAAGACCTTTTTATACAAAAATATTGATAGCAGTGATTTTTGTGCTGGTAAAGAATTACTAATTAAGAGTATGCCCATCAAATTTGGAACTGCTGAGCTAGATGATGAAATATTATTTGCTTTTAAAAAATGACAAGCAGGACATTTTAAGCAAAATCATTATACTTTTATGTATGGATTCAAAGTGAAGTGAGAAGAACCAGAATGGCATTGTACATAATACAAACAATATTTTAAGAATGCTCAACTGTAAGGAATTTAGCTACTCTGATAAAGAAAATGATCAAAGACAATTTCAAAAGATCCATGAAGAAAAGTGATTTCTATTTCTAGAGAGAGAATTGGTGAACTATGAATACAGATTGAAGCGTATTTCTATTTACTTTCTATTTCCCGTTTTATTTTTTTGTCTGTTTCCTTTTGCAACTTGAAAAAAATGGAAAAATATTTTGCAGTACTTCATATGTGTAAATCAAAGTGCTTTCCTTCTCAAGGAGAAGGGAAAGGCAGGACAGAGAAAGAGAATTTGGAACTCAAATTTAAAGAAATGAATGTTAAATTAATTTTTTCATGTAATTGGAAAATACTTAATGAAATAAAATTTACAAATTTTGTTAAAAATGTGCAGAGCCCATCCTTCACAAAAAGTTGAAAATCAGAAAGTAGGTTAGTATAAAGAACAAACAAAAAAGAATAATACAATAAAGATCTATTTTCTTGAGAGGGACAATTCCAGAATAGGGGAACAACTCAAAAATATGTTTAAACAAAAGCTGAAATAAAATATAACTTGGACCCAAGTTCAATTAGAATTCCTAGAAGAGATAACACAAATGCTATTGTTGTTGTTTTTAAAGAACTAACAAAAAAGTAAAAAATCAAAGATGAGTGCTAGAAGAAAAACTGGGAAAAGCAATAAATGCTATGGAGAAAAAATTTAGAAAGATATTTTTAACATCTTGGACCAAGAGATACAAAATGTTACTCAAGAAGCAAATTCCCTAAAAATCAGAATGGATAGAATAGAAGATATGATTCTATGAGTCAATAAGAAATATTAAATAAAATTTTTAAAAATGAAAATAAAAAATTAAAGCTATTTCATAAGAAAAAATATGACTCAGAAATAGATGAAGAAAAAATTTAAGGATTATTGACCACCCAAAAGATCTGACCAAAAGAAGAACCTAAATATCATATTTCAAGAATCATAGATTTCAGTTAGAACCAAGGACTTAAGAAGTAACATTCCCCATTTTGCAATTTCCTGAAAAAAAATGATCAAAATCACAACTCCCAAGAACATTACAATCAAGGTAGCTAGATAGCATGGTTGATGGAATGTTGGATCTAGAGGATGGAAGAAAAGAGTTCCAATTTGGCTTCAGATACATATTAGCTTTGTGACCTTGGGCAAGTCACTTAATCTGTTTCTGTTTTAGTTCTTTTATTTGTAAAATGCCCATAATAATACCAAACTGCCTCCCAGATTGTTGGGAGAATAAAATATTTATAAATTGTTTGAAAACCTTAAGTTCCATGCAAATTCTAGCACCATCATTATCATAATCATTACCATCATGATCATGATCATGATCATCAATAGCTTCTAGGTCAAAATTTAAAATACTGCAACTATCCAGAAAGACAGAATCTAAGAACTGAGGAGTTAATTCAGGCAGACAGAATTTAGCAACCATAATTTTAAGAAGTGGAGAGCTTGGAATACAATATTCTAGGAAGGCAAAAATATAGCATACAATCCAGAATATCATAGCCAGCCAAAGTCAGTAGAATTGTAGTTATATGAGGTGAAATGGAACATTATAAAAGATTTTGAAACATTCCTGATAACAGAGACTGGGAAATAAAATTATAAGAGTCAAGATAAACTTAAACAAGTATACATGGGTAACAAGTCATGAGACAAGGATAAACTTTTGACCTTCTAACATGGGAAGATGATACATATATCCCCTCAGAACACTCTCATTTCTAGGGATCATAAAGGGATGCTAATTAGAGGGCTTGGGAGAGGTGTTGTTGTGTTTTGATGATCTTAAAAGGGTAATGGAAAGGAAGAAAAAGAGTAATACATTGGGAATTCAGGGGAGAAGAAGTATAGGGAAAAGTATCACTCATAATTGGAGTGGGCAAATAGAATTCTTTTCAAATAAGGAAGAAAGTATTGGGATAAGTGACATTTGAGCTTCAATTTCAACTAAACTGCTCAAAAGAGGAAAGAACACACACACACACACACACACACACACACACACACACACACACATTTGGGTGCAGCATTTTATACCACTTACCAGGGAAACGGAAGGAAGAAGGAAGAAGGGAAAGAGAACAAAAAAAGGGTAGATAAAAGAAGGGATTATTCTTAAATAAAAATGAATTCTAAAGAGGATTAATTTCAAAAAAGGGAATAAAAGAAAAGAAAGAAGTGCTAGAGTCATCATGGTAGAAAACCATGAAGATGTACAGTGAACTCTCCCACCACTCCTTTAAAAAGATCTAGAAAAATGCATCAGACCAAATCCTAATGAAATAATGCCAGAAGAATTACAGTACCTTATTTTTCTAGTTTGGATCGAGCTATGGACATAAAAATAAGTCTTTGGACTCTGGAAACTATAATTCAGTACCTCTTCTCTGATATTAGTACTATTCATATCCATAACCCAATCAAAATTCTGGAAGTTTTTTTTTTCTATAGAATTCATGGTCACTCCTCTTCCTTTCTCTATGTATATGGCTAACAATTATTTTTCCTCCTCACCAATTCCTGTCCTCTTATTAGCAAACTTTTATATTTATGCTAAATATTAAATTAAGTATAAAATTGAATGATAAAGTACTTAAAATTTAATACTTATATGATTTTTATTGACTCTCCTTCAAACATCTTAATTACTCAGTT
Organism: Macrotis lagotis; assembly: GCF_037893015.1. Lineage (NCBI taxonomy): Eukaryota > Metazoa > Chordata > Mammalia > Peramelemorphia > Peramelidae > Macrotis > Macrotis lagotis. The sequence goes on along the minus strand of NC_133658.1, from coordinate 186,532,582 downwards.
CCTCTACCAACTCCTTAGCTACATACAAATCTGGTCATGCCTTTGATCTTGATATTATCCATAAATGTAAAACTTTCTCATTCAAGGATTATGAATCCCAATCATAATTTATTAGATTTTTACCTCTTCTTCTGCTTTCCCTTATAAAAACCATTCTTGTCTATACCGTGTCCTCAAATTCTTTGACTCCTCAATTCTCTTCCATCAGTGAATCTAATCTCTCTTCTTTTCCCATCTTGACTCTTTTGGAGAACCAATTCAACTATATTAGCCTCCTCTTTTGATGACCCCATTTATCATTTTGCCAACTTTCCTCAGTCTTGAATTATTCCCCAAACCTTACCATCCACCACCTTTGCTCCTATACAGGTGTTGCTGAACAAAGGTGAAGGAAATCATGCAAGCATTCTAAGTGAACATTTGAACTCTATGAATTTGTGTTACATAATTTTATCTGAGCCCTCACTGCTATTAGGTAATCCTATTTCAATTTATCAGATCATTATCCCATTCCTCATAGTAGTTGTTCCAAATCTTTTTTTCTTCTTAAACCTGCAATGACTCCCCTCATCCTCTTCCCATCTTAGTTGAGAACATTGATATTTTACTGAAAAAATTAAGAATATTGTCCCTGAACTCATTCTCCCCTCTTCCCCATCTCATGTCAGTCATATGCCTTCTGCCCTTATCTTTTCCTTCTCTTCTTTCTCATATGATGGTCTTACTCCTTACCAAAAGTCTAATTTCCTCTACCTTCTCAAATTATTCCATTCTATGCCAGTTCTCCCTCACTTATTTTCTATTTTCCCCTGTCTCCTGCCTTATTCCTTACTGCCAAAAATATGCCCATGTTTTCCCCATCCTGCAAAAGAAAAGAACGCTCACTTGACCCTTTAATGCTCACTATTGATTTATATTTCTTCTGCCCTTTGTGGCTAAATTACTTTAAAAGGTGGACTATAATGGCACTCCTATTTTTCTCCTCTCATTCTCTTCTTAACCCCCTACAATCCAAGTTCTGACTTATACATAGTCTTATACACTATTTTTATATTTCCATTATTCTTATACTTTACTCCTCATTTTGGGCTTTAATTGACATTGCTCATTAGTTGACACTGGCCCTTTACTATTGCATAAACAAGACATTCCATCTCTCAGCTCCAGATATTTTCTATGGCTATCCTCCATTCCTGAAATATTCTTTTTCCTCTTTGCCTACCAATTTCCCTGACTTCCTTTAAATCTTAGATAAAATCTCCTCTTCTACAGGAAGACTTTCCTATTAAGTATATCTCCATTCCCAATTAATTCTAATGCCTTTCTCTGTTAAGTAATTCCTATTTCTCCAGTATCTTACTTCATACAGAAAGAGAGAGAGAGAAAACACATTTCTGTTTATTTGTTATTTTCTCCATTAGATAAAAAGCCCCTTGAAGACAAGAATTTTCTTTTACCTCATTTTATTTCTTTAACATTTAACATAGTTGAAGACTTTCAACATGCCAGGACCCCTATGTGGAGGGTATTCCAGTGTGGTCAACCTGAAGGGAAATGCAATCTGTTCAGTGGGTAAGATTTTTTTTTGGTTGAGGCAGCTATGTGACATAGGTGGATAGAGCTTTGGCCTTGGAGTCAGGAGGACAGGAGTTCAAATCTGACCTCAGACATTTAACTCTTACTTAGCTGTGTGACCTTGGGCAAGTCACTTAATCCTGATTGTCTCATATCCAGGGCTATCTCCATTTGTCTGGATTTATATCTGGCCACTGGACCCAGATGACTCTGGAGGAGAGAGTGAGTCTGGTGACTTAGCACAACACCCCCTCACTCAAATCCAATTCACAGGCTTGTTATAGCATCACCTCCCTGATGTCCCGGTCTTTTTTTTGGAAATGAAGGACAAAAGCCCCCAAAGTTTTATTTCAGGGATACATTGTGTTCAGAGGTATGCTGTTCACAGATAAGGAGCAGCCCTGACCCTAAGCTGTGTATTGAGGAATAAGTTTAAGATGGCAGCTTTAGAGGAGAGCCTTGTTGATTCAGATACCATGACGACACAGGGTCTCAAATTTAGCTTTAAATGCAATCTAAATCCTTCAGAGATATAATCAGGGTAGAACTCCAAGAGCAAAGGGATAGTTACCGTCCTATCACTCTCAACCAGAAGATTTTTCTACTTGGCTAATAGAGTCCAGTAGCAATCTATTGTAACTTCCAACCATGTATAAGATCACCACAGTATTACTTAGAACCCAGACTCAGGTCAGAAACTTGCAGAGCTCAGACCAAGGGATTGGAATGCAGAAGGAAGGTAAATGATTTTTTCCCAGGTCATATCACTTTGAGATTGCTGAAAGCTTTTTCATTCTCTAATCCAAACTCTCCCAGAGAATTTGGGGGAAAATTTAATATTCAATTTTCAAAGAAAGTATAAATGGAACCAATTCAGACCTTCTTTCCAAAAGAGTGCAGAGCCTGGCCTTAGTGTAAAGTGCAAAATTAGAATGTAGGCTGAAAGAATGGTAAAAAACATGAAAAAAACACCAAAAACCCATTATGGTAACAGAGGTACTCAAGTTATTAACCCAGAAAAAGAGAAAAACATCTACAATTAAATACTGAGAGGAAAACACAACTTGGGTTCAAATACACCTAGAGTTTTCTAAAAGACATTAAGCAAGAGTTTTAAAAGAATTTTAAAAGTTTAAAAAAATGAAAGAACAGTGCTAGAGGGTAAAAAAAACTGGAAAAGAAAGTTAAGAAAGAAAGAATTGAAAAAGCCATAAATGACTTGGAAAAAGAAATATAAAAATTTGTCCATGACTCAAACACTCTGAAAATTAGAATGGACCAAATAGAAGTTAATGACTTCATGAAATAACAAGAAATACTAAAAGAAAGTCAAAAGAATGGGGAAACATAGAAGAAATTCTTAAGTATTTCATATGCAAAACAATTGACCTGGAAAATGGATTAGGAGAGAAAATTTAAGGATAATTAGGCTACCTGAAAACCAATACACTAGCATTCCCAAAGAGCCTAGATTTCATATTTCAAGAAACCATTAAAGAAAACTACTCAGCCATAGAACCAGGAGGCAAAGTAGAAATAGAATGGAACCTCCGATCACCTCTTGGAAGAAATCCCACAGTGAAAATTTCTAGGAATATTAAAGTTAAAATTGAGAGCTTCTCAGTAAAAGGAAAAAATGCTACAAGGAGACAGAAAGAATGATTTCAAATACTGGGAATCCATAGAAAAAGGATCATGCATAATTTAGCATTACCACTAAAAAGAACTGGAGAGCATGGAATATAATATTTAAGAAGACAAAATACATAGACATAGCCAAAAACAATATCCAGAAAAAGGTACCTTTAATGAAATAGAGGACTTCCAAGTATTTCTGATGAAAAGACCAGAGCTACATAGAAATTTAACATGTAAACATTAGTATTGAGAGAAATATTAAAAGGTAAACATTAATGAGCAATTATAAGGGAATAAACAAAGGTAAACCATTTAATTCTAATATGGGAAAATCATACATGTATCTCCTTTAAATTCTATTATCATTAAGGATCAAATTAGAAGTCTAGTCATAAGGACTGGTTATTTAGGTCTTTATGATTAAAAGAATGAGAAGAAAGAAGAGGAATACTTTGTGCGGTAGGGGAGTCAGGAAAAAATATTTCAGATAATTGGAGTGTGCAAGTAGACGTCTATAAAACAAGGAAAAAGGAATGACTGACCCTTGAACCTCAATCTCATCTGAACTGGTCAAAGGAGGATAAGAATATGCATATATAAGCAGAAATAGAAATACATTTTATTCAGCAGGGGAAAAAGGAAGAAGGGGGAGAATTACAAGGAACATAGATTATGGTAGGGATAAGTTCTAAGCAAAAAAAAAAAACCCTCTAAAGACATACAATAAAATTATAACTTATTTGTGATGCCAAAGAATTGGAAACTGAAGGAATATTCATCAATTGGGGAATGTCTGAATTTGTGTGTGTGTGTGTGTGTGTGTGTGTGTGTGTGTGAGAGAGAGAGAGAGAGAGAGAGAGAGAGAGAGAGAGAGAGAGAGAGTATTATGTTGCAAGAAAAGATGAAGGGAATGATTTTAGAGAATTCTGGGGAGATTGAACTGAGAAGAGTGAAATGAGTAGAACTAGAAAAACTGTATGGACAAAATCCTGCTTCCCCCACCAATATTGAATAGTTTGAGAATCTTAGAAACTGCTCAATTTCATAACCAACCTGGATTCCAGATGACTGGAGAAGAAAAGTGTTTCCCACTTCCTAAAAGAAAGGTGAATGACAGAGTACAAAATGATTCTTTTTTTTTTAACATGGCCTGTGCAGAAATTTGTTTTGCTTGATTATATTTATATTGGCAGTTTTATTTTTCTTTCTTTTTCAACTTGGGAGGAGGATGGTAGTGGTAGAGAAAACAAAAGAATTTTTGATCATAAAAAAGTTAATTCAAAAAAAGAAAAGTAAAAAGGTAAGAACTTCTTATTGAGCTATGGGGGATCAGAAACAGATTACACCAAACCCAGTTCATCAATACTAAGTTCACTTATACTCTCTTATACCACTCAATTCATTTTTTTTATAAAATGGTAGAGAGGAACAAAGATAGCATAAGAGAAAAAGGTGAAGGGACATAATTAACAATCATATCTATGGAAGGCAGAGCCAAGATAGCATGAAGTAAAGGCAGGGACTTCAGTGAGTTTGTGAACTCTCCCCCAAACCACTCCAAATACTTTAAATGATGACTCTAACCAAATTCTATAATGACAGAATCCACAAAAAGACTGAATGAAAAAAATTTTCAGCTTAAGAAAACTTGGAAGACCTGCAGGAAGGATCTGTTGCAAAAGGTTTAGAAAGAAACCACAGTGCGACATGGGTCTCACTGGAGTAAACCAACTGCAGCCATCCACAGACCATGTAGGGCCTGGGTCAGTGGCAGTGGTGGCAGTTTCGAGATCTCTCAGCCTAGGTATTGCCAAAGATAACTTGAAAGGTCAGAAGGAAAACTCTGCCACTCTTAAGGAAGAGGAGAGCCCAGTCTAGCACAGGCCTCAGCAGTGCAGACCTGATCCCAGTGGACCAGGAGTAGATCCAACCCAAGTTGATCAGGAGCAGGCCTTGGGAGCCACTTCCAGAGCACTCAGCCCAGGAATGATTGGGGGATCAGAGGAGATCATAGGGGTCTCTTTGCTATCACTTAGGAAGGACTCTGTTGCTTTTCCTATACCCAGATCTGGGTTGCAGTCTGAGGCACCAGTCTTAGGAGAAGGAACAGAACATCAAAAGACCTTACTGTCCTGGGAAAAAGGACTTCTCTTCACAGTTCCAAGACAGAAAGGAGTTGTGGTCACCCATAGACCAGAGCACAGACCAAGAGAGTAGTCATAGTCACTCATAAGACCTTGAAGGAACTGAAAACTTGCAGGACCTGGAGATATCTCTGAAAACAGCTGCAAAAACCTTCAAAAGCTTGGACCAATGTGTTCTCTACCCTGGAAGCATATGCCTACCTTAACAGAGTTAAGATCAAGTAATAGGCTTAGGAAATGGACAAACAGCAGAAGAAAAAATATAAATATAAATAATTATTTTGATGATATGAAAGATTAAAATACTCTCAGAAGATCACAAAGTCAAAGTTTTAACATCCAAAGCCTCCAAGAAAAAATATGAAATGGTCTTAGGTCATGGAAGAGCTCAAAATGATTTTGAAAATCAAATATAGGAGGTAGAAGGAATAATTGAGAAGATAAATGAGAGTGAAACAAGAAAATCATGAAAACTGAGTCAGCAGTTTGGTGAAGGAGATACCAAAAATACCAAAGAAAATAATATCTTAGAAACTAGACTAGACTAAATAGAAAAAGTGGACCAAAATGTTAATGAGGAGAAAAACTTTTAAAAAAAAGCATCTTTAGTCAAATGGAAAATTAAAAAGCTCTCTGAAGAAAATAATTCCTTAAAATATAGAATAGAGCAAAGGGAAGTTGATGACTTTGAGAGTAATCAAGAAACAATAAAAATAAAACTAAATGAATGAAGAACTAGAAGAAAATATGAAATATCTCATTTGAAAGAAAGCAATAAACCTGAAAAACAGATCCAGAAGAGATCATCTAAAAATTATTGAATTAACTGAATGTCACAATCAAAAATTTTTCAAGAAATTATTGAGCAAAACTGCCCTGATATTCTAGAAGCAGAGGGTAAAATGGAAATTGAAAGAATCATTGATTACCTCCTAAAAGAGATTCCCAAAATGAAAAATTCTAGGATCATTATAGCCAAATTTCAAAACTGCCAAGTCAAGGGGAAAATAATGCGAGGACTTAGAAAGAAATGATCCAAATATTGAACTACAGTCAGGATAACACAAGATTTAGCAGCTACTACATTAAGGGATCATAGAGTTTGTAATAAGATATTTCAGAATGCAAAAGACCAGAATCAACTACCCAGTAAAACTGAATATACTCTTTCAGGAGAAAAGATGAAATAGGGGATTTTCAAACTTTCCTGATGAAATGACCAGAGCTGAACAGAAAATTTGGTCATCAAAGAAAGGCAAGTCTAAAGGGACTTAATTTTTTTTATTATTTTTTAGTTTTTTAGTTTTTTTGCAATGCAATGGGGTTAAGTGGCTTGCCCAAGGCCACACAGCTAGGTAATAATTAACTGTCTGAGGCCGGATTTGAACTCAGGTATTCCTGATTCCAGGGCCGGTGCTCTATCCACTGCACCACCTAGCTGCCCCCTAAAGGGATTTGATGTTGAACTGCTTATATTCCTGCATGGAGAGATTATACTGATAACTTATATGAACTTTTTCATTTATTAGGGAAGGAGCATATATAGACAAGGCACAGGTAGGAAAGTTAAAGGTTAATATATTAAAAAGATGGAGCTAAAGTAAGAGAAGAATATATTGGGAGAAAGAGAAAGGAGAGCTAGAACTGCATAAGTGATTTTACATAAAAGAGGCAAGATAAAGCTTTTGCAGTGGAGTAGAAGAGGGAGAAGGTGAGGGGGAGTGAGTGCGTCTAACTCTCATCAGAACTGACTCAGTGAGGGAATAATATACACAATCAATTGGGTATAGAAATCTATCCTGCCTAGAGGAAATTTGGAGAGGAAAGGGATGGGACAAAGTGTGTGTGTGGGGGAGGATAGAAATGGAGGGGTAGATGATAGAAGGGAAGGAAAATTGTGGGAGAGGGTAGTTAGATGCAAAACATTTTTGAGGAAGGACAGGCTGAAAGGAGAATAAAATAGAATAAAAGGGGGTGGGGGAATAGGATGGAAGAAAATACAGTTAGTAATAGTAACTGTGGGGAAAATATTGAAACAAGTTACACTATTAAAGACTTCATTTCTCAAACATAGAGAACTGAGTCAAATTTATAAAAAATAGGAACCCAATTAATAAATGATCAGGAGTTATGAACAGTTTTCAGATGAGATTATCAATGCAATCTATTTGAATCATTATTAAAAAATGTCCTAACACATTATCAATAGTTGAAATGTGGGTTGGAACAATTTTGAGGAGCAATTATACCTAGTCGATTCACTAATAAAACAGAAGGAGAAAATGATAAATGTTGGAAGGGATATGCTCTGTTGGTTGGGGGAGTTGTGAAATGATTCAACAATTCTGTAGAGCAATTTGGAGTTATGCTCAATGGGCTATAAGGTCAAAGCTACTCTTTGGGGCTAGTGGTAACATTGCTAGGTCTATATTCCAGAAGAGATGAGATACGAGAAGAAAAGAATATATATGTATATATATATATATATATATATATATATATATATATACATATATAGTAACAGCAATATTGTAGAATGACCAACTGTGAATGAGCTATCTTTCCTCAGCATTGTTGTGACCCAAGAGAACTCTGAAAGACTACTACTGAAAGATTACTATCCATTCTAAAAACAGAGCTGATGGTGTTTCAATACATATTGAAACATATTTTTGTTTTCACTTTATTTATCTTGAGGTTTCTCTTTTATATTTATTTTAACAACATGACTATTTATGGCAATGCTTTTCATAACTACACATTTTAACATATATATTATACCTACATATTCATATATATGTACATATGTAAATATAATATAGTATAATATAAACTTGCTTTCCAAATTAGGGGAAGTGAGGTAGAAAGAAGGGAGAGAAGTTGGAACTCAAGGTTTTGGAAATAAATGTTGAAACTTGTTTTTGCATGCAACTGGGGAAAAATAAGATTCAATAAATAACATCTATGAATGTCAATGGAATGAAACTAATGATAAAATGTAAGAATATAGGAGTTTGGATTAGAAAGCAAAACCCAATAGTCTCAGGGGCAGCTAGGTGGTGCAGTAAATAGAACACCAACACTGGAATCAGGAAGACCTGAGTTCAAATTTGACTTCAGACACTGAATAATTACCTAGCTTTGTGACCTTGGACAAGTCACTTAACCCCATTGCCTTACAAAAAACAAAAAATAAAAATAAAACAAAACCCAATAGTCTGTTGATTATAAGAAATGAAAGAAAGAAAATGAATACATAGAGTTAAAATATGGAACTAGAGTAAGATCTGTTCTGCTACAGCCAAAGTAAAAAAAGTACAATTTCAGAAAAAAACAGACTGAAAAAAGACAATTAAAAAGATTACATTTTACTGAAAAGTTTAATAGACAATGAATTAATGTCAATAACAATGAAAAGGATGGAGTAGCATCTAAATATTCAAAGAAATTATATGCTATATTGAGTGAAATAGATAGTGAAACTATAATATTGGGGCACCATAATTTATACCTTAGATTTAAAAAATCTAACAAAACAATGAACAAAAAGGAAATTTAAGATGTGAATGGGATTTTCATAAAGTTAAATATGACAATTTTGGAGATGATCAAACAAGAATAGAAAAAATTATGCATATTTTATATATATACATATGTCTATGTGTGTATACATGTATATGCATATATATCTGAGCTGCAGACATCACAAAAATTGACTTGTAGTAGATGATAAAACAAATGCAGAAAACCAGAAATATTAAATTCATAATTTCTATACCAAAATGCAGCAAAATTATATGTTAAAATAAGAACTTCTGAAGAAACAAAGAACCCATATTTTAAAGAGGATAAACTCGATAAACATGCTGACATACAATAAGGGTATCCATTAGTACCATTTTTATAAATCCCACCATAGCAGTAAGACAAGAAAATTAATTTAAGGAAATAAGAAAAAGCAAAAAGAAACAAAATTACTGCTTTTTTGCAGATAACTTGATGGTTTACTTAGAGAACTCTAGAGAGTCAACTTAAATTTACTGAAATTTGATTAAAGTTGTAGGAGGTAAAATAAACTCACATAAATCATGAGCATTTCTGTATTAAGAAGAAAAATCAACAGGAAGAGATATAAAGTGAAATTCCATTTAGAATATGAGTGGAATGTATAAAATACTTGGGAGTCTCCCTGACAAGACACAGATAGAAACTTTATTAATACAATTATAAACTACCCTTTATGCAAATTTGTTGTGTGCTGGATGGCTAACTTATACTACACACTCTATTCATAACCTATTCACTTGACTCAGTCCCACTGTAGTCAAGTTCTCAGGCAAACCATTGAAGAGGAGGGAGACAAAGATGACAAGTTCTCCATTTATTTCACAGAAATTCAAGAGCTTAGATATCCTCTTAGTCCCTGGTTTACTCCCAATTCACGTGGCATTCTCTAATTAACAGTCAAATAATTCTCAGTTTATTACTTCTCACACAATGTTGCTATCACCAGCCTAGGGTTTACACACAATGCTCCAGGAAGTGCCAAAACATAAGGAAAACATGAAAAGATCCTAAGAGCTGACCCAGGTGAGTAGGCCATTGATGTACATGGGCAAGAGGATGATTAAGTCATTCCTAGCCACACAATGACCTTCCTGTGACCCTCAACAGTCTCTTGCACAAATTAACAGAGATTTAAATAATTAGAAAAATATTCATTGTTCATAGTTAGGTTGAGTCAATATAATGATGACAAAACTGCCTAATTTTCTTATTCAGTGGCATAATGATCAAACTATCAGATAAAGATTTGTTATCTATGCATATACATGTACACATAATATACACATACACAACTAATAGATGTATGTGTGTGTACACATGTGTACATATGTGTATGTATATATACACAGATTTCATATGATGTGTTTATATACATGCATATGCATACATATATTTGCTCAACTAGGTCAAAACATTTGCAAACACCAAGACTGGTTTGAAGAAAATGATGGGGAAATAGAGACGCTAAATGAAAAAAGCTTCACAGAGTTTACCAGTTCTGTCAAAAGTAAAGTATAAGCAAAGTTTAGAGAGATGCAGTAAGGATCAGTAAGAAGGCAGATGAAATTCAATTTTATGCAGTCAGCAAAAAATCAAAATGCTTTTATTATGCCCTGAAGGCTATTTATGTGTCAAAGACATATGATGCATCTCAACTACTCAATGCTGATTGATCCACATCGATCAATGATAGGAACATGATCCTAGAGAGATGGGCTGAACACTTCCATAGTGTAGTGAACAGAGACCATCATCAATCAATGCAGACAATTGTTTATCTCAAGATGAAGTCAATCAGTCCCTAGCTGAAGTTCCAACTGAAAAAGAGGTTTTGAATGCCATTAGACTGTTTTTAAGTGGCAAAGCACCTTGTCCTGATTGTATTCCAGCTGAGATCTATAAGGTGGGGTGTCCATTGCTCATCCCCCAAGAATTCAAGGGTACCTCCATTGCCCATCTCTATAAAGGTAAAGGGAAGAGATTGTCCTTCACAGTGGTATTTCTCTTTTAGTCATTTCAGGCAAGATTCTCAACCAGAGTCCTCAGTAGGCTGATCCTTCACTTGGAAGATGTTCACTTCCCTGAGAGCCAGTGTGACTTCAGAAAGGATAGAGGAACAGTCAATATGGTGTTTGCTACCTGACAGCTCCAGGAAAAATGCCAGGAACAGAACAGAGTTTTGCATGCAACATTTGTAGATCTGACCAAGGAATTTGATACCATCAGGTGAGGGTTTACAGAAAAGTATGTCAAAATTTGGTTGTCAAGAGAAGTTCATCAGTATTGTCCATCAATTCCACAATGGCATGCACTCCAAAATTCTGGATAGAGGATCATGCTCCCAAGATTTCCACAGCAAGTGAAACATGGATGTGTCCTTGCTCCCATACATTTTAGTATGATGTTTTCAGCCATGTTATCAAACACCTTCAATGAGGCTGAATATGGCCTCAATGTCAGCTACTGCATGGATGGCAAATTTTTCACCTTGATAAAGCTACAAGTCAGGAGGAAAGTAGAGGGGGTGTTGTTACATGGTCTTTGGTTTGTAGATGATTGCTCACTCAGTGCAGTCTCAGAAACTGAGATGCAACAAAGTACGGATCAATTATCTGCTGTTTGTGCTAATTTTGTTCTAATAATTACTACCAAGAAAACACAGGTTTTCCATCAGTCACATCATCCATATCTAGAACCATCGATTACAACAAATGGAGAAGTTTTGAGTACTGTGGACAAATCCACTTACTTTGGCAGTGTCTTTTCCAAGGAGGTACACATTGACAATTGACACACACATTGCCAGAGCTAGCTCAGTATTGGGGAGGCTCTGAAAGAAAGTGTGGGAGAGAAGAAATATTAGACTGACTATGAAACTGAAGGTCTACAGAGACATTGTGCTGATCTCATTGCTATATACCTATGAAACCTACACAGTCTACCAGGGCCATGTCAAGAACTGAATAACTTCCATTTAAATTGTCTTGAGAAGGTTCTGAAGATCACCTGGAAAGAGAAGATAGCTGACACCGAGGTCCTTTCTTGAGCTAAACTGCCTAGCATTCCAGCATTACTACAGAGTGTAACTACAATGGGCTGAACACATTGTTAGAATGCCAGGCACATGCTTGCCAAAAAAAAAAACTATTTTATGTAGAACTCACACAGGGCAAGTACTCACAAGGGGGTCAGAAGAAGCAATACTGAGATGCCCCGAAGTTCTCATTGAAGAAATTTAGAATTGATTATACAGCATGGGAGACACTGGCACAAAACCTCCCAGGATGGCATGCCCTCATCAGTGAGGATGCTGCATTCTATGAGGAAGGCACAATTGAAAACAACTCAGGAAATTTGACATCCTTAAGTATAGAGTACCACCCCAGGTGTTCACATGGACTATTTGTGAGCAACTTGTGGTAGAGCTTTGCAAGCTTGTTTTGATCTGATCAGTTGAAGGTGGACACACTGTAATTTGTCTCAAACATAATGTTGTCATTTTGGTCTTCTTTGATAACAAAGGACAAGAACCATGCACATATTGATGATGCTTGAACTTTGTTCTCAAAGAAGACCAGGACATTAGGGAGGTGATGCCATGACATGCACATGAATTGAATTTGAGTGAAGGGGTTAGTGCTGTCCAAAGTCACCAGGCTCACTTTTTCCTCTGGAACCATCAGGGTCCAGTGGCCAGAGCTATAAATCAGTATCACTGGAGATATTACTGGATGTGAGGCAATCAGAGTAAAGTGACTAACCCAAGGCCACACAACTAGTTAGTGTCTAAGATCATATTTGAACTCAGGCCTTCCTGACTTCAAGGCCAGCACTCTACCCACTACACCAGCTAGCTGCACTCGTTATGACTGACTGTATGATTTTGCATGAGAAATTTAATTTTTCAATGTCCCAAACAATTTTCTAAGATTTTCTTGTAAGTGGCAGAACAGGAATTGATGTTCATTATTAAAGTGAATGTCCTCAGAAGGAGTTCTGTAATGCCACTAAAATCACAATTTCAAACTAATATATTTTGTCTCTGTCTCTGTCTCTGTCTCTCTCTCATATATACATATATATCTATATATATATATATATCTATATACAATGACAAATATGTATGTCTACAGAGAAACAGGTACCTTTTGGTTGTGCCCAAGTCCTACTAGTATTCAACTAGATCCCTTAATTTGCATTTCATTTAGTATTTTCTATTCCTTTTGTACCAAATTTGTTCTCCCTTGCCCGGTTTTTAAGACCTTCTGTAATCTGAAAGCATTCTGTCTAGCCAAAGATTTTCTTACTACATCCTTTCAACACTCAGGTTTTCTTGCAGTTATTGCCCCATGGATGTGCTATCTCTAGTTCTTCCCTCTCAGAAAACCCCTGAAGTTCTTTCTAGACCACCTTATCTCTCAATAGATCCCTCTCATTTAAAGTCCAGGAGTATATGAAACTTTTGTTGCTGTTCAGTCATTTCAGTCATATTCAACTCTGTGACTCCATTTGAGGGTTTATTCTCTTGGTAAAGATGGTAGAACAGTTTGCCATTTCCTTCTCTACTTCATTTTACAGATGTGGAAACTGAGGCAAGCAGGGTGATGTGACTTGCCCAGAAATGACTGAGGCCAGATTTGAATTCAGGAATAATGAGTCTGACTACATAGAAGTACCAGCTGTTCTTCTTTACTAAAGGTATAAGAACCTGAAGTGATACCTCATTGGTTCTGGGTAGAGTAAATGCCAATTTTCTAGGCCAAATAACTTATATTGCAGCCCAACAATTTTAAAAAGAATTTGCAAGGCTACAGAGAGATTTCATCAGTCATTTCCCTTATATTTACCACTTCTCTGCCTTCTGGAACCTCGAAAATAAGAGGTGATACAGTTTCAGCAAGCAGTTATTTTGCATAGAGATGTAGAAATGGAGACATTGCTGAGCTGCATTATTTTCAATGTTGTTATAATGACAAAAATTCTTTATATTTCTATGAAAGAATTAAATCCCTAAGATCTCAGGGCCTTTTAGCCTTTTCATCATTAAAACTCCAATTAGGTAAGATAAAATATTCTGCTCATCTTCTCCTTATAGGTCTATTAGAAAATTAGTTCGAATATTCACCAGGTAGAAGACACTGAGGACTACCAGGACCCTTTCCAATAGGATCATAGAGCTGCAAGGGATCTCTTGAAAGCTCTGGTAGTGAATATAGTGGCATACCTGAGTTACTTCTCTCTATACAACTTTTTCCCTTTATTAGTAATTCAGCAGTGATAGTTATTTGAACAGATAGATTTGGGGCAATTAGGTAATGAAGTAGATTAAAGTCCTTGGGCCTGAAGTCAAGAAGACTGGAGTTCAAATTTGGTCTCAGACATTTTCTGGCTGTGGAACTTTTGATAAGACACATTACCTCAGTTTTCTTATCTGTAAAATGGGGGGGGGGGATAATAACAGTACATTTCTCCCAGGATTGTTGTGAGGATCAAATGAGAGAAAAAGTACTGGGGCTGGCATATAAAGCTATGTAAAGCTATATAAATTTGTGTATGTGTTTGTGTGTGTGTGTGTGTGTGTCTGTGTGTGTGTGTGTGTGTGTGTGTGTGAGACAGTAAGAGATAGAGACTGAAAGAGAGAGGTTAGATGAAATGTTTATGAGTTTATGAAGCTTTTAACTGCATGCTAAGATACTGTGTTAAATGCTGGGAAAACAAATTCAGTCAAGCAGGAGAGCTTCTTACCTCAAGGTATTTATATTCTTTTTTATTACTATTTTTTATATCCTTACTTTATACATGACCACAGTTTCTCCCAGTATTCCTATTCCTTTTCCCTCCTAGAAAGTCATTCCATATATCAAATACTACACTTATAAAAAAGGGGGTGCCCTAAATATTTTGGTGTACACAAGAAATTTCTTCTTATCAATGACTTCTTTGTGATCCAATTTATTTGTAAAATTTGTGGAACAATGGATATGGGCATTTTAGATACTTTATTTATATAATTGACTTCTGAAATGATTGTACTGATTCATAGCTTTTAAAAACAGTGTCTTAATATGTCTATCTTCCCACTACCCTTAAGACATTAATTTTTCTTTTATGCTGTCATTTTTGCCAATTTCCTGAGTGAGAGGTGAAATCTCAGGTTATTTCATTTTCATTGCTCTAATCATTAGTGATTTGAAGCATTCTCTCATATGATTATCAATAACTTAGAGTTCTGTTAAAAACATTTACTCATATAAGTTAACCTTAGTGATAGGAAGACCAGGTTTTATATTTGTTTCTGGCACAAATTGACTAAGCAATTACTTAAGTCTAGAAATTTCAGAGAAGGTGCCTACCTATATTTTTAGAGATATTTTCCTATTTATACCAATGGTTTCACTGATATAGTATTTAGTATTATATTAATTAAAAAAATCATAGCTACTAAATTGATATAGTTTCATTATTGAAAGATTTTTGTATATTTTTCCAGGCATAAAGAGAATATATCTCCTTTTATGGTAAATAATATTAAATTCAAATTTGAACATACTTTATTTTTTCTTTTCTTTATTAAATATATTTGAGTTTTACATTTTTTCCCAAAATTTTACTTCCCTCCCCCCCCACAGAAAGCAATCTGTCAGTCTTTACTTTGTTTCCATGTTGTACATTGATCCAAACTGAGTGTGATGAGAGAGAAATCATATCCTTAAGGAAGAGACAAAAACTCTAAGAGATAGCAAGGTCAGAAAATAAGATATTTGTTTTTTTTCTAAATTAAAAGGAATAGTCCTTGAACTTTGTTCAAACGCCACGGCTCTTTATCTGGATACAAATGGCACTCTCCTTTGCAGAGAGCCCAAAATTGTTCCTGATTGTTGCACTGATGGAATGAGCGAGTCCTTCAAGGTTGAACATCACCCCCATGTTGCTGTTAGGGTATACAATTTGAACATACTTTATAACAAAAAAAACTGACTAGGAGCTTAACTCAAATATTGCATATTTTATCTAATAATATTAAATTTATTAAGCTAAACTTTTTTAGGAAAACTATATTCTTGTTCTTCTAGTTATTAAATTTATTTAGAACTTATTCCATGGAAGTTATTTGCATCCTCATGACATAAAATTATGTTATGTTTGAGTGATATATGATCAGGGAATGCAAGATGCATAATACAAAAGTACTTGACTGGAATTGTCTAAATGGAGCTTTGAAAACATTAATTCTTCAGTTTTCTGATTTTTGTGGGTTGAATTTACCATTTTGTCATTACATTATGTAACCCCACCCAATACTTTGCATAGAACCATAGTAATTTGCTTCTCATATCAATGATAGGGCTGAATTGTTGAAGGTTTTTCAGTCATCAATTTATTCAGTAATAAATGCTATATTTTATAGTTGTACATTTTAAGATACACACAGCACTTTATATACATTATCTCATTTGGTTCTCACAGTAGTGCTGTTAGGTAAGCACTATAGGTTATAATGCCCATTTTACAAATAGGGAAATTAAGGTTTAAAGATGTTAAATGAACAACTGCAATTATACAGTTACCATGTTACTAGGGAAAGGATTTGAACCCTGGTTTTCCTAATGGTATGTCAAATAATGGCAAAGTGTCTCATGAGGAACTGCTTTAGCCTTGTGCACTGATGCTCTGTATCCAGTTCGTGGAAATTAAATCTTCTGCATATATGCAGAATGACTTATATCAATTCAAACCTGAGTTGGAGAATTCCTATGCTGTATATGAAGATACTCAGATGATCTGGCCAAGTTCCAAACATATTTGGGGGGGGCAGGGGGTTCTATTTGATTTGGGAGGACAAGAAATAGTCTGGAAATTCAGAATAACAGATACTTCTCATTTGATGATCAGCATTCTTTGTGAGATTGAACCAGACATGAAGGTTCCATATATATCGTTTCATCATTCATACAAAAAAAAAGAATCTAATGCTACAATTTACTGTTAATCTTCATGGAAATGGGAAGAACCAAAGGAGGAAGATACATAAAGCACTTTCATGGTGGAAAAATATCACATGACAACATCATTATTTACAAGAAATATATTCAATTTGATTAAATTAATCAAATATTTATTAAATTCTAAGTCCAAGGCCCTACTAGATACCAGAGAAACAAAGAAATAAAACAATAATTAGCTTCATAAAACTTATATTCAACTTGATGCTTAAAATAAAAAACAAATATTGGAATCCTTTCCTAGTTAACATTAAATCATGAGGCCTATCTTTTTATCAATGATGTCCTTTGAATGATGTTGTATTATGTGCAAGAAATTGAATGCTCCAATCTCTAAAGAATTGAAATTGAGGCTTTCCCAAAGGATGATGGAGTGAAAAAGAGGAAAAAAACTATTATAAAAAAGAATATTGCACAGAAGTATCACAAAGATTGACATCAGAGGAATGAGTGATGAAAAAAGATGTAGTAACCATATAGAGAATGAATAGGATAACTGTTAGGTAGTTCACAAGATTAATTAGTATCCCTTCCCTCTCACAATAAAGAAGGCCCCAGAACTTTGGAGAATCTAGTATTAGAAATTTAGATCAGAGAGGGACGACATGGACATAAATCACACAGGACAGGTAAGCACTGGAAACAGAATGAGTATTGCATTAGCAAAAATCACAGATATATTGAGATATCAAGGAATGGAAAACTTAGTCTATGGATGGTAAAAATTAAGTTCTGAGATTGGTATAAATTGGAATAGAACTTAACATTTATATACACTTTATACGTCATTAAATAAATAATATGGGTGAAATAAACCTCTAAGCTTCATCCAATATTCTTCCCTTAAAATAGTTGCTAACTTGTTAGGCAGAGTATGGGTCAGAACCCCCAATTTTCTCCTGATTTGAAACTCCTTTAGATTGATCTATAGTATTAAAAAAACACCTGAAAGAAGATTGAGAGTAATTTGACAACAGCTTCCACACAGAGTAGTTGATTTTCCCAGAAGCAGAGTAAAATCAGATAAATTTCTTGTAGAAGAAAAAATTGTTATCAAACTGGGAAGAATAAAATGGATCCCAATTATATTTTCATTACCAGTACTGCCACTGGTGAATACAGTAACATGGAATTATTCACTACTTCAGTGCCCCCTTGTGCCCATTCTGCTGTAACTGTATAATACAGTTCTGCACAGTGGAAAGAAATAGGGTAGGGGGGTGGGAAAGAAGTAGGGGGAGATTTAATTTCTGTCATTTAGTACATTTATTGAAAAGCAAGCCTTTAGTTCCTGAACAATTAAAATTCAAAATATACTTCAATATTCTAAGGTAGAAAGTCTATGATGAGACTTGTCATAATTAATGTAATTTATCCCCCAAAATGGTGATGTTGTGATTCTTCCCATATGCTTTTAACTCAAAAGACTGGAGTTTTATAATTCTAGCTTTATCTGATTTATTACATTTACTGGAAAATTATTTTGTTCTTTGAAAATAAGATAATTCTTTTGTTTGTTTTGTAATCTTTTGTGACTCAAAACATAGTTGGAGAATTTTGGTTTTGTAATAGTGATATTTGGGAAAATTCATTCATTCTTAAAAAAATTATTGTGAATTCAAAATATATGTCATTGTTCAAGGAATGTTGGTGACTCTAACTAAGAGTAATATGGTTCTTTCTCTCAAGAAACTTAAAATCTAGAAAGAATAAGCCACAATTCAAAGTTAAATGATACAAAGTAGAATGTGGTTAAGTATTAATTAAGTACATAAATTATTTAGAGGTTTCAGTTCTAAATCATTATCATTATTAATATTATTAATCCTCCATGATTTTGTATATATAACAATATCATGATACTTAAAGAATATTTTTAGAGTTCAGTCCCTGAGGCATTTCATTGGTGAACTTGAGGACTACCAGTTACTCTTCAAATAGGTGATTCTCATTATGTTAAGTCATTGTTTTGAGAGACAAAATGCTCAAAGTTTGGCAATTATAGAACTTTGATTTATTCTTGGTATACTTTTACTCATTATCTACTTGGTTAAAGAAAAAAATCAGGTGGAATAAAAGCATGTTTAGCTAGAGTATTATCATCAACCTGAAATTTACTGACTTTGATCTATGAAGCCAAGTAGATGCCATTTAAACTAGTGCAGCTATGATTTGACACCAAAAGCTGTCTGTAAGGCATCTAATATAAGGTCTGCAAATGTTTCAGAATATACACATATATTTTTATGTGAGATAAATATTATTATTATTAATATTATTGCTAGACATGAATATATGTATATATAGATTGATTATAAATATATAGATACAGATATAGGCATAGAATATTAGATAAAAAGCTGATATCAAAGCAAGGAAAGTCTGATTTGCTAGAAACAGCTTTTTTTCCCTAACACAACTTCCTCTGACCCTAACTTCTAGGTCCTGGGGCACAAAAAATCCAGGCTAGGTTTAGAATGGATCTCTTAGATTTGGTGGGTACCTGAGACCATATGAGACTCCATAACTTGATGACTCAATGAAGGGCACTGGCAGATGGATTTGATGAAGTCAGAAGCTAAGTGCCACTCCTCATTGAACATCCTTGCTGAGTTAGGGTGAAGGATACCTCCTTTGTTAAATGTTCAGGGATTTGGTGGTGAGCACATCATTTTGCCCCCAAATCAAACCTTGAGGTTGCTGGCCTAGGCATTGAAATATTACCTCTGACATATATTGTGATGATGTCACTTAACATCTCACTGTCACTCACTAAGAGTTCCTACCATAGGTAGTTTTACAGTTCTACATACCAAATTAGGTATTGAATGATTAATAGGGTACTACCAATGGCTAAATCAACATAAATGAATGATCCTGATAGTTTTGTGGTAGGAAAAAAGCCCAACAATATGGCTTCAAACAGAAGACTTTTGGTTGTTCTTACTATTGATTACTCAAGCTTATTGACAAGCCACCCTTTGTCCTTCAATACTCTTTGTTTATGAAGTCATGCCCTATTTCTAACACATTTCGAAAGATTAATGGAGCAGAAAATTTTATGCCTTAGCAAATAATACAGCCTGTATTAGAATTCAATAAACATGTTGCTTCTCAGTGGTATAGTGAATAGAATGTTGGACTTGAAGCCTGGGAGACTTGAGGTTGAATCCTGCCTTATATGTTGACTAATGATATGAATCTAGTCAAATTCCTTAACCTCTCTTAGCATCAGTTTCTTTATCTGTAAAATGAGGCTAAAAATTGTAACTATATCACAGGATTACTATGAAGATTAAATAAATGAACAGTTCCTTGCAAACATTAAATCATTTTATTTATTAGCTAATATTATTTTTCTTCAGTCTTTTTTTGGTGTTAATTTCAGACAAAGCAGAATAGCAGATTGGCACAGATGATGAAAGAGGAACCCTTGGAATTTTTAATCAATAAAAGATTTTATAAGTAGAAAAATGCCTTGATATTAAAGTCACATCATTTATTTCGATTTTCTTTAAGATGCACATTTATATTTAGAATATAAAGCTGCTAAATTTTGCCTTTCAGAGTGTTTTTAAAATATAATCATATTATGATAAAAAATGCTAAGTGCCTAAGATTAAAATGAACACCTTCATTTAGTGTTTCATGAACACTAGAGAAACTATAAAGAGAAAAAAAATTAAACTATGGGTCATTACATGGTTGTGATTTTGGCGGTTGGGAAGCAGTCACATGAGTTGCCTAGGGCTATGATTTCCTTAAAGTTAGCCTGTATTAAGGGGAAGAAAAAAAAAGGAAAGACTATAGTTAAACCAAGTATATACAGGGCTATTTGAAACCCTGATTTCAAATAAGGAATGCTTACTTCCTCCAAGAGTCTGTCACTACCACAGTGTAACCTTGGGTTTTGAATTTTTTTTAATGTGTAAGAACCTTTGGATTTTTAGTTTAACATGAACTTAAAAATGAAGTGCTGTGGCTGGTACTGTGTCAATGTAGCCTGGTCGGGGGGGAAAAAAGCAATCAATTGTTTATTTTGTCTACTGACTGGGTGATAACATATTTTTTTGGTATTATTCCACTGAATTGATGAGTTGTTTTGGTTTCCATATATTTTCCAAAAAAATGGGACAATCCTCACAATATACTACAGTCTTTGAAGACTTAAAGTTGAAGGTTAGCTAGAAGAGAAAGAAGATGTGCATCTTGCTTGTAAATAGGTCACAATATATTTCTAATGAAGACTTGTGCAAGAATGGTGCAAAGGGTCTTATTAAAGACATATATTGAATGATGTGGTCAAACATGAATGAATTGCAACTGTATCAGTAGTTGAAATCAAGATTGATGAAATCAAGATCAATTTGGAGTATAAGAGTATAATCAGGAAAAGAAAGTGAACTTATCATTAGAACAAAGATTATGGGACTTTGTCCTCAAGTAGAGAAAATGGCAGGAAATTTGACCTAAACTAGAGAAACTTAATGGCTTCTTTAAAAAGTTGGATTTTGGACCTGAAGGTGAGGTTGGATTGGGAAAAGAAGTGTCAACTAGACTTAGTAGTAGGGCATACTTGAGACCAGTTGAAAGAATGGCCAGGGAAGGAGGAGTTTCTGGGTAGTGGTTAAGACTCCCAGCGATGGAGCAGCTCCATGTGTCTTATTAAATTAGAAGCTGGGGGACAGAAACTCTGGCCAGTTTAGGAGAGTGAAAAGAAATCCGGTAGTGTCCCAGAAAATCATTTTCCTCATAGTAAGTATAGGATTACATGTCCTCGGAGGGAGAGAGAGAAAAGTCCTAGGAAAAGTACTCTACAACTCATATTTGGTCTATTCAAAGGAGATGGAGCAACAAGAGGGAAAAACAAGTCAGTGGAAAAGTCACTATACCTTTCCCTCCACTGTGACCCCAATCTAGGGAATATTTTCTTTTCCCTGAAATTTTGCCTTCCTCAAATTCTCAACATTTTCTGAGTCCAGGAGCATAGATCTTGGGCAGTAGGACAAGATTTGAATCTTGTTCAACTTCCCTCTAAGTGGAAAGCAGGATATTTGAGGTATCTTGGCATGCTTCAGTGTCCTGGCTACCCCAAGAAGTGGATATGCTTCCTCAAGCCTAGGAGCTCTCTCACTTCTCAGAACTATCTGTCCCAAGAGAGGACCCAGAGAATGAGATGAAGTCACTTCTGTTTGGACAGGGCAGACGAGGGAGTTTATCCCTCAGTCCCTTCTGAAAAGTCATGCATTCTCTATAATGCCTCTATCTCTTCAAATACCATGACTTCTATTCCCTTTGTATATTTGCCTTGCAAGCTGTTTATACTTTCTCAGGTCTGGTGATAGGTTAGGAAATTTGGATTTAGGGGGGCTCTTGAAAGGATCAAGAAGCCCTAAGGCAGGAGAACAGGGAGACCACTCTGAATAGCCATGACCCTGAAGGAGGTCAAATGTCAACAAACATTAAAAGAGCATTGATGTGGGAGTCAAGAGAAATTGTCTCCTCATACCCAGAACCTCTTATTAAGCATTTACTACATTTCAGGCAGTCATTGTGCTAGGAGTTGGGGATACAAATGCAAATAGGACTTACCTGCTCTCAGTCTTTGAAATTGGGACATGGTAGAGAGATCCTGAGGAAAATCACAGGAGTGCAGCCCAAAGAGTAGAGAAGAACCCAAGAATGTTCTTAAAATTAGATTCTCACAAGCAATAGGTCAATGAGAGAGAGTGAGGCCACAGAGGTGAATTCCTCACTTTCAGTGTGAGAAATCATCCAGATATTCAAGGGTGATATGGTTTCTGTGGCATGGTAGAGAAAGAACTGTCATTATGATATTATAATAACATTAAAACAAAGATTACAATAAAAATATTGACAATAATAATGGTAATATTTTAATCCCCAATCTAACATTAACTCAGGATATCTGTTTCTCCTTTATCAAGTGGGAAGTTAGGCCAAGGTGTTTACTCAAGTAGAAGTGCTTACTCAAATAATTTCTAGCACTGACAGCCTGTGAGTCTCTAAATTTCTGGCTATATCTTAATCCATCTCAACTCAGCTTCAACATCAGTAAGAATTGAATCAACCTTGTTATGAGTCCTTGGGTAAATTACTTATTTTCTCTGAACCCAAATTTCTTCCTCTATAAAGTCAAGGGATTAGACTAGATGGTCCCTAGGTTCCCTTCTAAATCTAATTCTTTGAAAGGGTTATTAGTTGTTATAGTTAGATTGAGAGGGTGGGAAGGGTTTGCTTCAGCACTCATTTAGTCCCCACCTCAAAAGTATCTGTTTGCAACAAAATTTATTGTTGTGCTCCCATTCCTAGTATTCAGAGTTCTTGGATCCCAAGTATAAAGAAATAACTAATTATTATTTATAACTGAATGCTATAATCAGTTAAAATAGAAAGCTACCAAATGTCTTTCTTCGAGAAAACTTCCTATAGTGACTGGATAGCTAGACTTAGCGCCTCTGATATTTACTGCTTTTGTGATTCTTCGCAGTGCTCTAGGCAACCCTTTAAGATTATCTTATATAAAAAGTGCTCACTTGCATTGGTAGAGAGAGTTTCTCATCTGGATATCTTTATTCAAGAAATCATAGGTATAGACCCTATCAGTATCTCCTGGTTGGGGGGAGGGGGCTGTGGCTAGCTTATCCAAAAGTATGCTGACCTGGAGACACTTCCATAGGATGCTCCCTTTCACCTCCCATAACTCCTATAAAAATGAGGGTGTCTTTTGGTGCTATTTTCCTAGAGTGTGTTCTGTGGTACTTCTACTAGATACAAAAAAATGTCAATTAAAGTTCTGAGGTAAATGGACAAGGAAACATAATAGACAGTTCTGTTTCTCCCCCCCAATCAACACACAATACATTGCTATCCTGAAAGATATGGGAACAGATCTGCAGCATGCTGGGTAAATCTGCTTTAGAGGATTTAAGGAAAAACTTGGCCAAATGTATTATGAAGACTAAGAACCCTTTCTGTGTTATATTTGTCCTTTATTGTCAAAGAAGACCATGACATCAGGAAAGTGATGCCATGATAAGCACATGATTTGAAGTTAAGTGAAGGGTGCTATCATCAGCCTCACTGTCTCCTCCAGTACCATCTGGGTCCAGTGGCCAGATATGAATCAGGATGACTAGAGATGCCCTGAATGTGAGGCAATCAGGATTAAATGACTTGTCCAAGGTCACATAGCTAGTGTTATCTGGGATTTAAACTCCTGTCCTTCTGACTCCAAGGCCTCTATCCATTGCACCATTTAGCTGCTGTTTGGGTTATCATCATTGAAAGAAGTATCCATGTCAAAGAGATCATTGATCTATTTAAGTCTTGGACTATTTATAAAAAATAATCCATTTTAACATATAAAATCTTTTTTGTAGATAGAAATTATACATATGACTACACACCAAAGTAAATGGAAAGAACTGGGATAATATCAAAACCAAATGTTGCAAAACTATAATGACCAAGTTAGTTCTCAAAGTAAAGATATGAAAAAGTACATTCCATATTCTTTGAAGAAGTAGAGGGTAACAAATGTGGATCACTGGATATAACATCAGAATTCTTCAATATGTTGGCTAATTTTACTCAATATTTTTTTCTTCCTCTTTTTTATTCTTTATTATAACGGGATGGTTCTCGAGAAGAAGAGGGAGAGATAAAGTGGAAAATGAAAATCAAGTGAAAAAAATATTCCTTCCAGCCATTGCTTCTGCTCCTATCCCCAGACCCCATGCATAAAAGTATAATCTTGCGCCTTTGTCTTCTTTTCTCTAAGCTAAACATTCCTTTCCCCCACTTCCCCCAGCACCCACCCTACACAATTCAAGGCCCTTAGCATTTGGATATTCTCCAGGGCATCAATGTCCTTCTTAAAATGTGGTACCCAGAAGATCAGCATACTCCTGTTCCCTGTGATCTAAACTGAGCAAATAACTAAAAATTATCACTTCTTTATTCTTGAAGCTTTAACCTCTCTTAACTTATCATCTTAAATGTTAACTTTCTTGGTTGGAAAATCACAATGTTGACTCATATTGAACTTTTTCAATGAAAACATGAAAACTTTTTCATCTGAACTAAAAATATTTAGCTAGGCATTGTAAAGCTCTTGGTACATAATAAGCGCTATATAAATATTAGTTCTAATAATAGTAATTATTATAACTACTATTATTAACTCTTTCATCCCAGTGCTTGAATATTTTGTGCTAAGTTTGGGCCAAAATACAAATTTCACTTGGGATCAACTATAGTTTCAGGCTATGTTAGTTTCTTCCTAATGACCCTATAAATGAAACTAAAAGAACTAAAAAACAAACAGAACTTGAAAAAATATGTATTTTTCAACATACACTCCCATGCCAAAAGTTATTACTCTCATCCTTATGAAATTAATTTGTTTAAGCCCAAGTATATGACTTTTCATTTATTCCTATTTAATTCTATCCTCTTTGATTTGGAACAGTGTTCAAACCTATAAAGAACTTTTGGAATCAAGAGTCATCTAGTGCATTTGCCATTCCCATTACCTTCCTTCAGCAAAATTGACTAGCAGTTATTTGAGTAAGGAATAAATTCTCTCCTCTTTCAAACTCTCTTGCTCATTCTGTCCCTTATACAGGAACATGGTGTGGAACCATCATTCTCTTCATCTGTAGTCTTATGCACATGGTCCAAGCTTGATGACTACATTAACTAATTATAATATCATTTTGCTCAAATATATTCCTATCATTGCTATACAAATAGCATGAAATACTTTAAAAATAATTTTTAGGGGTTTTTTTGCAAGGCAAATGGGGTAAAGTGGATTGCCCAAGGCCACACAGCTAGGTAATTATTAAGTGTCTGAGGCCGGATTTGAAAAAAATAATTTGATAGCAATCTAGGTTAATTATATCTACAATTTTCCCATTCAGTCAATCATCATATGGCATGGACTTATAGTCAATCTATAGCTTTAGCATTTAGAAGATCACCTGCTTAGTGACCCTGTCAAAGAAGGAAAGAAAGTGAGGATGATTATCAAATATAAGTCCATAGGGAAAAGGTTGCTTGATACCTTGATACCTAGAATACTTTCTCCTGGAGAGGCTTAGGAGAGCTTAGCATTTTGTCCCTTTAATTTTGTATTGCTTTTCTCATTTCTTAGTCTTTATTTTTAACTTATAAAAACATTATTTTTACATATATATGTATATATATATATATATATATAATACACATCCATAAGCCTATGTATGTGTATATATGAATGTATATATTTATATTTGTATATGTGTCAATAATTCTTTTCTACATTTGTTTCAGTGTATTGAAGCAATTTGGTTTTTTGCTATGGTCATTACTGATTATAATGATGAAAATAGGTATTAGATCTCAGATTTCAATTTAGCAAAGCAATTAATTGTGAACTATTTGATCATTAACCTTAAGACTCAAAGGAAAGATAAGCACCCCTACCTAATTTACTCACCTGCCAAAATTATGTATCAGTATCATTCTTTGGGAATAGAGAAGCTGATCATAATGGTCATATTCCCCATTGGTTGCAAGTGTAGTTGAAAAGGCTTCCATGTAGCTGGTTAGGACGGTATCTTTAGAGTAGTAAGAAGAATCCATAGACATAGGTAGGTAATACATGGATACAGTGCTGGATTTGGATTCAGTTAGAAAGAAGTTCAAAAGCAGCTTCAGACACTTATTAGCCACTTGTGTGGTTCTTTTGTGGACATTTGTAATACTCTGATAAGTGTAAATATAATCATTTTCCTTTTATAGTGTCATGCATTTTATTTTATTAATTTAAAAATATTAGTCTAAGAAAGGGCCTACAGACTATCATATCACTAAAGGAATCCATGATGAAAAAAAAGTTAAGACTTATTGGGTTCTATGAGGCTTTTCTAACTTATGCTGTGTTTATCATTCCTCCTCCATTCATTTACCTCCACTTATTCCCAAAGAATCGCTGTAACATCCTCATTTTAATAATTTTGAAGCAGAAAACATGCCCTGCTTTGATGCCCCTTCACAATGTGGTTGCAAGTTTGTTGGGCTCTGAGGAGTCAATCCATGTTTGAAAAGATTGGCATCAGAGTGCTGCAGAGTAACTCTTGAAGAGCATTTTGTAAGTTGTAATCAAATTGTGATGCGTACCATATTAGAGAATAGACACCAATGCCCTGATCTGTTGGAAACATACAGCATCTGAAGTGTTGAAATTGCAAAACTTAGAATCATAATATTTTACACATCAAAAGGACCTTTGAGATCTTCAAGTTCAAGTTCATCTTTTCTATTTTCATTTCCTGTTGGTTTTTCCTGGTCTTTTTTCATGCAGATGTCTTTTGGTTCAACTTACATTTATTTAATTCAAAAAATATTTATTAAGTATCTATTATATACAAGGCACTGTATGTGCACAGAGATGTATGTTGTAGGTTTTATGTGTTTATATGAGCCATTTAAAAATTTTTACTGTACATTTAAAAGTGCAGTTTTCAGTAGGGCCTTGAAGTTTAGACATATACATTATGCAGGGCATGAAAAAAATTTCTTAAATGGTAAATATATGAATTGTTTAATTATGCATATTCCTAAACTCGGTGATTGGTGAACATTCTGGCATAGTAAAATGTAGCATTTAACTTTCATGGAATGAAATCTCTTTCAGTCTCTTAACTTTGTACAAAAAAAAAAGGTTTTCTGAACAGAAACTTTCTATGGTTGGTTTTAGCCTTAAGGTGATGTTTTCTTTTAAAAATTGGATTTCAGTTTTTGCATGACTTATGGTAACTCATTACTTTTCCATTTACCTAATAGTCACACTTTACTATAATTAGTTTTTTTTAATCCAAGGAATATCATGATGCTTTACAAGCATTAATTAATTCTCCCAGCACCCCTATGTGGTAGGTAAATGTTATCCCCATTTTGGAAATGGAGAATGTGAAACATGAAGTTAAGTGACTTGCTCAAGGCCACCCAGTTAGTCATGGATTGGATGTGATAGTGAAACTTCATAGTCTTGACTTTGTCCTATGCTTACTCCATTGGATCATACGTTGGAGGCAGTCCTGAGTCTTACCTCAATAATAACTTAAGTTCACTGGCAAGTGATAACCATGGAGACAGAATAATCTTCAAGTATGACAACACAGCAATAGCTATTTTCCTACTGGGTAAATAGATAATATCGAGGTTAAAAGCAAGCCCCAAATTCTTCCCCTTGTTATGTTCATCTGGAACTAAGCCAGATGAACTGGTGAGTTAGAAATGCATAAGTGAACATATCCTTCAGACTGGAGGAAAACTTCAGAAAAAAGGAAAGTTTTCACAAAATAAAAAGATTGAAAAAGTTTCAGTATGAATAAGTGTGCTCCATTATCTAGGATGCTAATAACGTCACTCTCAGCTTCAGTTTTCTCAATTGAAAAATAGGGATGGTAATAAAAGCATCCTAGGGTTTCAGTGAGGAAAACTGTGATAATATTTGTAATATGCTTCATAAAGCACCATATAAATGTTACTGTTGCCATTATTATTATTGTTGTTAGCAGCAACAGCAACAGCAACAATAATCTATCTTTTGACTCTTTTGCCACAAGCTACACCAGAAAAAGTGTATGTACAGATGATTTGAAGTTGAAGCTTGATTTTTATATATAACATAATTTTGAAACAAACCTATTTTACATTGGAACCTTCACTTTTTAATAGGATCACTAGGGAAGTACATTTTAATGAAAAAATAAAATCTCTGGGTTAATTTATTCACATTTTTATTAGACACTGTGTATGCAGAGTATTATGCTAGGTTCAAGGGGAGAAATTGGAAGTTTACAGACATTAGTATTGCCCTTATGGAGCTTACACTCTATTAGAGATATAAGAAACAAATACTGATAATTGTGTGATTCAACCTTCCATGATAAATACCCTCCCTCCTTTCAAAGTTATAAATTAGCTCTGAGGAGGAACATCTTTGCTAACTAGACATATTTGGGACAGTGCATTTGAGAAGGTGACAATTGATTGGGGAAAGGAATTTCAGGGAATGAAGTCATGAATCAAGGCAGAGTCAGGAGGGCAGATAGAGAAAGCAAAGCAGTTTATTTGAAACAGTGTGGGAGGGAGTAATGTGAGAAAAAGATAGAGCGATAGAGTACCCTCACTTTGTTAAACATCTTAAATATCAGGGAAAGTAGTTTGGAATTTATTTGGGAGGCAATAGTGAGCTACTAAAGACTTTTTGAACAGAGAAGTACCAAAACCAGATCTATGCACTCAATTCAATTTGAATAAAAAAAAAAAAACTTGTTTAGTATCTAGAATATGCCATGAAGGCACTATCCTAGCTTCAGGTCTACAATACAAAACCAAAATTATCTGTACTATCAAGGAACTTAAAGAAGAATATGACAACTATGCAGATGAGTAAATAGACAGCAATTTACACAATGAGAGAGCTGAAATATCTAAACCAAAAAAAAGTTGTACCTGAGGTTATATTGAATTGAAAATCAAAATTCTGAGTAGACATAAAAGGAATCGTAGACCTGGAACACTTTATTATTGAAGAAAGATGAAATCAGTGAAGGGAAGGAGGATATATATATATATATATATATATATATATATATATATACATATATATATATTTGTATATGTATATATATAATATATATGTACATGTCCATTATATATTTATAATTAAAAACCAGTCTGAGGAAATTGTTGGTTGTTTTAAAGGTATTAGGGAGACAAAGATGGTTTTGGGAAAGTGATATGGTCAAATCTATATTTTTGTAAGACTGTTCTGGTAACTATGTGGAGGAAAATCTAGAAAAGAAAGAAATGAAAGTATTTGAAATAATCCAGAAAAAAACACAGAGTATAATCTGGGTAGTAGACCTGTGAACAGAAAGAAAAGGTATGAATGCAAGAAATAGTGTGGAAATAGAATCAATAAAACTTAACAACTGAGAGAAAGGGAGTGAAATGCAGAAAAAAAGACAGTCATCAAGGTTGATTTCTGGTTTGCTAAACTGAGAATCTGCAAGAATAGATGTGAAGTTTAGAGGAAAGGAAGATTTAGGAAGAAGCTAGAGTTCTATTTTGGACATTTTGAATTTCAGGCATAAATGAGACATTCAAGAGAAGTCTGTCCATTAGGCAGCTGGTGATATGAAACCAGAATTAGGGACAATAAATATTTTTATATAGTAGTAGTCAATTTTAGAGAGATGATAATAATAATAAAGATTATTATCCTGAGAAGAGAAGCAAGAAGATTTACTATAAGACTACTTTAGCTGTCTAAGTTAGTAGGAGGACCAATAGCATGTTAGTATGGGACAATAGAAATGGAGAAAAGATAATGGTTTCAAGAGATGTTGCAGAGATGGAAGAAATAGGAGCTTGTAACCAAGTAGACAGGAAAGGAAAAAAAAAGATAAAAAAACCCAAATGGTTGTTGATTTCTTTTAATTACATAATGTTTCCCCTAGACTTTTAATTACTATACAGTAAAAAACCACAGATTTTTCATCTGTAACACAAAAATACCAGACTATATGACCTCTAAGGCCTTGTCCAATTTTAAATCTATGAGCTCATGAAAGTGAAGTTCTATACTGAAAAATCAACAAGACTATCGGAATCACAGAATTTCTGAGTTGGGAGTCAGTAGAAAAGCTATTTTGCCCAATCCGCACCCAATATCAAATCCCCACTACAACATTCAACTTATTCTACTTTGACCCCTCACCATGTCTCAGTCATAATGCTACATAAAAACCTGGAGTTAATATATCTGTGTTTAGGCAGCCTTGGTGGGACAGTAGAGTCCTGGGCTTGGAGTCAGGAAGACATGGATTCAAATTTGATCTCAGATACCTAATAACTATATGACCCTGGGCTAGTTACTTAAGCTCTATCTGTCACAGTTTCCTCATCTGTAACATGAAGATAATAAAAATAGCAACTATTTTCTAGGATTGCTGTGAGGCTTAAATTTGTAAGATGCTTTGCAAACTTTAAAGTTTTATATAAAGATTAGCTAGTAATAATTTTGGGGGAAAGGTGAGTTAAATATATGCCTCTGCTCTGACATGGATAGAAAGAAAGCCAATATTTTCATTTTCTAAAAAAAAAAAACCCTTTCTATAGCATTGTTAAGTATTTGACTCTCTCTGCCCTCATGCCTTACCTTATACACATTAAACAGGAAATTAAATGTGAATATTTATGTTAAAAATGTTGAACTTGAAAATTAAAACCTTCTAATGGGTAGGCAATGCAAGTGTTAAGTTGCCCATATTGGACCTATTTCATGTTAGGCATTACTACTGAAGGAAGCTTGTAAACATATTTATGATATCCAGCATGTGCACTTGGGGTGCGTGTGTTAACATTGCTATGGGAACCTTAACTTTTGCACTTCCTGATACTAGGGGTGTTTTCATTTGCAACCTTGCCATTGAATGGCCATAAGTTTATGAGTTTAACGTGTAAAACTGTGTACAATGACTTCCTACGTGTCTGGCTTTCCTCGGAAAAATGTCCTAGGATATTGGCCATTTATGAGGGGAGAGAAATCTAAGGGAATACGTTTCCATTTCCTATTGCACAGCAAATTATGGACCTCTTAAAAATAGATTTGCTTCACTTCAAACAGATTTTCCAAAAGCAGTGGTGTGTCAAATGATGAACGTTATTGCCTTACCCACCGTCAACTCCATCCTCTCCAAAATTAGACATAAAGTTTTCTTTAGCCTAGAGTCTATTTACTAAAGATTCAAAAGGCTCTCAGGTTCAAGATCTGGCTCTGTTGCTTTGGGCATACAATTTCAGACTGAAAAGGAAACCATACAGTTAAGCACAGTGCTATTGGTTGGTATACTAATGTACATCAGTGGACTTTCAAAGCAATAAAGAGGCAAGCACTGAAATCACCCTCATACTACAAATGACAGGGTTGAAATTTATTTGAACTTCCTGAAAGTGCTAGAAGGAAAAATGGCATTGTCTATTCCTTTCCTTTCTGAAATAAGCTTTTCTTATCTCAAGGAATATTGGGCTCCTGGGGCAGAAAGGCTTTTGATGTAACAGCATGCATGCTGTTTATATTTCCAGCTTGCCAGACTGAAGAATACTTTCCTACATCTCCCCCCCACCCCACCATGTCCTGCTGTTTAATCAAGATATATCTCCAGCAGGTGGCAACAGTCAGCTCAATAGCATAGGAAACGATAGGTCAAGATCTTTCAATGCATTAATTAGAAAGTCAGTTGTATTCCTTTAAATAGACTGAAGGGAAGTTGAAAAGAAAGACAGAAGGAAGAAAAAAGGGAGGAAGGTAGGAAGGAAGGACGGAAGGAAGGAAGGAAGGAAGGAAGGAAGGAATAGAATGGAAAGAAAGAAAAAGTGAAAAAAAGATGAGTGAGACAAAGTTGCTAGATATGAGTGTGAGTGGATACATAATTACAGAAATCAATTAACCTAAACATCAATAATGATCTACTGACGCCATAGGGTTCTTTTGTAGAATTTATGTTGAACTTGTTTAACCATTGTCTGTTGGAGCCAGAGAGGAGGTTATAGAGGACTTGTACCATCTGGTCATATTTAATATCAGGTCTTCTCTGTTGTTATCCAGATCTTGAACAATGTTGAAAGATAAAAGTTATAGTTTATTAGTCAGATTGTTCAGCAAGAATGAGTTTTGGTCTTATACATACTGTTCCTCCCTTGATGGTATATCAAAACAGTTTCTGTGGGGGTAGATCAGATTGATGAATTTAAAGACAATAGAATCAACCTATTTCTAAAACAAAGAATAGTGAATTATGTGGTTTTAGCATTTTATGTAAGGGTTAGACAATGGTAATAACGCATTTCATTTACACTGTAAATACATTCATATATGTATACAAATATGCATACTTTCTTTTACATGTCCTTTCCTCCATTATGATTTAAATTCCTTTAGGGCATGAAAGTTTTTATTGCTTTTCTTTGTATTTCTAGGCCTGGGCATTATGTCTGATACATGGAAAGCACATAATAAATGCTTATTGAATAATCGGAGATTGACACTGCAATGATTCATTGATAGGATATCCTCAGTGAAAGTATAGATTTTATTTATTTCTCCTGTTTCTGTTACTATTTTTCATGTGACAAAACAGAAAGACCTAAGCATTCTTTCATGTCATCATATGTAGTATGGGGAGTTGTCAAAAGAATCCTAGGTGGGGTGTTGGATGACTTTGATTCTAATTCCAGATTGAATTTCAGCTTCCTGTGTCTCATGAGGAAAAATCACCTCATCTCTCTCTAGTCCTGAGTTTCCTCAGGAAGAGGGGAAGAAGAAATTATCTCTAAAGCCTATTCCAGCAATAAAATCCTATGCAATATCATCATCTCAGAATAAGGATTGGGTAATACATGGTACAAAGTAAATGGACAAAGCCACCATAATTCTCTGGGAAAGTGCATTCTTTTTTGTTCCACAAGCACTTCCTGAGGATATATATATATATATATATATATATATATATATATATATATATATATATATATACATATTTAAAGGGGCATACTTCACTTGTTGAACAGTCTAAGAGTAGAAAAAAAAGAAAGAACCTGACTCTTAAACTTCAGTTCAAGAAATAAAGTTTTTATTTGGTTTTATGCTATGTTTTACTCACCCTAAAATCTTTTGGGTTTCATCCACACATGAGATTTGTAATGAGAAAAATGAACAAGCATGATAGTTTGTCCACAGGCACAAATTTAGCCTAAGCCAATATAAAAAGTAGTTGGTTTGGGGCCCTTTAGTAAGGAAGTGGGATGGCATAATGCCTCATCCTAATTTATCCTACTCCACTGGGAGCACTGCCCATAAGTGCCTTTTAAGAAGTCATTTAGGCACAATCTATATTGTGTCTATATTAGACAAACTTTTTTCTAAGACTATTTTTTAAAATTAAGAGTTGAGTCTTCTTTATTTTACTGTCAACGGGAGAGGCAATCTATACAGCTAAATGATACAATGGATAGGGCACTGATTTGGAATCAGAAAATCTTGGGTTCAACTCCTATTTCAAACAATTATGAGCCATGTGACACCGTGCATGTCACCTCACTTCTCCTGGTCTCAATTTCCACATCTCTGAAAGGGGAATAATAACAGCACCTACCTCACAGATTTCTTGTGAAGATCAAATGGGATAATATATGTAAAAGGCTTTGTAAAATTTAAAAGGCTAATTACATATTAATTAAAGCTAAATAATGGAAAACAAAATTAAATCAAGCATTACAAATTAATGTTGATACGGTAGAAAGAGCACTGACTCTGATGTCAGAGGACCAAGATTCCAATCCTGCATCTGATACTTACTACTTATGTGTCCTTCCTTCAGCAAATCACTTTAACCTCTCTGGACTTTGGCAACCTCTTTTATCAAAATGGTCAGAAGGCAGAAAGGGGTGTGGAGATGACCTTTGAGCTCTGCTCTAGCTCTATTAACTTATAAAGTTAGTGGGCATCCAGAATGACCTATATATGACCCTCTAAAACATCATCAATGAATGGTCATCCAGTTTTTCCTTAAGGAATCTAGGGAGATTGGAATCTATTACCACCCAAGACTGCCCCTTCTACTTAGTTCAATTATTGGTCAATCAATTAATAAATATTAAACATCTGCAAACATCTGCTATGTCCCAGGAGTAAATGCTGAGGATTGGGGGGGGGGGGACATAAAAGAAGACAATCCCTGCATTCAAAAAGTTTGTAGTCTAATGGGAGAGACAACATGGAAACAACTGTGTACAAATTACATATATATTATTTGTACACAGTTGTTTCTAATACATACACACACAGACACAGACACAGACACAGACACAGACACACACACACACACACACACACACACACACATATATATATATATATATATATATATATATATATATGATCAATTGAAAATAATGAATAAAGAGAAGGTACTAGTATTAGGGGGACTGAGAAAGACCTCCAGTCAGTGATGTTTTATCTGCTATTTGAAGGAAGCCAGAAAATGAAGAGGAAGAAGAACATTCTAGGCATAGGAGACAGGCAGTAAAGAAGCCCAGTTTGAATATAGAGAACTTTGAGGAACAGCAAAGAGGTCAGTATCAATGAATCAGAGAATACATGGAAGGGTATAAGGTATAGGAATACTGGAAAGGTAGGTAGAGGTCAGTATATAAAAGACTTAGATCCCCATAGGATTTTATATTTGATCCTAAAGATGATCACTGGAGTTTATTGAATAGAGGGACAACATAGTCATATCTGACTTAGGAATATCATTTTGACAACTTGGTGAAACATGAACTGGAGTGGGGAGAGACCTGTGTCAGTAGCTACTATAATATAGTTCAAGGGTGATGAGTAGTATCAAGAAGAAAGAAAGGGATATATTTGAGAAATGTTATGAAGGTAGAAACAGCAGGAGATGGCAACTGTCTAAAAATGAGGGTCATAGAGAGTGAGGAATTTTAAGCCCAAGATACTGACAGGATGGTGGTAATCACCATAGAAATAGGGGAGTTCTAAAGTGGGAAGATTTTAGGGGGAAAGACAATGAATTGATTTTTTAGACATTTTATATGTAGTACACCTTAAAAGTCCAATATGGGATAACCAATAGGTAGTTGGATATGTGAATCTGGAAATCAGCAGTGAGATCAGATTTGCAAAAATAGATTTCTGATATCATCAGCTTAGAGGTAATTGAATCCATGGTAGCTGATAGGATCCCCAAGAAAAGTAATATAGAAGAAAAAGAAAAGAGGGCTTAGATTTCTGTTAGACACTCATAGTTAGTGGACTTGAACTAGACAAAGATTTAATAAGGAACCAGAAAGAGTATTTGAATAAGTAGGACTTCAATCAGAAGAGAATGGTGTCTTAAAGCCCAGAAAGAAGGAAAGGCAATCAGGAAAAAAAGGATGAAAAAAGTAGCAAAGACTGAAGAGAGATCAAAAAAGGATAAAGATTTAGAAAAGGCCATTAAATTTGGTAATTAAGAGCTCATTAGTATCTTTACAGGACACTATTTTCAATGAATGATGAAGTTAGTGTCAGAAGCACAACTGAAGAGTTAAGAAGAATGTAATAAGAAAGTAAGTATAGTATCTGTTATAGATGGCCTTCTCAGATGTT
Organism: Macrotis lagotis; assembly: GCF_037893015.1. Lineage (NCBI taxonomy): Eukaryota > Metazoa > Chordata > Mammalia > Peramelemorphia > Peramelidae > Macrotis > Macrotis lagotis. The sequence goes on along the minus strand of NC_133658.1, from coordinate 186,496,400 downwards.
TTGGTCACAAAAAGAAGATAAACATGAAAACAGATAGCAGAGATAGATCAAGTGAAAGTTATTTGAAGATGGGTGTGACAAGGACATGATTGTAGGCAGTAGGAAGAAGCAGATGAGGAGAGATTATGGGTAAGGGAAAGAGCAGGGATAATAAAGGAGGCAATCCGATGGAAATACAGGGATTTAATGGGATTATATGTGCATTTGAAGGGGGCATGCCTTAGAAAGAAGGGACCATTCCATGTGATATAGGAGTAGCAAAGGAAATAGAGACAGCAGGCACCTAGGTAATATGAGATGAAAAAGAAGATGGAATTCTCAGTGAATGGCCCCAATTTGTTCAGTAAAATATGAAGCAAAATTCTTAGCTGAGAGGGTGTTGGGCAGGGGAGCCAGGGGTGGTTTGAAAAGAAATGCAAAGGTTTAGAAGAGGTGTTGGACTGAGTGGGATATTGAATTACTTTGACATATATATACAGGAATTGCCTTCTAATGGTAGGGACTCAATTGAGATTATGCGATAAATTTGAAGTGGTTCCAGTTAGTTTGGTTTCATGATGTTTTTTCTAGCTTCATTCAGTTGCACATGTATAGGTGCAAAGGCAGTAAATGGTAGAAGTGATCCAAGGATGAAACTTATTGATTTGTGATATGATAAGAGAGGCAGGGACTTAAGAGAAGAAGGCAATAGGGAATTGAATCAGTTCACCAAAGCTTCCTGTTGGGGAAAGAGAAAGAGTATAACTAATGCAGGAGTGATAGGTTGGAAAAGAAATGAGTAATCAAGAGTTTGAACATTTTACCCAGTTCTGATATCTGAGGTCAAGGAAGATATCTAATCTTTCTTTCAAATGACAGGCCTTCAAACATTTGAAGATAGCTACTATATTTACCATGGCCCATCTTCCCCCATCAGGATTTTCTCATCAAATTAAATATCCACAATTCATTTAGTCCTGAATAACCTATTTTTAATTGACTATGATCAACATTTTCTTTTCCAGATGTCTACTAATCTTCTCTTCATAACTTGTATGATTTTTGGATAGGTCATTTAACAATTTTCTACAATAATTTCTACAAAAAAGGCATAAGAATATTTACAGTAGCTATCAGCAGACACATTGATAGATATGGCATGTGGTTTTGGCATTTTTAGACCTTTGAATGGTTGTTTATGGATGTATACTTCTGGAACATTGTGACAGGGGAGATAAAGTGGTACAATTGCTTGAATCTATCAAAATATTTCTGAACTATACATACCAATAGTGAATCAGTTAAGCATCTCTGCTCTTTTGACCTCCTTAAAGAAGTTAAATTGTCTTTTTTAAAAATTCCTCCCCCCCTCAAAAATATCTTTATTTACAGATAGACTTAAGGAATCTATTTAAATCATGTATACATAATCATCTGTGTGACCTCTTTTGGGGGCATGAACTATATACTGTATACACATAGCCTCTCATATAAAGCCTTTGTGCAATTATGTAACTGTTATATTTTGCAAAGAGCTGAGTCATATAGCAGTTCTCTTATCTTGCAGCTTTTACTCATAAAAAGTTTAATGCCCTTCACAGTTATGCTTCATTATAGAAATGAATAGCAAATCTTCACATTTAAGGACTAGTAGGGAGTATGCATGAGGGGAAACTCAAGTACAAATTGTTAAAAAACAAAAATCATTGTCAATTTTTATAAGAAATCTATAGATTTTACAGCTTGCAATACATCAGGTATACCTTGGGCTAGAACATGTTTCTAAGAAGAAGTTATGCCAAACCTATTTTATTGAATAGATAAGGATCTTTCTAATTAACACATTGCTTGACAGCAAAGGATACTTCTACAAGTGTTTGCAATTTGTTCTCTTAAGTAAATTCCCCTCTCAATCCTATTTACAATATTAATTTGCTAATTCAATCTTTTATTCATAGATAATAGAAAGCTAGATTTCAACCAGCCTATGTCTGAAATAACATAGATTCTTAATAATAATCATGGTGCAAATTAATTAAGGCAAAAGGTACAGAAATTTACTAATGCAAAAGTTATCAATAAAAACAATATTACCTTGAGATGTATTATGTTTTACACCTTAATTTTAGGTATGCCTCAAATCTGAGAATCATCACTGTTTAAAGATTTTTCCAATGATATGATTATTAACAAATTCATTCCATTTTCCCATTATTAGTTTCAATATTCAAAAATTTATAATTGGATAGGACTTTAGAGATAATTTGGTCCAATGCCCTTATTTACCAGATGAGAAAAATATGTTCAGTGACTCACCCAAAACTTCATAGGATTTGATCGCCAATCTTTCAAGTCTAAATCAAGCTCTCCCTTACACAAAATTCCCTTTCCCTTGATGATTTTTCTCCACTTGCCCATCTTTATCGTAGCTGCATTTCAAATCATATTTCATTGTATTTCTACACAGACTCCTTCGGGTCAGCTCAGACACAACTAGTTAACATTACATTAATGTATAATTATTTCATTTGACTAAAGCCAAAATCAATTGTCATAGATAACTGAAATTTTCATGTTTTCTCTATATGATTGAAGAATTATGTGAATAGGTGTAACTCTTTTTTTCTACTTTTTAGTTAAGTTCTCATTTTCCCATTAGCTCTTCAAGCTTGTAAGAAAAAACTAGGAAAAAACTATCTATTTCTGTGACCTCTTTAGACTACTGGTCAAAAACCTAGAATTCTATAATAAAAGGAAATCATGACATCATGAAAGGTGGTTCATCCTTGAATTAACTTCAGTGAGAATATTACTTTACAAAATGCCCTTTTTCATTTTTGGGTAAATCTCATGGTTAGGGAATACTACCATATATTAAGCTCAAACCTGTTTCATTATAGTCTCTACCCATTAGTTCTGTTTTCTAGAACAACAAAAATGTCTCTATTCCTTTCTCTGTACCAGAAAATATTTCCTGAAAATGTTTTCACATCAATTATGCTCTTCTTAGTCTTTTCCTTAATAAAACTCTGAATAATATGTAAAAAATATCTAGAAATATAGTCCAACATTGAAAAAATGTATTTTAAGATGATATTGTGACTTGATCAACTATGATGGATGGAGCTCCTTTCAGCAGTTCAGAGAGCTAGGACAATCCTGGAAGACTTGTTATGGACAACATCCACATCAAGATAAAAAAAAACAAAACCCCAAAACCCCAAAATCTGAATGAGCATTATGTTCATTTTTTAAAATCTTCTCTTATGTTTTTCTTTCCTATCCCATGGTTTTCTTTCTTTACATTTATTCCTAAATCCTCATTCACAAAATGACTACTATATAAACATGTTAAACACACATACACCTACAGCATTCACTAGACTCTTTGCTACTGAGAGGAGGGGAGTAGGAATGGAGGGTGGAAGGAAACTGTATAACTTATAAATATACAAGTGGATGAATGTTGAAAAATTTTCATAACATGTAATTGGAAAAATAAAATATCAGTCAAAAAAGAATAGCTTTCAGGAAACATCTACTCTATAAAACGAAGGATCTCAATTTGCTGTGTCACAATGCAAATATGGCATGTGGGAAGTAGAAGAAGGAATTTGGAAGAGAGACAAGAGGGCAGGGATGGGAGGAATGGAGAGCATAGTCAGGAAAGAAGGGAAGGAAGAAAGGGTGGGGCAGGGAGAGGAATGAGCTTGGAAGAAGCCACAATTTAATGAAAAGAACACTGGCCTAGGAGGTAGAAAGTCCAGAGCCTTGTCCTGGCTCAGCTATTTAGCAGTAACTTGGACAAATCACTACAGTCACTAGGTCTCTGTCTCCTTGTATTTATGAAATGAAAGAATTGGACTAGATGAATTCTCAGGTCTTTTAGTATCCCTAGGTTATACAAATACCTTTCCTCTCTTGTCAGTGCTTCCTCATAATTACTGTGTGTATGTGTGTCTCTGTGTGTGTGTGTGTGTGTGTGTGTGTGTATAAATATGTTGGTGTAGACATATGTCTATTCATGAGACATATAGATACCCATCCACATAAATGCGTATTTGCATGTGTTCATAGTGATATTACTACAACATTAATGCTTTGTGTATGTATATTAATGTATATGTGCATATATACAAATTAATTGTAGCCCCTTTTTTAATAGTTGATTTGAGTAGGAATCATATCTATTCTTTATTAAGCATTTCAAATAACCATTGTCCTTGATGTACTGGTCCTAGAAATCTTCCTAACTATATTCAGCATTCATGGGATATATAAAATTAGCATAAAGTCATAAAACAGTGCAGATTAAAATGAAAATCTGGTGATGGGAAATGTAAATGTCAAATTTTTCTGTTATAATATTCATGTATTTAGTTATTCCCTACATATCTAAAGTTATATAAAGGACCATAGGATTATTGACCTTTCATTCTATTCTTTATACAATTAGTTGCAAAATTGACATTGCTGAAACACAGATCTAACCATATTATTCACCTCCTCCAAAATCTTTAATGGCTATTGCTTTTAGGATAAAATGCAAACTCCCCAACTTAGCATTTAAAACCTTACAAATATGGTACCCAACTCCTATTCCAATCTTATTTTCTATTATTTCTTTTCATATATGTATTCTCTAATCAAACTGACCTGCTAATGAGGTCATAATATTTCATAACATTCCATCTCCCACCTCAGTATCCCTTTGCACAGGTGGTGGTCTCCTGTGCCTGGAAAATACTCTTTCCTCAATTGATTTGTAAAAATCCCTTCTTTTTGAGACATAGAATGACCACTTCAATCAATCTCTACCCAAATAGGGATTTATTCTGCAACATACCATAAGTAAATATTTAGCTTCAACTTGAGCATAATTTGATAAGGGGAACATATTACTTTCCAAAGTAGCCCATTCCACTTTTAGATGGATAGCTCTGTCAGGAAATTTTGCATTATATCAAGTAGAAATTTTATTCTTTTCAATTTCCATTTTATGATCTGGTTTCTGCTTTCTTGGGTTAGATAGTAGACATCAAATTGTTCTTCCATATGACCAGCCTTTCAAATACATGAAGATAGCTATCATATCCCTCTGTTTTCTTTTCAATATACACTCAGTATTCCTAGTTCCTATACCCAAGATCAAAAGGTACAATTGTAAGACTTCCTGCTATTCTGTTGTTTTTTTTTTTCCTCCGGTCTTTAACAAAAAAGGAAATCAAGCACAGAATGACCAGTGCTGGCTCATTTTGTTCCTTTCATCTCAAGCATTATATCAATTATGATCTAGATTACACTAATTTAGAACTATAGCTGAAATGCAAATCCAAATGACCAGAAATTTTTAATACATATGCACTACAAATCAATGAGAAGAGAAATTGCTATCAATTTGATGTCCCTATTCTGCCATATTCTTTTGTTTTCATTTAATATAGAAAAAAGAGTTAAGGAGATGACTTCAGAGAAACCATGAATGACTTGTATGAACTGATACAGAGTGAAGTAAGGACAAGAAAAAGAATGATCTATATAATAATAATAATAATGATAATGATAATAATAATAATAATAATACCATAAAGAAGAAAAACTTTTAAAGACTTGGGAACTCTAATAATCACAATGACCAAGAAGGATTTTAAAGAACTAATGGCGAAAGATGACTTAGCTCGTACACAGAGAAATGATGGACTCAGAGTGCAGATTGAAAGAACATTGTGGAGACATGATCAATGTAGATATTTGTTTTGCTTTGACTATATGTCAGATTTTTTTTTTCTTTTTCAATGAAGTGTTGGAAAGATAGAGGAAAATTGATGTAAAAATTGAGAATAAAAGTTAAAGGTTGCTTTATCTTACAAAATAATGTTATACCTTTTATTCAGTAGTGATTTCTAAAACCAGAGTTTCTGCACTTTGCTCTAGAACTTGCCTCGAAGAAACTTTCACTCCTCTGATGAGCTCAAACTTCAGACTCTTTGGCCACCCACATAATGACTTCCCCAGGAGCCCAAATGTTAATAATTCACAATTTATAAAACGTATTGTAATTCTTAAGGAAAATATACCTTAGATGAGCAAAAATTCAGTTGAGTGCATTCTTAATAAAGATTAAATTGCAGTATAAAAATGTTATGCTCCAGGATACTTTAGCAAGATTTTAACAAAAGTTTGGGTGGAAGTTCTCTTGAGAACATATTTACATATACATGCGCACACACACACACACACAGTTTTTTTTTTCTACTTTGTACTTTGAAGCATATTAAGAATGCTACATAAAATGGGTAATTTTGCACAAATACCATATAATTAGGTGCAAAGAATGTGTGCAGAAAGTCTCCATATGTGCTTCATTGTTACAAAGCCTCATACCATTTCCTTCATTCTAGATGAACTTTGATGAACTAGTCATATAGAACTGGCTAACTAGACCTCTTACAGAAAATTAAAGCTACATGAAGGCCTTTTCAGTGCTTTTATCTGCAGCTAAATATTAGGCTCCTATAAGAACTTTTGTATTTCTCTATCAGTCTAGGATCAGACACCAACTCATTCTGGCTTTGAAATCTGTCTCCTTAACTGAGTTTATTGTTAAACAGCTCTGATTTCCTAAAAACAAGGAATCTTGGGGAGAAATCCTTGTCAGTAGCTGCTGGTAGCAAGATTATCTCAAGTCAGTGCCTCTGTTTGTTTGTTTTTTTTAAAGTAAACTACACAGTATCCTTTATCTTTGTTCTTGTTATCCTCTGTCCCCTCATAAAAGTGACAGAAATTTATTTTGTTTGTCATATATTCAGTTTGACATATGTAAGATATGAAATTTATAGACACACACATATACAATTATAGTATGTATTAGACTTTGTGGAAAAGATTTAAATGTAAGCCATATCTCTGCTACCAATGAACTTTCAATCTATTTGAGGAGGCAAAGAACACACAAACACAACTAAATAACATCATAAGGCAATTTAGAATACCTTCAATGTATTTGTGTCTTCATTATTGCTAACCTCCAGGATCCAATAATTTTCAAAACCTTGACAATTTTACCTTCACCACCATTCTAGTTGGGGCTCCCATCACTCATTACCTGAAATTGTTTGTTTTACAAGCAAAGAGAGAAATTCTAACAGTCTGCCAATGAAAGGCAGATTTAAAAAAAATTACAGATAAAATGTTAAAGTTTTGGAATGAACACATTAGGTGCTCACATAATTACTGATTTCTTTTTCTCCTCACAAAGATTCTAACCTATCATTCAAAAGCTTAGAAAAGAAGGCAAAGCATGCCTTTTTTCCCCACTTGAAACTGTGACAACTTCTGCCTCAAACAGAATGTCTTTTAAACACTTTCTGTTGGAATTCCAGGTCATGAATACAGGAGTAATTTAGTCATCTCAAAAAGAGGGTAAATTGTAGTTTTACCTGGGAAAGTGGGAAGCACTGGACGCTTCTCCATCCTCACTCCCACTCCCATTAAATTCAGTCTTGAGCAAGAAACCCAGTATTTACATCTTAACCTAAACTCAAATCTTTTAGCATGTTAGAATGCTTTGGGAGAGGAAAGCAGTGATTAGGCTAGAGCATAGTGAAGGGCGTAAACTGGGGAAGTGGTAAGGTATCTCCAAGTGAATTAAAGAAGCTTGGCTATACTTCAAATAGGAAAGTGAAACTAATGAAGATAAAACCTACAAAATCATTGGAATTTTACAGAAAGGATGTGGGTTTGAGTTATTCCTAAGTTAATTTTAGGCCTATATTAAGGCCAAAAAACAGTGTTTTACTATAGAATAATGGAAAGAACATTGAATTTTGAGTCAGAAGACTCAGGTTCAAATTCTAGTTCTATTTCCTAGCAAGGCAACTTTGCGGGGGAGTCACTATCCCTTTTTGAACTTCAATTTTCACATTTATTTTGTGATAGGCATGAACTTAACAATCTTTAAATTTCCTTCTAACTAAAAAATCTGTGTACTTTTATCTCCAGGTTCTTCTAGAATCAAGATTCTTCTAGGAGCATGAATTTCTGTGCAGTAGAAACAGATACCCTAATAATCTTTTTGCTATGTAGTGATTATTTCATATATGTTTAGTGAGAATAGACATAATTCCCCAATCCTCTTTTTTTGAATTTTGAGCCTGAAAACTAAAGCACAAAACAGTCATTTTCATTTTTTGATTTAAACATTTAGATATTTAATAAATTATTTCTGGTTCAGTTTCTTAGCTCTTTGAAACTGTTGGAGTTTCAAAACTCCAAATAGCCCCTGACAACCTCACCTTCCAAGGTATCACATAACTCTTTATTTAAAAAAAAACCAAAAAACAAAAACACTTTCCTAACCAACAACCAAGTCTCCTAGGCCAAATCATTCTCTCTGCTATTTCTGAGTGAAGTCAAAGTAACACATAGTTAGTGGTATATTTTAGATGCTGAGGTGGCATTCTTCTAGCACCCAGGCTTTCGGTTAGCAAACCTTACTGGCCACTCTATGAGATTACAAACTTGCAACTTAAAATATGTTTTTAAATAGAGCCAGGCTATAAAAAATTTAATAGTATAATTAAAGAGTTCATTAATTCCTCTTTAGATTCTGAGTTACAAGGGAAAACACTAATGAGGAATTCCTGTTGCAGTCAATTTGTGTTCCTTTCCTAAAATGTTTGAGCTTGAAGGGAATTTAGAGATTATCCAGTTCAAGCAATTCATTTTATAAAAGAAGAAACTCAGGTCCAAAAATATTGTGCTATGCCAACTTCATCAGTTGATACCCCTTTGCCCTAGTGCCTCAGAAGTGGCAAGACTCTAGCTGTGTTTGGAGATCTCACAAGGACCTGTTCCAAAGGAAAGAAGACACAAAGAGGCAATGCCCACCCTCCACTTCTCCACCAAGATCTCTGGAACTCCTAGAATCATCCTTACACCTAGTGACTAATAGAGAAGAGAGCACTGAGGTGAAGAAAATGATCCTTTAATGTATCCACAGCAAAGGGACTCATCAATCAAATAAGAGGCAACTAGAGAGCACAAGGTTCTGGATTATGAGTTCAAATCCAGCCTGAGGGTTAGCTGTGTAAATCTAGGCAAATCCCTGAACCTCTGTCTGTTTCAATTCCTCATCTGGAAAATGGGAATAATCATAGCACCTACTAAGGGTTATTGTGAGGATTAAATGAGATAATATTTGTAAAACACTTTGCAAAACATTAAAGCAATATATTAATGCAAATGATGGTGATGTGTTCTCCTGGCAGGTAGAAAAATAAAAGAATATCCTTACCTTCTCAAACAGGAAGAAAATTATTTATATTTCCATATGTATTTCCAGCAAGGAGCTAGCTAAATATACTTCTACCCTCTCACTTAAAAATATCTGCAGTTCTCAGCAAATAAATGGGATGCATTAATAGTTTTATTTCATCTTGCCAATCCAAAACAATCCTCTAAGATTTTGAGGAGACTCAGAAATATCTTTTTTGGGGTCTTTGTATCAGTCCTTCAATAACCTACAAGATATAGATGTCCTGAATCTGGAAATTACAATTACCTCTTGATACAGAGCAATATACATTCAACAAATATATTACATGGCACTGTAGAGGTTACTCTATGCTTAGTATTTAACAAGGGCCTGTCCCAACCCAAGCAAATAATGGAAAGTGGGGGTAAGGAAATAATACACAGACACAAGGAACTAACAAAAAGGAAAATGCAAAATTAATGTTGAAAGGTTAAAATTAATCCCCTTTCACTCCCAAAATATGCAGAGCTCTTCCCATAGGGGTCAATGAAGTCACATCCTGACTCTTAGGTGAGAAACCAAATTTCTTCATATTTCCCTCACAGAAAAGAATCATCTAATTGATGTATAGCCAAAAATATCTATGGGTTCCTTTCCACAAAGGACATTCCAATATTTCCCCAGTATCCCTACACCAAATACTACAGGCAAATTTCCTCTGGGTTCCTATAACAAGGGCAGTTCAGATTTCCCTACTAGATCCCTTCCACTGCAAGCACATTGGAATTTGTAATTCTAAATTCACTCAAAGTTAAACCAGATTAAAAAGGAATCAGTCCCTGAAAACAAGATCAAGGGAATATTAAATTTGAATATCAAAAGTACAAAAATAGAAGGACCCTCAGAGGTCATCTAGTCCTAAACTCATTCTTTTTACAGATGAAGAAACTGAAGACCACAGAGATTAAATGATTCACCTAAAGCCACTGAGTTAATAAACACCAGAGGCTTGAACCTATTTTTGAACCTATTGGCCCTGACACCAAATGCAGTTCTCTCTGTACTATATAGTACCTTTCTAATTTATGAACTTTTGTTGCATTTGTGCTCTTTATTATCACCTCTGCTCAAGCCCTAGCCTTACCATCACTAGGTTAAAAGGCTGACCTTCAATTTTTTTAGATCTTAGTTTTTACAAAGTAAACTCTTCCTTGTTTTCTTCCACAAATTTCTACAAATCACAAACTTCTTCCAAAGAAGTTTTCTTCCTTGTTTACTCCACAGAGTTGTCTTTCTACTGATATCCCAATTCAATGTCTCATTGTGGGGGAGAGAGAGGACCCAATGTAAGGATCTTGTTTAGAGCTGGAAGATATTACCTAGTTCCATTTCCATGTTTTATGAGGGGGAAAGTGAGGAAAATGAGGTCCAGGATGCTCAATCACCAAAATATTAAATGCATAGCTGACAATTCAGTTACAGAACTTTTGACTCCAGAGCCTTTTACACTGTCCCTCAAATTCCCTAGGAATATAAATCCCAAACACACATTTAGATAGATCTTAGCAAGTTGAAAAAGCTAAGAGAAGACTTTGAGATAGCCTGTTGGTACAGAATCTCATCACTTAGAAGATTGGACACACCAATTTTGAGTCAAAGCAACTCACCAAATGTGGAAAGGTAGGTAGGAGTGTAGGTGGCAGGAGTACCCACAGAGATGAAGTCACAGATCTTTAAAGTATCAAAGCCTAGTGTTGTCCTAAAGAGAAACCTATGTGTAAGGGACTTTAGAGGCCTCAAAAAGACAGACTATGCATGACCCCCACCTCATCCCCTCACCCCACACTAACAGCATAGAGAGCCGATGCAATTCCTACTCATTCCATAAACAAATGGTTCTCTCAGCCTTTCTCAGAGAATGAGGCAGCCCAGTCTAAGCTATCAGCTGCATAAAAGAGCCAAACCTCAACCATTCAAATAGGAAGTTAGGGGAGCTTTTCCAAAGGCACTAATTAAGGCTGCCTGGGGCAGCCCAGGGCAGGTTTAACTCCTGCTCTCTCTTTTTCATACAAAAGTTTTATGTGGGGGGGGGGGAGGGAATGAACTCTGTTAAAAAACATTACTTACAGCCTTCAACCTCCAATTAATTATTCATAAAACTCGCCATTTCAGGTGTCATTTTTTTCATCATGCACATTATACAGCCTGTAAATGGGAGACAACTGTAGCTTTGCACAGGAAAAACCAGTGTCTTATCACAGGCCATAGTGATGGCTGATTTACAACTGTTTGTTAGCTATAATTGCAGATGTAACAATTCCCAAAATGCAAGACTATCTGCAAGGGTAAAGGGGAATAGGGGTAACAGAGAAGGAAGAAGACAGAGGGCCTCCTGGGCTCCTAGGCACTCTTTTCTCATTGGGATGTTAGTTTGCTGGAAATCTCTATATTTAGAATAAAGTAGAACTAATTTGGGACTTGGTACTCTCTGAATGGGCCCCACAGTGTTTCAGAGGTTCAGATTTTGCAAAAAGGCCTGATCAACAAGTGCTTCCTCTAATTTCTTTTCCACTGGACAGGAAACACAAGAATTTTTCTGTTCCTGAGTAAGTGAAAGTCGATGAGGAAGGGAAAATCAGTTGGCTTTTGAGGAGTAATAATGGAGAGAGGTTGACTGAACTGGAGTCCCAAAGAATAGTTTAGTTGAGATTCTCAAATTCCTAATGCTAGTCCCAATGAGAAGAGCAGTGCCTATTCAGTTAGGAAATTGAAGGCTGTAATGAAAACATGGCCACAGATACAGGGGTTCTATCCTAAATACATAGTCAATCTTCATGTTCACAAAAGTGAGGTCATTCCTTTTCTCTCACATCAGAATGATATGAGGAGGGGTCAGTGAAAGGAATTTCCTGTAAAGTGTTATTTGTTTTTTTATTAAATATTGTCTTTCATGAACAACTAGCTTTAGGTGATAAAGCACCACTTGATTTTTATTCTGTGATTTCCTTTAATGAGGTAATCATTAAAAATGGAAGAACTTTGAAAGCTTTTTCATTTCAAATATGTATTAAAAACTATTTAATGCGAGCCACCTAAAGTAACTTTTGGAACTTAAAAATGGCCAGCATTCAACTTTAAATTGTTTATCTTCTCTTGTAAACACCTTAGCTGATGAGAATAACACTACTTACTTATGGAAAGGCAGCCAAGCAGCAATATGCTCAAAGACCTCTAAGCTATGTGTCCAGACTTTCAAAGGGCAGTTTTCTTTCTAGCACCTGCAGTTTTGAGTCAACAAAAATTGCCAGCACAGGGTGATAAGCTCCATATAAATAATTAATGACATGGAACTAATTAGACCTGCATTAGGCCACCTGCACCCTCAAAGCTAAAGAACCACAGGTGTGAAAATTGCACAGGCAACTAATTGTGACCTGCATTTCATCAGTTAAACCCTCCGAATAAGCCACTGGCTAATTCCTGCTCATGGTTTTTCAAGATTCAGGAGGCCAATTGGTTGCCAGGCTTGATCACATTTGTAACTTTTGCATGAAGCAAACAAAGAGGCATGGGCCCCTTCATTTCTTTATTCCATCAGAGAATAATAAGGATTAGATGCAATGAGGGGAAAAAATATAAGATGAACAATTTATAGTTGGAAGTGGTCCCTTATAGTACACTCAACCTCACAGAAAGGTCACTAAGTTTTAATATTACTACCTGAAGCTCAAGAGAATAAAGCCAGGGCAATTGATTTTCCCCAAAGGAGCAAACTATGAGGAAAGTACAGATGTTACAAAGGAATTTATTTTCCTTTTCAAAACATCATTTACTGTTGTATTATTAAGAAGGAAACATTTTAATAAGGACTTTTTATATAACTTTTGAGCATTCTTTATAATGCCTCATGTTTCCTCTGTAAATAATGATTTCTCCGTTATTTTTCTGGATTGAGATCATTATTTTCTACAGACAGACTCCACTGATTCAGTCATTCAACAATTTTTTAAAAGCCTGCTCTATGCAAGGTACTATTGAGGAAAGGAAATGAATAAGAAATGGTTTCTTTTTGCAAAAGTTATAGTTTAGTAATAAGAAATTTCGGGGTCTGGTTTGGAAAAATAGGGGTGGGAAATATGGTTGTTCTATAATGACATGGATGACTAAATGTCCATGTTGATTAATCACACTTCTGTTGCAGTGATATAACTAGAGCAGGGTTCCATTGGATTTTAAGAGGATGCAAAAATTTAAATTATTAAAATCGTGCAATTTTTTTCTTGCTTTATTTATATTTTGATTACTTGTCCCTTTCACTTCTTTGACATCAGAGATAGCAAATATTATTAAAATGGGAAGCTACCAGTTAGTGCCCTTTATTTCCTGTGTTGCACTCCAGGTGAGCTCCTTTCTGGTTCTGCTAGATAGCCCCCTTCCAAAGTCAACAACTTCCCTAGCATCTGCTTTATGGTGTTCTGTCTCACTTTGGTGAAAAGGTATAGAATCTCTGTCTCCCGTTTCTTCCCCACACACTCAGGGTGGTGATCAAGTTGTTGGGGGTCTCTAAATTTGTCTTAATGACTTCTTATATTATTTTCACATCACAAATTACAAAGTTGATTTGAGGACATGTTTATTGCTTCTTGTTTCTGGTGGCAAAATTGCTACTTATAGCTCTGTACTTATCAAATATGAATTTCATCTTGTGGTTTGAAATGATTTGAGGGAAAGAAATTCAGGAGACAAGGAAAAAGCTGGGTGCAAAATATGATTTACATTAGATAATTCAAGCTATGCAGAACAAGAGATTTAAATCCTGGATGAATTTTTCCCCACTCTCTAACTTTCAAAAAGTCATGGACAATGTTAATGCACCTAAAAGCTGATCAAGAGGACATCAGTTAAACAAAAATTTTGCTAAAAAATCCAACAGGAATCTTTGACATATCCCAGTTAGAGCACAAGCTTACTTTCTCATTAAAAATAAATCAGAAAGGGGCGGCTAGGTGGCTTAGTGGATAAAGCACTGGCCCCGGAGTCAGGAGTACCTGGGTTCAAATCCGGTCTCAGACACTTAATAATTACCTAGCTGTGTGGCCTTGGGCAAGCCACTTAACCCTGTCTGCCTTGCAAAAAAAGCCTTAAAAAATAAATCAGAGGGGCAGCTAGATGGTGCAGTGGATAGAGCACAGGCCCTGGAGTCAGGAGTACTTGAGTTCAAATCCAACTTCAGACACTTAATAATTACTTAGCTGTGTGGCCTTGGGCAAGCCACTTAACCCCATTTGCCTTGCAAATAAAAAAATAGATAGAAAGATAAATTAGAATCATCTATATGCATATTAAAGGTACACATGATAAAAAAACATGAAAAAGGAACTGGCAAACTTTTGTAAACAGTTTCTTAAAGCACTGTACATTTGTGATTAAACTTACCTTTACCCTCTGGCCTCATGGTGACTTAGAAAACAACAAATGAACAATATGTTATATTTTTGTGTTATGTTTATGTTATGTTTTATTGATTATGTTAAACATTTCTCAATTGCATTTTAATCAGGTTCAAGTTATACTGGGAGTTTTGCAACTCACAGAACTTGAGTTTGATATGTCTTATACATCAGTATAGTCATGCAAATGACTGAAAAGTACAATGAATTCAAGATCACACTGTGTGCTTTGGTGACTACAGCAACAACAAAAAGAATTTTATAGGACCATAGACTTATTCATGGAAAGAAACCTTAGAGGACATTCAGTACAACTCTCTCATTTTTGTAGATGAAGAAACCGAAATATAGAGAAGCTTGTCCAAAGGAATTTCTTCAGAGAGCAAAACTAAATCTTCCTGAGTCCAAGATCATGAGTCCAGTGTCCTAATCACTACATCTTGCACTCTCCCCCAAAATTGTCCATTTTGTTAAGAAACTAAAACACTGAAAGTAGTTTAGTGTCTTGCCCATTATCACTTTTAATAAAATCAAATCCCTAAGGTAGGATTTGAACTTCTCTTCCTTAACACAGGTCTGATATTCTATCCACAATGCCACCTAGTTAATGCAATGAAGCAAAATACAAAAAGTTAAAATTCCTTCTCCAATGAGTCTATTATGAATATGAAGACTTCGTATAAATTTTTAATAAAAGCAACAATAAATGAAAACTCAGAAATAATTAATGACTCAATATTACTGCCAAGAAAAATATAAAAATAAGTTACTTGTTTTGTTTGTTACTACCACAGATATACTCTATAGATTTTAAATAGATGAAGTTCTCTAGAGAGGGTGAGGTCTTCCAAATATTTCTATTTTAGCATGATATTTATGATGATTGAATCAAGACCTAGAACAAGGCCTCCTCAATGATAGTTCTAACAATTCATACATTAAAATTGATGAATTAAAAAACATTTAAGTGTTGTCCAGATTGTAATGTGTAGTAGGAAGATTAGTACATCACTTGGTTCCATATTGTAATAGGAGGAAGAAACAATTGGATTACATTGGGAAAGTTGCTAAGTCTTTTTAATAGTTCTAAACTGCTTTTCTACATAACATTAAAATAAATGAAAAAACATATTTTGAAGAAAAATATCCTCTATAGATTTTGAGCTTCTTGTGTATAGGGATTGTTTTTCCTGTCTTTGTATCTCAGTATTTAGCACACTGCCTGAAACATAGTACTTCCCCAATAAATGCTTTTTGCCTTGCTGCTGGATATTTTTGCAAATCTTAAAAAACTATGGTCAAAGAAGAATCAATGATATTAGTGACCTAAGGGACATTGGAAATATTGATATACATGGAAGGGGGCATGTAGCCATACAGTGTGCCCCAAAGTTTCCATGTAGTATTAAAATAGCATAAAACTGCCTAAAAACGTTGGAGACATCCCACTATTTAAAGATAGCTTAAATCTACATAGAGAATTTGGGGAAACAGTGTATTTCTAAGGCTGCATGCATAATCATAAAAGTAAATATGTCATTATCGTAGGGTAGTGAAAGATAACATGTGAATTGTTAAAATGAAGCCTTGGTAACCTAAAGTATGTAAAAAAAACAAATTAGGTGAGGAAAAATTATAGCTTTTTGGACACTTGAGGATCCAGTCTAGAGGGAGAATATGGACAAGAATTACACAGAATGAAAAAAAGAATGTATTTGTCCCAAAGGAATGAATATCAATAATGTTTTAAACTATTGAATCCACCATTGGATTGCAGTGTTAAAAGACATCATTTAACCTATTATTCCATTTATAGAAAGAATCAATATACCAATGTATTTCCATTCTGGGATGTTCATCATCATAGGTCCTTGGACAGAATCATTTGCTATTTCCCTGTTATTGTCCACATTTCCAACATTGTTTTTAAAATCATTGACGACTAATATTTTAAGGTTTCTCTGCAATTCTCTTGATACCAACGATGCCATAACATAAGGCTTCTGAAGGCAGTAGGTCACTTTTGCAACAGGTCTTCTCAGCACAAGTGAATTGTCTGCCCGTGAATGGAGACTACCATCCTTATAATGTTCAATTTTCTCAAGGGTTAAATATCCTTTTTCTTCTTTTTCATATAAATCAAGATGCTACCATTTAATTGTCAAATAGCTTTCTTGTTCTTCAGATCTTATTTTATATCCTTTTGTTTGGAAAGTCTGTGTAGACAGACACTGTTCCTCAGGGCACATTGCTAGATTCCTGTGATCCTTTTGGGCTCTATAGGTTTCCTGCTTCCCTCCACTACCCGCCCCCCCGCCATGCTATCCCTTCCATTTTACTCCACCCCCAAAGGAAGGAGGGTGTGTGGAAGAAACCCTCTGAGGTTGGGCCAAAAATTAATCTCAGACACAAGCTTGTAGCATCCTTTGGAATCTCTGGGGAGGGAGGAGGGGATGAGAGGGGGGTGTTTGATCTCCCTTTGAAATGGAAGCATATCCCTAGAGGGGCCACTCTGATCCTTGCCTGGGTGTAGTTGCATGCTTTTGCATCTTGCTGCAGGTAAAATGTCTCTTTGGCTTCAATTGTACTAACCCTTAGATAGGCATTTTTGTGATCAATTAAGAAAGAAGGGAACATCATATTAGCATAGTTCCTTGTGTCATATGCAAACTGACAAGGCTGTTACTCAATACTGGGTAAAGACTACATTGATGTAATGTTAGTTATAGGCAGACCAGGAGAGAGGGTTAGAAGAAAGGAATTTTTTTGTTTACTTTTTTCCTACTAAATTTAAGGAACAGTTACATGAATCAAAAACTAGAGCAATATATTGACTGGTCATAAAAGCACTCTGGACCTCTGATTTTAGAAAACCAAGTTCTGAAACATTTGGTGGGTTTAAAAGAATTCTTATAAAATTATTTTAAACCTCAAAGAATTTTTGTCATGTCCATTTGAATCATAGGTCATTCTCCATTTGACAAATAATATTGAATACACTATGGCAGATTCTGAATATGTAAGAACATTTAAGAAGTGATCTCTAGAAAGAATTAACATTTTAGTAGGGGAAATATAATTTAATAGAGTATAAGTGCTAAAGAAGGATGGCACTTTAACTGGGATGATAGGGAAGGTTATGTGTCAGAGATCAGATGTGAGCCCAGCCTTGAAAACTGCATAGGATTTCAATAGAAGGGAAGGAGTATAATTCCAGATGACAGATATGATATGAGCAGTCATGAAGTCATGGGCAGGAAAGCCCCAGGCAAGTATGTGGTGGGGGGAGATGGCAAGTAGACTAATTTGACTTTAGGAGACTAGTGCGAGCTCAAACTAACAAGGTGAATAGAGGCTACATTTTAGAACACCTTGAATATCAGAATAAAGTTTGGATTTCATTGTGTAATTAGGAGCTAATGAAGATTTTTGAGAAAAGGAATGTTTTGGTGACTGTATGCAGCACATACAAGAGGGGATAGAGAATGTATAAAGAGATATTAGATGGGAAGCTGGTGTGGTTGCCTAGGTAATTACATCTTGAACTAAGATAGTCGCAAAGGGATTAGAAATGAAGGGGAAATTTTGAGACACGGTGTGAAGAATTAATAGGGATGGATGACTAAATATAGGCAGTAATGGAGTGAGAGGAATGAAAGATGACTTAATAATTATAATTATAATAACCAGACACTATGCTAAGTATTTTATGATCACTATGTCATTTAAATCATACAACAATACTGGGAGGTAGATGCTCCCTTTTTACAGATGAGAAAACTGAGGGAAACAGAAGCTAAGTGACTTCCTTAGGGTCACACAGCCAGTTGGTATCTGAGTCTATATTTCAACTCAGGTCTGATGCTCTATCATAGCATTATACTATCTAGTTTTCTTTAACTTGAAGGTTTATAGCCTGGGTAAATTATTTATTATTTGGGAAAAAGTGGGGAAGGAGTTAAAAATCTTGGTATTGTTATCCAGATATTGTATTTGAGTGAAATATGTATTGCCAGTACCTGATGCAATGTACCAACTAATCTTGTTAAAGGATTGCATATTATTAGCATTGAATATTATTTCTTTTGTCCCTGTGTAAATATCATAATAGAAAATCGAGTATCATGTTTAAATATAGAATAAAAATCATAGAGTCAGAAGAATTAGTTTTAAGTCCAAGCTCTGATAATTATGAGTTGTTTTTTTCCTGGTCAAGTTAGTTTACCCCTCAGAGTCACCCTTTCCTCATCTATAAAATGGGTATAATAGTTCTCCTACTGCCTACCTCATAGGGTAGTTGTAAAAAAAGTATATACAAAAGTGATTTATAAATGTGAATCCTTATTAAATGTTAGCTCATACCAGATACCAGATAACAAGGATTTGTTAGAAATTGACCTAGGGATTGGGAGACCAAACTTCTTGATATGACAGAAAAAGAAAAAGTCTTGCATTTGTTGCTGTGTTTATTTTGGAAATAGTGGGAAAAAATATGTTTACCCTTACAAAAACGACTATACCAAGAAGTCACTCAAGGACTCACTGACCTTGGAGGTTATTCAGGGGTCCTGTTTACACCCAAGATAAAAAGAGTGGTTGAAAGTTTCCCCAAGTATATTTGGAAGTGTGGGGGAGGTGAGGCCTCTGCTTCAGCTATGCCTGCCCTCATGTTCCACCTATTTTTTAATTCAATAATTATATTTGTCATTCCTGTGGCCAAAAACCCCTCTACTTTTATGTGAATTACATCACTGGAGTCCTCTGGAAAATTGAGTTCCTGTCTTGTCTGATTTTTGCTTAATTTTCTCTCTCATTTGGTCAATTTTGCTGAGGAGAAAATATTTATGAGGTAGATTATATAGAAGAATCATAATTCTGACCCAAAACCTGCTCCCCTGCCTGTTATTTTTATTTTTTTGTCAGAGACTTATCAAATTCTTTAAATCTATTCGTGATCATATCTTTACCAAACCTTTTAGGTAAATAGCATAACCTAGTAGAATGGTAGAGTTAAAATAATCTAGTCTAACTTCTCACCTAGTGTAGTAACCCCCCCCCCCCCCATATAGCATCCCTGAGAAATTTTCTTGAATATTTCTAAAAAAAACGTAAGCTCTTTGCCTCATAAGGCAATTGGTTCTCTTGCTTTGCATACAGTTCTTGTTAGAAATTTCTTCCTCACAACTTTAAATACTTCGGATCTTTGATCTTAGTGTTAGGAATATTCCCTATCCAGATAAAAATCACAACTCTTCCTTGTCCCCTCATTTTGAAAAAAATATCTGTCTTCCTCTAAACCTTTCACAAAGGGTGGTCCTTACATGCTGGGAGCCTCCTTCCAGCTCTGTTGGTATTGGATGGGATACCAATGGAAGTGTCACTTCTTTGTGTAATAATGGCCATCACTTCCTGAAAGGAGAGGTTTATTACATCTACCCCCTCCCCTAGAGCGCTCTGATACCCTAAGGGGTTTTGGAAGTATCAAGGCTTTTTGGTATTGTCTCAAACCCCAACCAATGATGTTCCTGTAACTGAAAAGGGATTCCTTGTTTCCCAATTCTATTTAGCCAATTAAAAATTAGTTTAGCTTTTCCAAAGAAATATTTACTTTGAAAGTGATGAAATTCTTCTCCTGGACCAGATAAAGAAAGTCTTATAGGTATAGATGGAAGTCATCCCTGGGCCCCTTGCCACTTCCCCCTGGGAAACTTACAGCAAAAAGTTGAAAGGCAGGAGGTCAGATAGAAGGTTGCTCCTCTTCTCACCTAAGGCTAGAAATCTGGCCAGTGCAGCAGGAAGTGGAAGTCTCTGGAGCAGAGGGAGATGGAAGTTGAATTGTTGCAAATGAAAGTTCTCAGCCCCTTGTTCCCTTCCCTCAGGGGACTCAAACAGCAGGAGCTAGAAGGCAGGAGAGGAGAGAGGAGCTCTGCTTCCCTGGTGACACAGTTTCTGTGGCCACCCTTTCCAGTACTAGCAATATGTTCATTCATTTCCCTTGGCTCACTGGTAAAGATGGTAGATTTGGAATACTCTTTCCTCCCTCACCTTGATCACTCAGTAACCTTTCCATAAAATCCACCTCTTCCACCCTATCAAAATCCTGATAACTATTGTCTATAAAACTCTAGTTCACTTTTCTTCCTTTCTTGAGTTTAGTACTTGCCTCATAATTTTTCTCTCCTCCACAGCTCCCAATTTCATAAGGCACTTCAACAAAGATGCTGACTTTCTTTCAAACACCAGAAACCAATTACCCAATCTACTCACTTTCCATACTCTTCTACCTTCCATCAGATACATGCAAAGATAGCCCCTGGTGACTTAGCATAGAACCCCCTCACTCAAATCCAATTCACATGCTTATCATGATATCAACTGCCTGATGTCATGGTCTTCTTTGAAAATGATGGACAAAGAACACCACCATTAATACATTAAATAGACTATTTTCATATTTGATAATTGTGAAATCCCCTTATCTGACCCTGATCTACATGCTTTCACTTCTCCCTCTGCCTTTCCTTACCTATCTTACTCTTTGTCCACATTTTAGACCATTGTAGACTTCTACACTCTTTTCCAAACTATTACCTCTACAATGATCACTGTTCTTTTTGCTATCTTGACCCTTTAATGAATCAGTCCAACTCTATACTTCTACACTCTACAATGCTACACTCTACATTGTTTCCTTGACTCCCTGGCACTCACCATATTGTTAATTGTACCTTGCCAAGCTTCAGCTTTGGATTACTCCCACCACAGCCAACTTTACTCCTATGGGTACTGCTGAATGAAGGTAAGAAAAATAGCACAACCATTCTCACTAGGACAGCTAAAAATATATATATTATACAATTTCAAGTGGTTCATCACTGCTTCTAGGTAATTTTTCTGCACTTTCCTTCTCAACTTATTATCCCACTTTCCACAGTGACTTTTCCAAAACTTTTCATTCCTTCTCAAATTCCCCATGGCTTTCCTCTCCCCACATTCTATTACCTGATAATTTTGTCTCATATTTTATAGGAAAAACATTGAGGCCACTCACTATGAGCTCCTTCTTTCCAATCTCATATCACTAAAATTCCTTCTACCACTATTTCTTCCTAGGGCCCTATCTCACTCAAAAAGGTGGCTATACTCATTAATATGGACAAGTCCTCTACCTGGACAAGGGATTCCAGTCCATCCTAGTTCTTGTGAGAGACTGCCCTATCTCTCATGCCTACTCTCTTACTTATTTTCAATCTCTATCAGACTACTGAATCCTTCCTTGCCTTTCCTGCTCCCATTCTGGGGAAACAACCACAATAAGAACAATTATCACTTGATCCTTCCATTCACATCATTACCCTATATCTCTTCTGCCCTTTGTGGCAAAACTTAAGAAAGCTATATATAATAGTTGCCTCAAATACCTTTCTTTTCATTCTTCTTCACTTTTAGAGACCTGTATTGAAACTCATCATTCCATTGAAACTCTTCTGTCCAGAGTTTCTGAAGTACTCCTAATTGCCAAATCCAATGGTTTTTATCTCAGTCTTCCTATTCCTTGACCTTTCTGTATCCTTTAACATTGTCAATTATTATCTTCTCCTTGATAGTCTTCTCACAAATTTTTTGGAAAATCACTCTCTCCTGGTTTCTCCAACTACTATCTAACTCTTCCTCAATCTCCTTTGTTGGATCTTCAACCAGGTCAAACTCATTAACTGTGGGTGACTCACAGGGCTCTGCCCTGGGTCCTCTTTTTCTTTTACTCTACTTTCCTTGGTTATCTTATCAACTTCAGTAGACTGAACTGTTATCTCTATGATGATGATTTTCAAATCTTCTCATTCTGTCCTAACCTCCAGATTCATGGGTCTAACTACATTTCAGTTCATAAGAAGCCCACTGTCATTTCATCTCCCTATTTTCATTGCCCTCAACTCTTTCCTAAATCACTTAATTTCCTCTTGTATGGAAGAAACATTTTTTTCCATATTGGCTGGTCTAGTTTCTTTTGAAAGCATCAAAGAAACCATCTTTAGACTTCCAAGAAGACTTGGTTTTCTGTACAAATATAGTGTAAAAAACCCAGCCAATGAGGAATTTAATGTCATTAGGTTTGATCAAATCCTCTCTGACCTGTGAATAAGTACACTCTTTTTGACTGGGTATTTCTAGTAATACAAATACTGAAGCAGAAGGAGATGGAATCATGTTTTCCCTTTATTGACTCTCTTTTTTGTTGTCAACTACACATTTTTTAATTAAATTGTAGATGGTCCACACATAATTCATTGTTTTCTGGACCCAAGTCTGAATTATTTAACTGACTGAATAGATAGCTTTCCATTAATAAGATTACATTATCTTATGTAGAACTTAACATAATACTGATATTATTTATGTTAAGATTGAGATTAAATTCATCAAATAGTATTTATAATGAACTGTCCATTTTAAAACATAGTAATGTTAAATAAACATTTCAGAGGCAACTGAGTAAAGTCATATAACTGATTTTTTGATATCTACCTCTTTATGCTTTCTTGAATGATATGACAACTCTTAGTGAATGATATTAGACCTTGGGATTATACTGTATCTATAGAGATTCTTGAAATGATAGGTGCTTTGCATGGAGAGGTAGATGAAAAAATATATATTTAAGTTTAGGTTCTCTCTTTAAACTGCATATAATAAAGGATCAAACAATGGGCTGGGTCTTATGAGAATCATCATATCTTTCTGAAATTAAGCTCCCAAATCTCTTGTAGGGATATCATAAATCAGCATACTATGCATGCTCATCAATCCCCAGTTAAACTTACAAGGACACTAATTGGCAAAGATATTTTTTTCTTTCCTTCCAGGCTAGAAGTAAGGACTATTGTAAGCTGTAAGAAAGAGACCTAGCACCAATGGTCAACTTTTCCCAGCCTGGTGCACATGAAGTCATGAACAAATGACTCTGCTGTTTATATATCTATTTTTCCTTGCTTTAAATAAAACAGACTAGGCTAAAACATTATGAGATATCAAAAGGTATAGGGGCTAGAGTCTATATTAGAATTGATAGTTAACTAAGCCCCAAGGCATGACCTTTAGATTTAATCTAAAAGAAAATGAAATCAGTATCCAGCCCATGATTTTCTGGAGCAACTTCATCTGTAGATTGTGTCTCACTTGGAAGTCAACTTAGTAGGATGACTATCTTTGTAGGAACAGGGTCCTTTGAATTCACTTTCCCCAGAATCTCGGGGAGAATATACTCCCCAGATATTAAGAGGAAAATGTTTAGTAACTTCAGTTCTTGCTATAGCTTTGTAAATGTCTTTCTGCAAAAGCTATTTGGTGTTAAATGGCTAAATGATACTTAGGAGGTAATCACATCAAGACATGTTGGAAATATGAAGGAGATCTTAGCAATCACTAATGGTTAACAATTGGGAGAACACACCAGAATGGGGACTCATGCCAATTGCCAGAGGAACTGCACTCATCTTTAAGAGTAGAAGTCCCAGAACTTAGAAGAGATACATATATCTTAGTGTAAAGTAGAGCTTATAGTAATTAAGAAGAATTTGGTTATCCTTTCCTTGAAATTTTCCTGAAAATTGATTGATTGATTACCTAGGGAAACTTCTCATGAATAGTTTTGAAGGATTCACCTACCTTTCTTTTCAATCACATACCATGAAATGTCTCTTCCCAATTTACTAAATCAGATTATGTTAGAATTTTTATTTTATGGAAAAAATTCTGTTGCTTTTTTAAAAGTGCTTCCATTGTATCAATTTTTAAAACACAATTACCTAAGTAAAATGTTATTTGGTCATTTAATACTGTTCGTTGTTTGATACAAGGCACAATAACAACTTGCTAGGTAGAGTAGCATGCCACTCAACCACTGAAAACTCATTGTGTATATTGTTTTTGTTTTTGTGTATTTTCTTTTCACGGTACATGCTTATACATTATCTCAGTTTATTAAAAGAAATCCAAGAAATAAGAGTGGGCATGGATATTATCCTTCATTTGGCAGATAAAGAAACTAATGCACAGAGAGGAAGTCATACTTTTAGTTAGTGACTAGATGTAGGGCTCCTAAAAAATTAGGAGAAATTGTAGCTCTCTTAATTCCTACCCCACTATTCTATGTGAAGGTTTAGTTACCTAGGTCAAACTGAAAGTTGAATAATATGGTTCAAAAAGAGAAACCTACATATGTAGATATTTTTGGCTGGTATTACATCAATATTTAAATATTAAACAATAACTATGAACCAATTTCCTTAGGGTTAGTCAATGAGAGTCCTTAAGAGTACCAAAGAGGTATTAAACACAAAATAAATGCAGTCTTTCAGCCTGATTGCTTTGAAAGACATACAATATTCATATGGATAAATTCTAATATGGATAGAGAAAGTATGGTTAGCTAGCTAGAGATAAAACTACATTTCTGAATGTAGAGATATCTCTACTTTTACTCATGCACACACACACACACACACACACACACACACACACACACACACACGGTCCAGTCCTGTTTTTTCATCAGTATAGGGAACTCTCATATGTGGTATCTCCTTTCAGTGATGAACATCAGACAGTGAAATTCTAGTTTCCTAAGACTCTGAGATATTAAATGATTTGCCCAAAGTTGCTTCACCAATATGAGCCAGAGATAGCCTTTGAACCCAAATATTTCTGATTAAGCCTTACTTTCTATCTATTAGACCAATCTAGCTCCTCAAGATCCATTATATTTATAACAAAATTAGCCACATTATTTTATAATTGTCCCTTCTACAAGTATATTCAGATTCATTTCTCAATGGTCCTATGAGAATTATACCTAAAGCAAAATATGGAATTTTCCTAGGACATTAATTTCTTAGGACTAGCAAGTGGTCTCATTGCTGCTCTACTTCCTATCTTACAGGCCACAGTCTTGAGCACCTTGTGCTTCCGTTACTCTGATTCTTGAAAAATAGATCCTAAGTATCTTTTTTCATTTCCATAAGTCATCATATATCTTAGAATAGAACCAAATCTTCTGAGAGTGAATTGTGGTATAATGGGGAGGGAAAGGGGGAGAGAGGAAAACAAGTATTTATTATTTAATTAGGATCCACAATGTCTCAAGAACTATATAAGGAATTTTACAAATATTATCTCATTTGATCCTCACAACAATCCTGTGAAGTAGGGCAGAGAAATTAGAGCTAGAGGACCATAGTGCATATCTCAGCTCTGGAATTTACTGAGTAACCATGTGCTTGTTACTTAATATATTAGCCTCAGTTTTCTCATCTGTAAAATGAAAGAAGCTGCAGAGGCAGATTGGCTAAGATGAAAGACTTGCCCACACAGAGAGAAACCACTGAAAGAACTTACTTGGCTTCAGTCAGTGGAGGTGAAATATAAAATGGCTAATGAGACACCTTCATGCATGTATCCCAATAAGGCTTGAATGCCTCTCTACTGATTGTAATTATTCTATGATTTCTTTTTCTTTGTTGCTTATCATTCGCCCTTTCTCTATGGGACAAAATTGTCTTTTGCATAACTATTTCTTGTTGCATTCTCAGTACCATTTTTTTTTTCTTTCTCAAAAGTCTTAGTATGGTTTTAAGTTTTAATAGCTTCAAAAGTATAAATGTCCTGAAAATTTTAAAACATTTGCATTAATTTATTTTTACTTATTTAATTCTGTGAATTTTGAACAATAAATATTTAATTTTAATTTTAACAAGATGAGGGTACCCTGTCATTATGAAGCATATTGCAATAGTGTCTGAATAGTACTATCTCAAACTGATCACTCAGGAGAAAAAAAGTTCTTTTGTTTGGTCATCTCATTCACTTGTCCTATTGCCATTAGACCTTTTTCTTAATTGTTTTTCTTAAGTTCTTGTTTTTTCCTTAAGTTTTTTAAAGTACTTTTTCTTAAATTTTCTTAAACTTAAATCTAAGATTGCATATGCTATTCTTTCAGTCATTGTATAGTAAAGGTTTTTAAAAAGTGTGAAAGCAACTAGCGTGGTGATTCATTAAATTTTAATAAGAAAAATCAATAACTTAAAATTTAAATACTTTATCTTCTCAAATTTTTGTCTCTATAGCTTTGATAGTTCTGAAGTTATTTAATTTTAAAACTTCACTAGGACTTGTGAGAGCCTATATTAGTCAATCAGGTTAAAGAAACAAAAGCAATTATAAAAATTCAAATATTACCTGAGAGAGATTCCATATTAAACCACATACCTAAGATTGAATTGTTTTTTTAAATGAAACTAGTTGCCTAGTAAGGTCCTAAATAGAATTATTGAACAGAGGGCAACTAAATTTGATGTCAAAAAATAAAATAAGGAACATTCTTAATAGCAGCTATTTCTCATAAAGACAGATTTGAGAGACTATCATTATAACTAGCACTGAGACAACTAGAAGTAAGAGACATGAAGAAGAGATGCCAAAAAGAAAAATGGAGATGGAGTCATTGAAAGGAATTTTTAACTCAGTAATTTTATCTTGTGTTTGCCCAGGTTGTTGCCATCTTATATTAAGACATTGGCATTTTTACTGGTTTCTTTCATGTTCTTGTTGAAGTTGTCTGTCTATGAAGAAAGTTTTAATGGTTGCAGAAAGTAAATATGAAAGGTATATCCAAATTAAAAATACACAGTTTTGGGGTGGGGGGAAAGAAGGAGAAAATAGTTGATGATTTCCTGTAGTTAATTGGTCACTGGGTATCCAAGGTGTCTATGTAATTTTGGTTTTGACTGAGTAAAACTGTTAGAATTCAATCTAAATAAAAACTATTATACATGCCATCACTTATGTAATGTTATAGAAGGAAATTGATGTGATTGCTGCTTTTTCAATTTGCATAGACTAAAGAATTAAAAAAGCTGACCTTGTTGAAACCAAGTTCTAATTTGGGTTGGTTTTAAAAGAGTTTTTAAAATATTAGGACTAGGAAGGATTTGAGAGAGCATCTAGCTTAGCTTTCTATATTTACAAATGAGGAAACTAAGGCTTGAAAGACAAGAAACTGACCTATACTCTTAACTGAGAATTAGTGTATTAGAAAATCATTTCAGGAAATTGATTTTAAATTTCCACATGATTTTACATATCTGTTTCTAAAATGTTACACTTCTAAATATAAAAGCTTCAATAGAGATAGTCATTGCTGAAAACTCCAAGCTTGGGGGTAAGGGAGACAAAATTATTGCAAAGGGTCTGGCTACCTAGTATGTACTTTGTCTAAAAATCAGTTAGCAGCCTGAATCTACATGCCTAAATCTTTACTTCAGTGATGTCTTACAGCTGTGAATTCCCCAGTTTAATTATATGTTTGCTAACGAGGTATTTCTTTTATCTGCATTACACTTTAGTTTTAAGTTTTATTAATGGGCCTTCTTTCTCCTCTTTGTGGGAAAGAGTAAGTAAAGAACTCTGTTAAGGTTGGGTTTTTTGGTTTGGTTTTTTTTTTTTTGTCTGTTCTGATTTTATATACTTTAATACTTTCCAAAGTAAATATTACAATGCATTTACTTTCTCCTCCATAGAATCCTCTTCATTTGTTTAACTTGGACTTCTAATACTTTTTTCCTTCCTGTGACTATGTTATGGGAAAACTGGAGTATTTGGGGGGGGGGGCAATTTTTTTAAAAAGCCCATTAAATCCAATTTACCAGGCTATTGTCTTAATGTCCTGTACAGAACAGGACTGATGCTTTTCACCTAAGTGAATTGTGAATGAACCAAATTTTCTGGCAATTTAATTCCTCATATTAATAAATATCTGCTCATAATTTATATGGAGATGAGGTGGGAAAATCCAGATCCGGCTATTTGGCAAGGGGGTTATAGTGAAAGTCTTTTAAAGTCTATATGTTTTTACTAAGTTCATGACATTATAGCATTGTTAGTTGAGGCTTAGTGAGGTCTTGGCCAAATGAGTCAAATAAATGTTTCAAAAAAATTGTTGATTGCCTCACTCTTTGTTGTTGTTTTAAACTAGTTTTCCCTTTCTAAACTCTACAAATGGGTTAGAGTTATTATGTATTCAGTATGTTGATTATTACATATCTGATCTCTAATTCACAAGCTTCTGCTTTTCTTTCATCTCCATCCATACCTTAACTTTATGTTGTATTTCAGTTGTTACAGTTGGTAGATTCACTTTTTCAATCAGTGGAATAGGAAGACACCCCAAATTTTACAATTTCTCTTGGTGGTAGTTTAGGGGCATGGCTGAAGTTAATTGTTAGCCCACTTCCTAACCAAATCTCTAACTCAATTAGCACTTCTTTGACAGTCTAAAGCTTTTGCTGGAAGCACCCTGCCAGTTTGGGTGGTAGCTTTTGGTATGAAAGACACCCTTTTACTGGGAACTCAGCCCAGACAAAACCAATTCATTTCACACTGCTCTTCAACCACCTCCAGATGGGAAACTATCTTAGTCCCAGCTTACTTACCTATTTGGATGGGAACCAATAAAAGGCAAAGGTCCTATCATCATCTCATCACTTAAGCAACCTGGTCTTTTCATAAGCATAATGGATTCCCCTGTGAAGATTTTGTTGCTATTAACCATTTCAGTAAGGGTTTCCCCATGACTTGGGCAACTTCTTTTCCAGAGGTAACATTTTTTTTCAGCAAATTTGTGACCCTCTTAATGCTGTTTTATAACTCGAGTGTTAAAGGTTGTTGAACAAACAAGTACAGTCCTCAATACTGTGCTAATGTTTTATGACTGGTGAATTTAGTAACCTTCTAGTTATGCTTTGATCTTAATTATTTTAAATATCATAGGGTCTGATTCACAAGGCAGTAATGGCAGGTCATTATTCCTGGCACTATTAGCCTAAGTTAGAAATTAGCTTTTAGGCTCCCGGCACTATGTTCTAATACTTTCTGAAATGGAACACCTGTGTAAGGGCTGAACAAATCATTTGGTTAAATCGGTCCCTAATTTCGTGAGCTCTGACTTTATATTTTTGTCCTGACTTTTAAGAGGTCTTTATGCCTTTCAAATGAGTTCTACATTTCTCCATATGTTACAATTATATTTATGCTCAAATAATTCTAAGGACTTGTTTTTGCTAATTGTAGGAGTACTTTACATAGATAAGGATCTGTAAATTGTCTTTGCTTTAAAAACAAGGCAAGCTCCTGGTCAATTCAGACACTTGTCAATCTATTTCCCAGGATGTTTGAGAAACAACCAAAAGCACTTCTGCATCAGTGAACCTTGGAACAAAATTTAGCTTTTAAAATATTTCTCCACCTGTCCCTGTATTACATGATGTTTAAACAACCTTGTATTTACTCTGAATATATAGTATATATACTTCCATGTTGTCTTCCCCATTAGAATGTAAGTTCCTTGAGAGTAGGAACTATTTCACTTCTACTTTGTTATCTACAGATGCATTCATGGTGTTCAGCATAGATAGCTTTCAGTCTTTGCTAACTGAAAGTACTACATAGATATTTGAAGATAATCTCTCACATTCTCTAATGAGAATATCCAAATGTTCTCTGTATGGTTTGTTCTTTCAGTGTTCTTAAAGGACCAAAAGAGTGAATAAACTTTCCCAAAGTGGGTAATTTACTACACAGGGCAGCTAGGTGGTACAGTGGATAGAGCACTGGCCTTGGGTTCAGGATTCATTGACTTCAGACACTTGCCACTAACTAGCTGTGTGACCTTGGACAAATCACTGAATCCTTATTGCCCCCACATCCAGGGCTGTCTCCAATCATCCTGAGTCATATCTGGTCACTGGACCCAGATGACCATGGAGGAAAAAGTGAGGCTGGTGACTTAACACAATAACCCCCTCACTCAAATCCAATTCATGTGCTTGTCATGATGGCATCACCTCCCTGATGTCATGGTCTTTTGGAAAATGAAGGACAAACATTATAGAAGTACTTTACTCATCTTTATGTTTTGCTCCACTGAATAGCATACCATTTCAATAAGTAGTAAAAAGGTCTTTGAAGACTTGCTTTTTAGTTTTTAAATTACTCAAGCCATTTATACTCTAATTTAGGGGCGGCTAGGTGGCATAGTGGATAAAGCACCGGCCCTGGAGCCAGGAGTACTTGGGTTCAAATCCGGCCTCAGACACTTAATAATTACCTAGCTGTGTGGCCTTGGGCAAGCCACTTAACCCCATTTGCCTTGCAAAAAACCCCTAACAAAACAAAACATTTATACTCTAATTTTTTAACAGAGGAAAGAATGTTAGAAATGAATTAAGCTATAATGGAATGAGATGCAATCAATGGCATCTACCATAAAATATGTGTTTTAATGACATGAGGGAGCAGAGGATTTTTTTTAATTCAAGGACTATAACCTGTGGATTGAAAAATAATTCTGAAAAAAGATAGATGACAAACACTGAGTAATATAACAGTAGAACTATTAGAAGAGGATTTTAATTTTCTTGGGAGGATCACTGTTTCTGATAGAGAAAAAAAGTAACCTTATATTCAAAGTAGAATTTCTGTCATTTATAAATTAAGGAGTAATTACTTCAAGGCTAAACAATAGCTAAATGAATCAATAGAGTATTAATAAATTAAATTTAAATTAAAAATTTGTTAATCATCTACCATACATTAGGAGTCATATTAGGTATTAGGGATACCAGGATGGAAAAGCTATGTAACACCTACTTTCTATGAGTTCACTATCTAATAGAGGAAGCTGTTATATACATGGATAAATATGAAACAATATATACTGTAATAGAGAGAAAAAGGAGATTTAGACAATTTTTTTAGTTTTTTTTTTTTTGCAAGGCTAATGGGGTTAAGTGGCTTGCCCAAGGCCAAACAGCTAGGTAATTATTAAATGTCTGAGACTGGATTTGAACCCAAGTACTCCTGGCTCCAGGGCCGGTGCTTTATCCACTACGCCACCTAGCCGCCCCTAGACAATTTTCTTTAAGAAAATTTGAGAATGGACAGACCACTTTTAGTTAAGGATCCCATCCCTGGCTTCCTTTAAATCCCATCTAAATTCTAACTTTTACCTTTAACAACCCTTCTTTCTAGTTGTTCTTTCTTCTACTAATTATTTTCTAGTTTTCCTCTACATAGCTTACATTGAATATATTTGTTTGTATGTTATCTCCCCCACTGATGTCTGAGCTCCTTGAGGATGGGGGGCTATCTTTTACCTCTTTTGTATTTCTAATACTTAGCTTCAGTATGTAGCACAGAACAGGCCCTTAAAAATGGTTAGTGATTGTTCATGCAGGAAATGGCACCTGTTCTGGGGACTTTGGAGGAAGAGGATGATCTTAACTGATAGAGATATGCAGGGAGTGTATTCAAATGACTGGAGTTTAGAAATGTAGAGTTCAATAACATTTGATTGAAAAATATTAAGCACTAGTAACACACTAGAACTCTGCAATGTTCTGTTAAATAGTAATGACAAAAGCAAAAACAGCCTCAATTTCACATTGCTTTGGGAAGTTATGTTCACAAATACATTTCCATAAATGCAAAATAATTTCAAGAAAGGAGAGAACAAGAACTGAAATGGAGCAGTGAAGAAAGACCATATATGTAGAAAGTGATACTAGAGCACTTCTCTTCTTTGAAATTAAGGATTCCGAGAATCAGTGATGGACAAAAGGTTCCATCTGATGTGTAATTAATAATAGATGGGTATGCAAAAAAGTAGTCAGTAAAGACAGGATGACAGAAGACTATGTAAAGTAAACACTCTTCCTTTCACTCCCAGTTACTAAGTACAAGGATTGAGCAACAGGTTTAAAAATTCTGTGACCATGTTTGGTGACTGAAAAAGAAATACTTAGAGGGATGTTCAAAGAAGAATGAAGGTTAAGTTCAAAGTGATTGTGCTAATTTGACCTAACTTTGTCAAAGATGAGAGACTTCAAAGTAAATAGTAAGTAATATTAAGGCTTTATACATTTTATAGCCCCAATATGAGAATTAGACCACTGTACATGATGTACCCACCCACATTTAGGAACATTAAAAATTAGAGAAGGTTTTAAAATTGAAAGGGATTGCAGAAATCTTGTCTGGGATTTGACAAATCTTTTATTAGGAAGGGCAATGTTTCCCCCCCCCCCTTTTTTTTGGCATGGTAGATAAGTCCTTAAGAGCTAATAGTTAAATATCTCTGAGGCATGGTAATACAGTGAAAAGAGCATGAATTCCAATCCCATCTCTGAAATACAATATCTTCATAACCCTGGGCAAAAAATTAATCTTTCAGACCACAGTTTCTTCATCTTTAAAATGAGGATGCTGGATAAGATAACTACCAACGTCTCCTCAAAGTTTTAAATCTAGCACCTAATGATCTAGACTAACCTACTCAGTTTTTAGGGTTAGAAAAGTTAAGTACTTTGGAAGCTAAGTTGTGCATGCCCAACTATGATATGACAGCTTGTAATCAGGGAAAGAGATTGAGATAATGTTCTATAAGAAAGTTTTAGAATCAAGAAATCACTTTCACCTGAATTAGAGAAAGATAATTTCACTGTCTTCCTTTAAGTTTCAGCTAAAATTCTATTTTTTACTGGAAGCTTTTTCCAACCTTTCTTACTACTGGTGCCTTTTTTGTTTGAATGTTGTCTCCCCTTTGGTTTATAAACTCCTTGAAGGCTAGGGATTATCTTTAGCCTCTTTATGTACCTTTATTATGTAGCACAGAGTGTTCACTTAACAAAAATTTGGTGGTTGATCATAGAGAAAATGGCACCCATATATGGGTAGATAGATGGAGTTTAAAAAAAGAGAATGATTATACACTCATGCACACAAGTTTAATTTCTATATGTAAATATAATATTCAGACATATACATATTAATATACATATATGTTTATATCTATTTATCATATCTATCTATTATTCTTCATTTTCAAAAAAACCCCTATGACATTAAGATGTGGGGTCAAGTTACCATGTATTTGACTATGACCCATCAATCCAATGTGAGTTCAGAAGACCCTTGGACATAAGAAGTCTGTAAGAACATTTGACCTGGGGACGTCTCAGGATTTGTGAAGCTCATGTTTCCTTTGTGCTATTGTAATTCTGCTTTGCTTAGAATAGAGACATTCTTTGATGCAAACAAACCATTATGGTAAGTCCTGTGACAGCATCTCCCATGTTTCACAATTGATATCAAAATTCTTCAAAGGGACCTTGAGGATGTCCTTGTAAAGCTTCTTCTGACCTCCATGGGTTCACTTACAGAGATAGTGTTTCAGGTAAGCACATTTGTTATTCAGGCTGTGTGGCCAGCAGTTCAACACAGGAACTCAATATCTAGTACTTTATGTTTCCAGGGAAACTTCAAGATCTTCCTCAATTCAAAGGAAGGCACTTCAATTTCCTGGTGTCTCCTTGATAGATTGCTCCAGTTTCACAATGACTCTGTAGACATTCAGTTTAGTTGTCAGCATAGTACCTGTATATAGTATGATACTATAGTTTAGTATACTAGATTCTCTGCTAAATAGTGTACCATCCTATTCTATCCTATTCTTTGAGTAGTCAAAGGCAAATTTGGTATTAGAATCGAAATCTGATAACAGTCAAGTATTTATTCTTCTTTACTAGATGATTTACTTGAGTTCTGATTTTATCATTTTGTTGTATACTCATGTAAATATCAAAAGTTCAGTTATATTAATAGCATACTTCTTCAGAGGTATTATGACAGATATATGTTGACTTTTGAATGGCTCTATATCAGAATGGATTCCTTGGAATTAATGAATATTGTCTACTATGGTATTAGAGGAATTTCGATATGCTTAAGTCAAGGAGCAGAGGTAGAATTTTTCACTTGTAAAATTCAAAATATATTAAAATAATTTTTGTGAAATTTCTTAGGGATGGTCAGAATTACAAGAGTTCTCATTAATTTATATTTTAAGACATTGAGATATGTCACCAGTTAAATGTATATGGTCAAATAACATTACTGGCAGAGTGAAGAATAAAATCCAATTCTCTCTGCTATAGTGTCTTACTGTACAAATAGGTATTTACCAGTGTCTTCTTGGTAGAATTTTTTTCCAAAACAATAAATTCTATGTTATATTCATTGGTAGTCTCTATTTTATTGAACTATTTCAACAATTTAATTTTTGAATGCCTTTTAAGATACAATACCTCCAGCACAAATTTCTTCAGTGAAAGAGTTTGTGTTCTTCTTGATTCTCTTCAATACAATTTCTATTTCCTATATCAGGAGTTGAGTGTTATCATTGTCATTGATGATGAAAAATAGATTGTTATTTTAAACACTGATAGAATTTTATCACTTTATATCTATTTCCAATTAAATTTTATTAGAATTTCATATACAGCTGGAAGGGATCTTAACATTCATTTAGTCTAACCCACTCCTTCTTCAGGAGAAAAACTAATGCCAAAGGGGCTAAATAGCTATGTATAAAAACACATAAATAGAAGGTAGCAAAGTTAGAACCTGAACAGTTCTGCTAGCTCCAAGCTCTTTTGTACTGTATCATGCTATCACTATTTTTAGGGTATAGGGCTTCCTTGGTTCTTTGGATAAGTTTTCTGGGAACTCTAGTTTGGGTCCATGCCTCATGCTCTTCTATAGAGACATACTACTTATAACCATCAATCATTCTTTTCTGTAGTGTTTTGCAAATGACTGTCTTCAAATATTTGAAGAGCTATCACCTAAAAGGGGAATTAAATTTGTTGGGTTTATCCCCAGAGGGCAGAACTGGGGACAAGAAGCAAAAGTTTCAGAGGGGGAAATTTAGATTGATAGAAGGGGACAAAATTCTTCAGTAATATAAAAACTGAATGTTTCTGTAGGAGGGAGAGGGTTTTCAAAAAAGTCTAGATAAACAAGTGACAAATAAGGTACAGAAGGTATTCTTTATCAGGTATATGTTAGATGTGATGACCCCATCTATTCTTTGTCAGATTATATATTGAATTAGATGACTACTGAGTATTATTTGTTAGGTATATGTTGTACAAAATGAGCACTGAGGTTTCTACTCAACTCTGAAATCAATGAATGATATAGCCTAATCAATGAATGTTATAGCCTAAATTAGCTGTATTCTTGACTGTCATATCACTATTTGGCAATGAGATCAATAAATTTTCAGTCAACAGACATTTATTAAATGTCTTCTACCTGCCAGGGGTTGAGATACACAGACAAAAATCAGAGAGATTACATTTTATCAGGGGAGATAATTCATCAATTAATAAATATTTACAGAAGACATACAAAGCAAAAACAAGGTAAATTATGGAATAAGGACTCAAATATTCATAGATATAAGTGTAGAAAGTAGGTCAGTTACCATCTATTTCAATCTTCCTCTATGGAAGGAAGGAATGCATCTCAGACATGAAAGATGAACTGCAATCATACAGAAGATGTAGTATCATTTATGAGAAACATTCAAAAAAGTCATTTTTGCTAAACCATAGGGCACAGGAAAGGGAGTAAAGTGCAACAAATCTGGAAAAGTAGGTTGCATTCAGATTGTAGAAAAACTTGAAATTCCAAACAGAATAGCTTTTATTTAATCATAAAGAGAATGGACTAGGGTAAATTGGACTAATGCAAGAGATGTTTTGGAGTACATTGTAATACCTTTTCTCGAACTTTCTGTCCCATTTATACATAGGCACACATACAAATACATATATTATAAATATATGTAATGTATGTAGGTAAATATAGCCTACATTAGATTGTAGACTCCTTGAAGGTAGAGATTGTTTTTTGCCTCCATTCCTCTGTGCTTAGTACAATACTATCATATGAAGCTGCAAACCTCTTATACAACTTGCTATTCATAAACAAAACTATAAAAAATATTCAAATAAAATCAGATTTAAATAGAGAAGTAGTAATTGTTCATGGGTAGGCAGGATCAATATGACAAAAATGACAATTTTCCCTAATCCAATTTATGGATCTAATACCATCACAATTAAATTACAAAAAAATATTTTATTGAATGTTTACACGTATCCATATCCATTGATATGCATATTTTATTAAATATACATACTATATACACATATATATATATATACACACATGCACACATATATGTTCACTGGAGAGAGTGAGAGAGAATGAGACTCTCCAATTCCTAAAGTTATTTACATGTCATCTCTCCTATTAGAATATAAAATCCTTGAAGGCAGACTTGCTATTCCTACAGCACTTAATACAGTGTTGGAAGCATACTAAATGTTTAATAAAATTTTTTTATTGATTTATTTGGCAACTGAATAGATATATGAGATGAAGGAAATTGAGGAATGAGAGGTCGATCCTGCTAAGTGTAAAAATCTGAGAGAGTCCAGATAAGGAAGTCCAGATGGGGAATGTGGAAAGATAATGAGTTCAATTTTAGGCTTCTAAGTTTGAGATATCTATAGATATTTAGTGAGATATAGCTAGTAGGCTGTTAGTGATATCAGACTAAAGCTCAAGAAAGATACTAGATTTGGAATTCATTTTGATAGAGATGATCCTGAAACCTGTGGGAGCTGATAAGGTCATCAAGTGAGAAAATGTAGACAGAAAAAGGCTCAGGGCAGTCTTGGGGTACAGTCACAGTTAAGGGGTGAAAAAAGTATGGTGAAGTAGAAAAAGACTGAGAATTAAAATCTAGACTTGGAGGACAAAAATACAGAGAGAGTAGTGTGCAGAGAGAGCAAGTGCATGAAAATAGAGAGATTAGAGAATATCCGGGAGAAGAATTATCAACCCTGTCAAATGTGACAGAGAAGGCAAAAAGAATGAAGATTGATAAAAGGCCATCACACATGGCAATTAAGAGATCATTGGTAACTTTAGAGAGAATAGTTTCAGTTATGTAATGAAGTTGGAAGGCATATTGCTAAGGATTAAGAACTTAATGAAAGGAAAGGAAATGGAAGCAAGTAGTATTGAAAGCTTTTGATATTTGATTCTACAGGGAGGAGAGATAAAGAATGATAACGAGGGAAACGGTACAGTCTAAAAAAGGTTGTCTCTCATCTGTCTCAGCCTCCCCCCCAACCATCTTCCACCCCTTAACTACCCCCATCCAATAAGGGAGATATGACCACATATGTAAGCATCAGGAAAGTAACTAGTGGAGAGGGAAAGATTAGAGAGAGAAGGGAAATGGAAAACAAGAACCAAAGAAACCCAGAGGAGAAAGACAGACAGAGACAGACAGAGACTGAGACAGACAGAGACAGAGGGGCAGAAAGTGAGAGACAGAGACAAAGAGATGGACAGAGCAATCTGCTAGCAGACATAAGGAGACAATATCACAAGTACACATGGATGAGTTGGTTTCTACATTTATTGACTAAGGTTGTTTCTAGGTTATTTTTATATTCTTGGATATGAAAATTGTTTTACATTGATCAAATATGGGAGCCAAAAAGCCTGTTACAGGGGAAAGACCACTAGCTCTGCTGGTCTTAAAGGCCCTAAATTCAAATT
The DNA here is from genome assembly GCF_037893015.1 of Macrotis lagotis. NCBI lineage: Eukaryota > Metazoa > Chordata > Mammalia > Peramelemorphia > Peramelidae > Macrotis > Macrotis lagotis. The sequence continues at coordinate 186,458,180 of NC_133658.1, read as the reverse complement.
CTCTCTGTGACATTTACTACCTATGTGACCTTTGGGCAAGACACCAACTCTTTATGCTTCTCATCTATAGAATGAGGGAAAGTCACAAATTAACATTTTCCATTGTTGCTTTGTATTTTTATTTATTTTGCTAAACATTTCCTAATAACATTTTCTTCCGGTCTTGGTTGAACTGAAGAGTTTTTCAAGTTATGAGTCTGCTACCTATGGCAAAGAGAACAGGAGGGTCAATTGAATTGTCAGTGGTGGAATTTGCACCCAGATTTTCAGGGATTCAAGATTCAGCATTGGTCTCTGGTGTACTCCAAGCTGAACTTCCCTCTAGGTTGCCATGAATCCATTAGTCATTAAGTAATCAATTCCAGGATCTGGCTATTCTGTTGACTTCAAATCGACCTAACTGTATCCAGAAATGGACCCAGCCCACATCTCTACAACTTAATTATAAGACAATTTCTCAAATGTCTTGATGAAATGCCCTTGAGATCTCTCCAGTCTTAGTAAACTCATCAAAAATGGAAATGTCATCAGTCTAGCCTGACTTGTTCTTTTGTATCCATGCTAGTTTCACATGATTACGTTTCCCCTTCCCAAGTACTTTTAAATCATTTATTTAATAAGGCATTTTAGGGTTTTTTTTTTCAGGAATACACATAAAACTCACTGACAGTCTGAAGATTTGAGCTGTTTTTTTTTTTTTTTAATCAGGATATTGGTCTGTCTCCTGTCTTCTGAATCACACCTATTTCTCCATGAATTTTCTAAACACTTGCAGCAGTTCAGTAATTATACCTCCACCTTCTACCAATACGTAGAACATAAACTGGTGACTTGAACTTGTCAAGATCAGCTAGATGATCTCCTAGAATCTCTTCACTAACTTGGAGTTCCCATTCCTTATTACATATTTTGATTCTCTTCTTCCTCATCAGTCTGGAGGTGATTTTCCTTGTTAGAGAGAAAACATTCAAAACAGAAATTGAACAGTTTCCATCTTTTCTCTTACAAAAGGTATTATTTTATCCTCTACTACAAACCTTAGATATTCTTTCTTCTTCTTTACCCTAAATTTGTTGATAGGACTCACATATACTGGCTGAGAAGTATGATACTATGAAATATCCCTGAGAATTTGGGACATTTTGAGGGTAAATCATATCTATTTTCATAATAATAAAAATCACTACACCTAATAGGTGTTTGTTATGCAAGCCAGAATTGGATTGGGCTGCTGCTTCTGAAGGAGGTGTAGCCCTTTGGCACTGTTGATTTTCACATTAGTGAAAAGTGACTCTGCTTAGCCTTAGACCATTAATATACTATATATAAAAAAGTACTTAATGTTGCCTATTCTGATGTTTCCTGCGAATATCAGGTTCTGCATTTATCCTAAGGATATCTAGAGTTCACCCTTGGGCAACATTATTCTCAAGATTGGCCACAGCTGAGTCTGTAACATTTATTGATTGAGATCTTTGCCTTGCCTGCAGTCAACTTTTTTGTTGTTCTGGGCCCAGCAGCTACTCTTACCAACAAAGTTACTACTATATTTTTCTAGGAGGAAAAAAAACAAGATGATAACCTGCTCTTTTATATATGCTGCCATTCCCTCATTCATTCTGCAGTGAATTCCACATCAGACTCAGGAATAATAATATTAATAATACTTTGTTCTTGTTTTCAAGAACTCTTCATGATTTCATCTGCATAGGGAACTCCCTATATCAATGTTCTGTAGCCACTAAGGAGCTTTCTACAGCCAGGGATTCATTAAGTAACTTGCTAGTCTTTGTCATAAGCAGGACTCAAATCCACATCCTTATTTCACAGGGAGCTATCTATCAATTCTCTTCACTATGCAACAGTTGTTTTGTTGTTGTTTTGCCTTATCCTATTCTTCGTGACTCCATTTGGGGCTTCTTGGTAAAGATATTGGGATATTTGCTATTTCCTTCTCCATCTCATTTTATAATTAAGCAAACAGAAGCAAACAGGGTCTTGCTATCATCTTTGGCCAGATTTGAACTCAGGAAATATGTCTTCCTCACTCCAGGCCAGGCTCTCTATCCACTGTATCACCTAATTGTCTCAATAATCATGTTCATAGTCAAAGAGTGATTTAAAGTTCAAAGTCCACTTTATTTCTATTATCATATTTAATTCTTCCAACAATTTGGTGAGGTAGTTACTATTGTCATTCCCATTTTATAAATGAGAAAACTAAGAGCTCCAGGATTACAAAACTTGGTATCTGAGGCAGTATTTGAACCTAAATGCTCTTGACTCTAAACTAGGAGAGCAACCTCAGAGGTTATTTAGTCTAACACAAATGAAGAGACTGAAGTGGGTGGAAGTTAAATGACTTGGTCCAGATTGCACAAGCAGTAAATTTTAGAAGTTGGACTGAACTCAGGTCTGTTGTCTTTAGGGTCTTTGTTTCTTTCCATTGTGTTATACTTCTGTTTTCATGGAGCCTATTTTTGGCCTAAGACCTGAAGTCCAGAAACACCTAACTAATTCAGTTTCTCAGTTTATAACTGAGGAAAATGACAGTGCAGGTTAAATGACTTATCTAAGGTCATATCCCAAGTTAAGGACAGAGATTTGTAGTTCTTCTTGATTCCCATTTTAGTGCTTGGTATTCCTATGACACTGTAGCCATTGTTCTTTTAATATGGAACAATTCAGGGGTGGCTAGATGGCACAGTGGATAAAGTACCGGCCCTGGAGTCAGGAGTACCTGGGTTCAAGTCCGGTCTCAAACATTTAATAATTACCTAGCTGTGTGGCCTTGGGCAGCCACTTAACTCCATTTGCCTTGCAAAAAACTAAAAAAAAATATGGAATAATTCAAGCTGAAGCAAAACAATAATAAAAAAAAAAAAGGCCAGTCTTTGCTGCTCTTGGGTTCTCCAGAGGCCATGGAGGCAGTAAAACCAACCTGTATTTCCTGGAAAAGTGGTACCTAATTTTTTTCCTCCCCTTTTTTTCTGCTTTGTTCTTTAACTGAGAAAAATACCACAATTGAAGCTAGAGAAGTGGAAATTTGTGAGGCAAGAATGCCAGGGAAAAGAGTGAAGGGAAGCCAAGGGAAAGGTGTCTAGACAATATTAAGGAGTGGTTGGACAAACCAGCATAGCTAGTGACACAAATAGCTATCTGTACATTTAGTGGCTCAAAATGGTTGCCATAAAGATTCCTGGAATGAGAACAATAGGGTTTCTAGTAACATTTTCTTTCCAACATAATATTTGAAGGAATCTACTTCCCCCACCCCTATTTTTTTAAATAATCTACTTCTGGTCTAGGCGGGAAGCCCAAGACTTTAGATTATGGACTATTGACCATTATTCTAGTTTGACCTAGATTTTGACCTCATTCTCCTTTTTCTATCTTTGATTCCAAATTCTTTCTCCCCCTCCCCCCCAAATGTCAAACTAAATAATGTGGGGTTTTTGTGAGCATATAACTTTGAAGTGTGGAAGGATAACTTTTAAATGAATATCTTCAAAATAAGCACAATGTAAATAAATTTTGTAGATTCAAGTGTACAACTAACTTTTGATAATTTACAATTATAGCACACCAATGAACTTCTTTGTCAGTTTGTTTGCTTCATGATATTTACCATTTAGGCTTCTCTATGTTTCTATCCATCTATGTTGACCTAGCCTACCCCTTTCAAAGACTAACATTACTCTAAAATCCCTTAGCACAACGCTTATCTAAGGAACTTGAATCAAACTCACCAGTAAAAATAGTAGAGGAAGAGTGGTAAAGAAGTTAGATGAAGAGAATTGGGAGGTAGAGATGGTAAAGGTATATGCCTGAATGGCACACCTTGATGAATTTGTAAGTCTGTCCCCAGGTAGCATTAATGATAATTCCAAATGAGGAGTTCCAAGATTATTTGAGTAACTATAGTATAAAATGAATGTGTATATGCCCTCATTTGGACATATGAGTTCTTTTGACATTTTAGATCCACGATGTTATCTGTCCAAATACCCCCTGAGTCAGTATCAGAACTAGAATGGATCTTATTGGCCACTTTGTCTATACTTAGTGAGTAAACCTAGAGAAGTGAAATGATTTGTCAAGTCACATGGCTAGTAAATGGCAAAAAACAGGATTTGAACCTAATTTTTCTCTGATTTGTTTTCCATGCAACTTTTCTATGCCTTCTTAACTTATTATTCTAGTCTATATCCAAAAACTTCCCTTAAAGGGGTCAATGTTGTGATCAAATAATATCACAAGGTAATGGATTCAGGGCTAGAAGAAATTCTAAAGGTCATTTTGTTGACCCCTCTGTTTTTAGAGATGAGGAAATTGAGATGTGAGAGTTTAAAAGACTTGCTAAAGTTCATGCAATTAGTAAGTGATAAGAGGCAAGATTTCTAAGCCATATCCCTTTCAGGGGTTCTCAGGTATCTCTGAAGGCCAAAAGGAAGGCTTTCTCTAATTCTATTGGATTGAACTCCAATTCTTCATGGTTCCCTATTGTTAAGGGGAAACTATGTAATGCAGTGCTTAGAGTATCAGACCTGGGGTCAGAAAGTACAGAGTTCAGTCTGGCCTCAGTTACATAATAGCTGTGTGTCCTTGAATAAATCATTAACTTCTGATTACCTTAGTTTCTTCAACTGTAAAAATGGGGATAATAATAGCATTTATCTTCTAGTGTTGTTATGAGGATCAAATGAAAAATAATTATGAAAAACAACACACTGTCTGGTACATGATAAGAGCTAAATGTTCATTATTATTACTATTACTATTATTATTATCATCATCATCATCATCACCACAAATACTATTACTATTTCAATTATTATCTGCTAATAAACTCCACTGTTCCTTTTAACCAATAATGGTTAAATATGTTATTGACTTTATATATGAAGAACATTAAGCTCAGACTTCATTTGGTTTCTGCATAACTTTTGTAAATATGTCATATCTACTGGATGGGAGTTTATGCATGTTCACCTTTGGCGTTTACCTGATTCAATCAGTTCTCATCCATTTCTCCAAAAGACTGTAGCATGTACATCAGCTACACCCTGGTAAACCATTTTGACAGGCTAAGCTAGATTGAGAGAAACAAAGGGGTCTCAAACCCTTTCATGAACTTTGGGCATGCCTACACCAAGCACATGAAGACTTTCTCTGATGGAATGGAAAGATTACGACAATTTGTTCCAACAGTCATGAAGGGAGCTGAAACAGACTCTGTAGAACACTGAGAATTTGTCTAGACACCAAAGAAACCAGTCATTTACTGCATCCTGAGCCTTAACTATTCATCTTGACTTTGCCTTGCCATTGGAATTTGATGACTCTGAAAAAGATCACTTTGTGGAACCTTGACTCATTCAAATCCAATTCATTTTTATGCTGATGGTAATGATCCAAACCACTTTTAGAATGCCTTTAAGGTTGTTTATGACCAAAGAAGCAAGGTTCATCTCAACTACTGAGGACTGATGGAGTCACATTCATTAGTGATAAGGAAATGATCCTGGAGAGATAGGCTGTACAGTTCCTTGGCATTCTCAATAGATCATGTGGAAGCCATTGATCATATACCACAGGTTGAAGTCAATACCTCCTAAGGTGAATTTCCAACCGAAGAAGAGATTTTGAATGTCATCAGACTCCTCTCATGTGGCAAAGTGCCTGGTGTTTATTCTACTCCAGCTCAGATTTATATGGTAGAAGGTCTATTGTTCCTACAAAATCTGCATGAAATCTTTTGAACCATATGGCAAGAGGAGGTCAAGAACTTCAAGGATACTCCATTGTCCATCTCTATAAAGGTAAAGTAAATAGATTGTCCTGTGATAATCACAAGGGGGCCTCTCTCTTAGTTACTGCTGGCAAGATTCTTGCCAGAGTCCTCCTTGATAGGTTTATCCTTCACCTATAGGATGGACGTTTACCTGAGAGCCAGTGTGGCTTCAGAAAGGGCCATGGAATGGTTGATAATGATGTTTGCTGTCCCATAACTCTAGGAAAAATGCTAGGAGCAGAGCAGAGCAGGTCTTTATATACTACATCTGTCTATCTCACTAAGGCATTTGATATATTATTAGTCATGAGGGCTTATGGAAAGTTATGGCAAAATTTGATTGTCTGAGAAGTTCTTCAGTATTGTACACTAGTTCTATGACAGCACGTCTGCAGGGGTTTTGGATAATGGATGATCCTTTCATACTTTCTCAGTTACCTTGGAGTGAAGCAGAGTTGTGTACTTGCTCCAGTGCTTTTTAGCATGATGTTTTCAGTAATATCATTAGATACCTTCAGTGAGGACAAAAATGGCAACCACACCAGCTACCATCATACTGATAAAAACAATTTAAAAAACTACAAACCAGGATGAAAGAAGAAAGGAAGTTGGTGTGTGTGTGTGTATGTGTGTGTTTGTGTGTGTGTGTGTGTTTTACGAGATAATGAAATTGCATAATACATAAGACAACTTTAAAAATTGAAGATATTGGTCTTCATTTAAACTCCACAGTTCCTTCTCTGGAAACAGTTGATGTTTTTCATCACAAATACCTTAAAATTGTCTTTGACTATTGTACTACTGAATTGAACAAGTTCATCATAGTTGATCATCACCCCTGTTGTTTATTAAGTATGTATGATACTCTTCTGGTTTGGCTCATTTTACTCACCATCAATTCATGCAAGTCTTTCCATATTTTTTCATGATTTCTTATTGAAAAAATAGTGTTCCATCATATACATATACCACCATTTGTTTAGCCATTCTCCAATTGATGGGAATCCCCTCAATTTCTAATTCTTTGCCACTATAAAAAGAAGTGCTATGAATATTTTTGTATATGTGGGATTTTTACCCTTTTCCATAATCTCTTCAGGATACAGACCCAGTAGTGAGTGGTATTGCTGGATCAAAGGGTATGTATAGTTTTATTGCCCTTTGGATATAATTTCAAATTGCTCTCCAGAAAGGTTGGATCAGTTCACAATTCCACCAACAATGCATTAGTGTCCCACATCCCCTCCAATCCTGATCATTATCCTTTCTAAGCATATTGGCCAATATGAGAGGTGTGAGGTAATACTTCAGAGATGCTTTAATTTATTGTATTGTACTTTCAAGTAACATCTAAATAAGATGATAAGATTGATGCATATATTTCCAGAGCTAGTTCAGAATTTAGGAGACTTCAAAGGAAACTCTGGGAGAGAAGTGATATCACACTGCCTATCAAAGTAAAAGTCTACAGAACCTTGTGCTGATCTAATTGTTGTATGCCTGTGAAACCTGATCAGTCTACAGCTTCATACCAGGAAACTGAAAAGCTTCCATTTGAATTGTCTCAGGAAAATTCTGAAGATCACCTGGCAAGATAAGGTATCAGACAATGAGGTCCTTTTTGGAGCTGAATTGTCAAGCATTTGACCTCTACTGAAGAGAATGCAACTCTGATGGCTAGCCACAATTGTTTGCATACCAAAACGTATGTTTGCCTAACAGACTACTTTATAGAAAACACACATAATACAAGCAGTCATATGGAGGTCAGAAGAAACAATACAAAGATACTTTCAGGGATTCTCTGAAAAACCTTGGAAATGATTCAGAGATGCAGGAAATACTGGCAAAGGTCTGCACAGCATAGAATACCTGAATCAAAGAAAGTGCTATGAACAAAGTAGAATTGCATTAACTCAAAAGAAATGTGAGATGTGTAAATTTAGAGACACTTCATTCCAAATGTTCATATAGATTACTTGTGTCCAATATGTTGTAGAAATTTCTAAGGTAGAGCCTTGGACATATTGTACTCCAGCATAGTGATGTCATTTTAGTCCTTTTCAGCAGGAAGTACAACAACTAATCAACCAATCAAAAGATGAATTTATTGAATGAATATGTGTTTCAGTTATTTCTAGCTTGAGTCCTGAAGGTTGGGATTACAATGCTTACCAGAAAGCCCATTCTGCCCCCCCCCCCCATAACACTTAATTCTCTAAACTTTTTTTTGCAAGGCAATGGGGTTAAGTGACTTGCCCAAGGTCACACACCTAGGTAATTTTCAAGTGTCTGAGAGCAGATTTGAAATGGTACCACCTAGCTGCCCCCCTCCAAACTTTTTAAAGTTCACTGTCATGACCCCATCCAGAACAGGAAAACAAGCAAGTGATGAAGGATAGAGACCCATGTTGATCTTAGATTATCCACTTGCATCTCCTACCCAAAAAACATCTAGTAAGACTTAGAAATATCTTGATAAGACTTACCAAGGGACAAAACCCGACTGAATGTCCTTCAGGCACATTCTTCACCACATGGTTAGTGTATCAGAATCAGTGACAGAATGGACCTGTGCATTTTCAATTGTTGACTTGAGCACATGCATCAGCCATCATTGACTCTGCACACACTCATAAGAACTAGGGTTATTGGCCTTTGATCACATTATATGTTTAAGAGGAATCTTCAAATCCAAATAATTTTACTAGGAAGCTAGATGGCACAACGTTTGAGTGCTGGACCTTTAGTTAGGAGGAACTGAGTTCAAATTCCACCTCATATACTAGTTGTGTGGCACTGAACAAGTAAATTAATCTCTGTCTACCCTCATTTTCTCAGCCATAAAATGGAAATAATAGTACCTATATCTTGGGAATATTGTGAAGATCAAATAGAATATTTTTGAAGTATGCTGCACAATGCCTAATAAATTGATGGCACCTAATAAATCTGTTTATTTTTATTCTTATAGATACTTTACCCTGATATTTTCATCTGGTAAGAACATTTCCTTGAATGAATTACAAAATCAACCAAAGGAAGCAAATAAGGTATGAAATGTTACTAAAAAATTTTAGGAAGACTAATGTTCTTTTGGCCATTGGATAAAAACATATTGAAATATTCTCAAAATCTATCAGAATTAATTGTGTTGGACTCAACTCCAAACCTAGGTATACTAGAGTAAGAAAAGGCAATCATGCTTTGGAAGAGTTTTGAAGAGGAAGCTACTTTGGGTTGTATCAGATATCATAATTAGAAAGAGGAGGTGAGGAAGTAATGACCATATAACTGAGGGACTAGACCAGTAACCAACAAGGCAACTATTCAAGCATCTGAGAGAAGAAAGAGTAGACATATGTATAAAACAGAAAGCTATTGTGACTATCACCTCTTTATGGCAGATAAAATCATATCTGTGGATAGTCACCAACACTTGGAACACAGAAGAGAGCCATGCTCCCTAACTGGCACTTCTTAAAGACTCCATGAAGATAGAAAAAATACTTACCAAAAAGCTCAGGAGCCTAGTTTTATCCCTTTGGCCATATGACCTTTCTAATATTGAGCCTACTTGACCCAGTACATTGTGTGTACTTATGAAAGAGTATGTTTTTTGTTTGCAAGAATTTTGTGTGTCAACTGCTTTTACTAGGTCACCTTAGAAAATTCATGTTTCTAAAAGCTAATCAATTCTGGCTCTTTTATTTATATTGGTCTGGGCACATGAACAATGATAATATTAGGCACATACTGAACCCTTCAGGGATATCTCTGTAATCCCTAAAGGGAAAAGTAATAAGTAGTTCTCTACTTATTACATATTAATTGGCTTGTCCATCACTGAAAATATTGTAGTTTCTCAAATGTGATCCTGTCTAGTTGTCTTCTATTCAATTCTAAATCCAACTCAAGATCTCTTTGCACCAGGTCTTGGTTTTAGCAATGTATATTTTTCATCAAGTTTTATCTATTTAGTTTTTCCTGGAAAAGAAGTTACACCCAACCTCCATTCTCTGAATGTTGGGGATTTCCTAGAGGAAGCTTTGTAAAATTCTAGGACTTCATGTCATTCATCAATAGGAACATCCAAATTCATGTGCGAAAAAGACATTTAGAGAATGTCATTTTCAATAGAGAAGTATTTATGTTTGAATGCTTTCAGGATGTGTTGCTTGGTAACATTTGATATATATCTCCCTTTGTTGCTTAATTTCAATACTCAGTAAATCACTGAACAAAAATTATCACTATAGCTTATAGGGATTTGAGACTGGCCATAGGAAAAAAGATATCACAAAGACCTCTCAGGGTATGCTAGAACTCTGAGTGGCAGAAGTAACATTCAAGCTCTGGTTAGGGAATACATTCTGTAAAAGGAAGAACAAAATGGGCATTTTGTCTTAAAGTAGAGTATATGAAAGGGAGTGATAGGTAATTGGTCTAGAAAGATTCACTGAAGCCAGACTGTAAAAGGTTTCAAATACCAAAAAGGAAAGATTGTATTTTATGCTAGAGATTATAGAGAACAACAGAAGTTTCATGAATAAGGAATAATATGGTCAGACTTGAACTTTAGGAGTTAATGTTAATTTGACAACTACAGACATTGGGGAAGTGGAGGAAGAAGGATCAGAGTGGGGAGAAACTGTATTCAATTGAGAGGTTATTGCATCAGTCCAGGTAGACTGATGAAGGACCAGAAATAATGAGATTGTATTGTGAGAGGGGAAATAAGGGTAGCACAAAAGATATTGGGGAAGTTGGAACAACAGTTGACAATTGATTCCATATGGTAGATATACAAAATTGAAAAGTTCTTGATTGTGGACCTGGATGACTGAAAGAATGACAGCACACTGAACAGAAATAGGAAAGTGAGGAAAAGGACTGGTTTATGGGGAAAGATAGTGATTTTTGTTTTGCTCAGGCTGAATTTGAGATTTTGTATCCCTCACATTTAACACAGTTTCTAGTATGGTAGGCATTTATACATTGATTGACATGCAATTTCTGTTAGAAAGCTAGAGTTCAGGGGAAGAAATAATGGCTATGTCAATTTGGGAGTCTTTTACTTAAAGAATATAGTTGAATCCTTGTAAACTGATGTGAGAGAGTTGGTGGGGGGGGGAGTGGAGAGAGAGAGATCAAGCTTGGGGAGAAGGAGAGGAGCCTAGGACAGAGCCTGAGGTTACACCCACACCTACAAGGTGGGGCATGGATAGCTATCTTGCAAACGTGAAGAGCTATTTTAGTTGCAAAACATAGTGGAGCACTGAACCCAATTTCTAACACTTTCCTCTCAGTTAAAAAAAATGAAATCTTTGCTTTTGAGATAAAATTTGTTTGGCACTTAAGTGCATTGCAGAGTAGCTCAACTTCAAGGATCCTAAACTCAACTGTGAAACAGGAAATCCTGGGCTCTATTCTGAGCTTCCTCCAGTGAAATTATTTTTTCCAGGATCACCCAGTGAGTTAGTAGAAACAAGGGCAGGAAACCCAATTGACAGTGGACTCCCACTCCTTTAACAGTCCTCTCTCCTCTCACCCCTCCCCTCCTCTTCACTCTACTATCTCTTGCTCTAAGGATTTGGCTAAAATTTTCAGGCCATGTGCTCAGTTTTACAAATGTTTCTCTTTGACAACCCCAGACCCTACATACTCAGAATGAGATTAATTTTGGAAAACAAACACGCCAAAGCATGTCACCCATGTGTGTTCCTCTGAAAACTTCCTTACCTATCTTTATTGCTTAATAGAATTCTATCACAAGCCTAAGAATTTTACCAGAAAACAAGAAAAATAAAGGTTTACACTTTTATAGGGCATAATGATATACAAGTGCTTACCCAAATGTTCTCAGTTGATCCTAAAGAGCCCTGAGAGGTAACCCAGGTTGGCCTCATCCTCATTTTATAAACAAAGAGATGGAGTCTCAAAGAAGGTAAGTGACTTCCCTAAGGCCATGTGGCTGGTGTGATGCAGTCTGGACTAGAATAGGAAATTTAATCTTTAGACTAACTACATGAATAACTGGCTTGACTACACGAATTACTAGGTTTAACAATATGAGAATTAACATTGTACCATGGAAATTAACATCATACATTATCCTGAACTTGGACAATGTTATTCTTTTTTTTGAGCTGAATCTGGCTCCTCCATCTAACTTCATCTTGTCCCTTGGTCACTTTATCTCAATACTTTTTTATCTCATATGGGAAATTATTATTACTATTTATTTAAACACTCCAGGAAATTATTATTCTAACTTCATAATTACATATGCCTTTAAATGTAATTTGTTATTCCTCTTGATTTGAGCCTTCCCCCCCTCATTCCCTTATGCCAGAATATCCACAAATCTAGTCAATTTAAATAGAATTTATACTACAGTCTGAGGATTGTTATCAAAGTTATTTTTCTTAAAGTTGGTTGTTTCTCTTTTTTTTCTTTCCCAGAAAGTAAAAAATTAAGATACATTTAATTATGTGATTAGGAAGATCAAAGTTATTAAATATGCAGAAAATTACTCTAGTAATAAATATTTTCTAAGATTCCAAAGAAACTCAATCTGAGTGGTTGTTTTGGGTCTTGTTTTGAATATTCAATAAGCCTGATAAGACTCAATGAGATAAAAAAAAATCCCAGTAGGGTGCAGGGACATTGTAGAACCTTTCTATTTGAATGTAAAATAAATCAACAAAGCTAACCAAAAACAGTCTTCTGCTTTCGTGTTTATGGTTTAGCATTTTTGCTATTGTGTTTCATGTTCTGATGTAAATCCATGTTGGTGGAAAGGTGTATGATTGGGGGCTGGGAGGGAAAGTACAAATAGTTTGTTTAAGAATGAGAAATAGACTATTTTTCACATCTAAGTTGAACACTTTTGGCTTTTTCAATATGTGCTGCAGGAAAAGTTCTGTCACTTTTATTAATAGACATAACACCCATGGAAGAACTGCAGGTGTTCTGTAAAGATAGTTGCTATTTAAATAGAGTATTAAGTTTTGCAAACACTTTACATACACCATCTCATTGAATCCTCTAAACAAACTTTTTATCATATGAGTAAATTGAGTTTCAGAGAAATTAATGATTTTTCCCATAGTGTCTAAGCATCAAGTTCAGATTCAAATCCAAGTCTTTAATTTGAAGTTCAGCATGCTTTTTTTTAATATTATACTCCAGGTGAAAGTGAACTTAACTGCCGAAAAGCTCTTTTTATAGTTAAATAATATAACAATAAAAGAAAAATATTCTTCAATGAGGCAGAAAGAGATTTTACTGTAGACGCCTCTGACATTTAGCAGTTTTGCTATGACTTCCTGGATTAAGGCATGTGTGATAAGACATAAGACATGTGGACTGACAATCAAAATTTGTATTTCCATACAGATCAAAAAAAAAATAGAAACTCAGTCTAGGTTGGGCAATTCGGGATTATCAGTAGCAATCCAAAATTGTTTATTTCAAGACAGAATGAAGTTGCCAGAAAAATGCTTTAAGGCATTTAAGGACCAGTTTTAGCCCACCTTTCCCTTTGAACTAGAAGCAAAAGGGACTGTAATGAGAATTCTATTATTGCCATTAGATGTTTATTTTAAATTGAATATTATTTTACTTTCTCAGGAAGCAGCATTAAATTTAGGTTGTGGTGTAAAAAGACCTAGAATTCTCTAGAATGTATGAAGAAAATATCTCACCTTAGTGAGCCCTGAAAAAAGATGTTAGGGACACTGAATAGAGAACCTAAAAAAAAATTATAGGTATATGTCCAACCCTGTTGGATACATTATCTTATATTTGAGAAAACAGAGACTCAGAGAATTCAGTCAACATCCAAGGTCACATAGATCTACCATCATATAGTTCAGCAAGCTATATTTATAGTCTTTGTTAGCTAACTACAGCTATTATTTTTATTGTTTCTATGAAGTCCCTCAAGTGTATTAATCTCCATAGTAGAACCTCCAGGAAACCTTTGACTACAATAATGTAGATTGATAAAACTCGAAAAGATTGTAGATTGCTGATGATTTTTAAGAACCAATCTTAATTCTAGAGAAATGGTAAATACACCTTCCTTCTCATAGCAGAAAAGTAGGGAATTACAAATGTGGAATTTGGTACACAATGTTAGATATGGTAATTTTCTCTGTTGGCTTTGTTTAATGTTTGTCTCTTTTAGTAGGGGTGGTTCAGGGTTAGAGGGAAAAGAAAGGGGGAAATAATTGGAATTAAAAATAAGCAAGCAAATCAAAAAACCTCCAGATTATGCAACTTCTTTTTTTCTCTCATTCTAGTTTCTCTAAACATCTTTCAGATTTAACATCCAGTTTTCTAGATTTGTTTTGTTGTTATTTTGGTCATTTGAAATGGAACATTGATGCCCTACATTGAGAACTCAAGTATTAGTCACTGGGAAAGCATAGCAGCCATTGTAAATGATTCAATTAGCATTCTAGTGCAAATCACTCTTATATGAGTTTGGATAGTGAGCTTTCCCAGGATGTTCATCCATGTTCCAAAATTACAGAGATGAGAGACTAGACCATTGATGAGTAATTCTTCACACCTTGGCTTAAAGGGTCATCTAAATTATTGCCCCAGGTGGATGTCCGAGCCTGGAATAGGAAAAGTAGTGAAGTATTATTATTTAGGTACAATTGCTAGAAATTACCTCCCCCCCCACCTCCCAAACACACACACACACACACTGTCACAAAAAAAGTCTCTCTATCACATGCTCTTAACCAGGCAAGTAAAAGGAGACGCAACAGTGTGTTGTTGTTTTTCCCCAAAGAACATAAGCTGTAGACAACCCAGCTTAAGTTTAGGAAGGGTTAGTGGGCGTTCTGTGGCCTTCTCCCCAAAAGGCTCTGCACTTCATCTATGACTTGAAAAAACAACCGTGTGGGATACTAATTCCGTCTTTGGTTTCTTTTCTGTATCAAATACTGCCAACTGTGCCTTAAATTTGTGCCAGATGCGGGATGGTTTTATGATGTGATACTGTTAGGAAGTCTGGGTTGAATATAGCTGAAAGTTAGCTGGCTTCTGCTAATGGAGCGGCTCCTTTCGCTGAAGGCTACAGTCCTTGTTTGGGAAGTCAGAGAGATTGGCCGTTCACCTCAGCAGGAAGCTATAGGCAATATAAAGTCATTTATTCCTTAGTGAGTGCTGATGGATCTCTCTGGTCTGGTTTCTCAGCTCTAGGGGCCCGGAACCTTGATGGTCAGATTAGAAGTCTGTTTGGGCCCCCAGGTGTGTGTGGGGAGGGAATGTAAAATCCTTTCAATGACAGAGCCCAGACAAGAGAAGCTCTTTGCAAATAGCAGAGGCAGATCCTGAATGACTTATGATTTTTTTAAAAAAGATGGTCACTAAGGGATGTTCAAAATTCCAGCTGCTTACTTTAATTCTAGGAATTAAAAGACTAAAATTAGTTTGAGAAACTGATGAACTAGAAAGTTTTAGAGGCAGAAACCAGAATCCCAAAGGATTTATGATTCTGATAAAGCTTGCAAACTTTAATTAAATTGAAATTATTCCCTTCCTTCTAAAAAGAGATTTTGTATTAATAAAAATGCATTTATTTGAAAAACTTTTTTTCCATATATGCTCTCATCTGAGTTTAACAACAACCCTGTGAAGTAAGTATTCCCATTTATAGGCAAAGAACTGAAAATACTGATTATTTTATGTGGTTTTTAAAATCAAATCAATATTGTTAATAACTTATTTTCCCATATCCTTCAATTGGAAGAAAATAATGTATCTGAAGTCATGATTTTTAATTCCTTAAAGATTTTACTTAAATCACCTATCAGTTGTGTCAGTTATGATCAGAAAGTGGTTGAGACAAAATGACTAAAAATATCACACAAAAACAATATGTCTCCATGCTTTTGTTTTGTATGTGACCTTCTGAATATTTTCAAATAAAAATTCTAATTATAGTGCTTATCATATCTAACTGTGCAGAAAATAGTCTTTTTGCCCATTCTTATTTAAACTTATTTATTAGCTTTGAAATTAAACAGAATCACTTAGGCCAAACAACATAGAATCTTGCATACATGTGTGCCAGCAAAAAATAAAATCATAAAAGAAGGAAAGTCCCGAAAGCACAGTAGATTGAAGAGGACATGATGTCCCTGAAGTAATTTCATGATACAATTGCACATTTCTGGGTGAACCTAGAGTGCAGTTCAATAAAAAGGATTTTTGCTTATGATCAAAATGACTTGCCACAGTCTAATTTACTTTCAGGACACAGCAGGCAGGCAACTTCCTTTTCCTGTAATAAGGTTATACCCTCTCATGCTAACTGTTCGCCTACTCCCACACCTCTGTGGTCCTCCCTGAGCAGATTTATGACCTTTCTGCCAGTAATCCTATTTAGTAAAAGGGGTGGGGAGGTAATATTTTTAGAAATTTAGGGTAGGGGAGGAGAAGAAAAGTCCTTCCTGTCATTTCCCTTTACATGTCCCAGACTAAATATTGACTTATCCTAGAGGTTATTTTCCCGCCCCCTTTTTGAATCTGCTTGGACAAAATCATTCATAGCATTTCTTTCTCTTTACACTATCCCCGATCCATATTTTCAGGGATTTAAATATCAACATCATCACTGACTCTTCTAAACCTCTGGTCTCTCATTTCTTCATTCCCATGAGTTCAGTGTTCATTACAACTTGACCACTCATCAGAGAAGTCATTCCTTACACCTTACCTATTGGTAACAATTCTAAACCCTGAAATTTCTCTGATGGTTTCCTTTCAATTCACATCACTCACTATTGAACTTGCTCTTCATTCTCATGATGACAGTCAGGCATGTAATTTCCTCCCTGTTCTAACCAGTCATTGTCTTTGTTCTGGCTTTACTTTCTCTTTCCCACAATCTTAACACCAGCCATTTCAGTGATATTTTCTTTTGTCCCTTTGCTTTCAGACCTTCCTAATCATATACACTGGGTAACCCCACCATCTGATTTCTCTGCTCCTATGGTTACAAATGAGTAATGATGGCAAAAGTTTTATAACTTTGCTGATTGGGTTCTTTGTAGGTATATGCCATCTAAACTCCACTGGCCCCCTCTCATAGCTACATAAGTATAACCTGTATTTTATGAATTACTTCTCACACTGATTTCAGTTTTCCAGGATTCCAAGTCTTCTTTTCTTTCAAGCCCACAACATCATTATCATTATTCCTCCCCAATAATTTCAGATTTAAATCATTCTCCCATCCTATGCACTTTACAACATTTTTATTTCTACCCATTCTTATCTGCTTCCTCCAACATTAGATGTTTCTCTTCTTTTTAAAGACTAAACTCTCCATGCCTTGAATCCCATCCCTTCTATTCTTCAGGATGCCTCTGTATCACTCAATACCACTTTCTTATCTACCATCTTTCCTTCTTTATTGAATCCTTCTCCTCCACTAGTAAACTTGTTCAAATCTCTCTATTCCTTAAGAATAAAACATCACCACTACAAATTACAAATCTATAAAACATTCCTTATCCTTCTTGCCTTTTCCTCTATTAGCTTTGCTTTTCCTTTTAACTTTCAAACTTCTCAAAAATATAGTTTATAATTTCTTATTGAAGTTCATACCTCAGCTCCATGCAATCTGTATTTATTCCTGTCATGAATGAAACTCTTTGAAATAATCAACACTTCCTAAATATTCTATCCAACCACTCATTTCTCTTTACTCATACTTCCTAAAACTTTTTTTAGAACTTGACCTGTTCCTTACCCATAGTCTCTCTTCCCTTGGATTAGATGCCGTTTTTGTTGCCTGATTGTATTCTCTCTAGCTACTTCATAGTAGTCATCTTTGCTGCTCATTTTTTCTCTTAGCCTTGATATCTGCTTCTCCCTACATCATTATCTGTTTCTTGATCCTTCTCCTGCAACAAACTCATCTATAGACAATTCTAATTGTAACCCCTTTGCAGATGGCTATAACATATATGTATCCAGTCTCATTCACTCTCCCAAACTCTAATCTAAGATTTATTTAGGCCTGGTAGTCCTTTCAATATTGATCTATGACAAAAATCTCAAATTCAAAATGTCAAACATTGACCTTTTCTACTCCTAGTTTCCTTGTTTTTGCTATCATAATTCTCTTAATAACAAAAGTTGAAAATTAGAGTCATTCTTAGTTCCCCTTTTTAATCCCACAATTAGCAAGTTGTATTAATTTTATCTTGTCAGTATATCTCACTTTGCCTGCTATCTTTCTATTTTCAGTGCTTTCTTCTTAGTTCAGGCTTTTATTCTTGGACTATTGCAATAGTTTATCTGTTCTCACCTCTAATCATTAATTTTTTTTTTCCAATCTACTCTTAATACTTCTTCCAAAGTAATCATATCTATGCACATCTGAACAACTCACGTTGCTCAAAAGTTTTCACTTGCTCACTCTTGGCTATGATATTAAAAATAGCAACACCTTCCTTTACTAGTTCTTTTTGGGGAGCCAAGATGGTGGAACAAAGATCTTCTTGAAACAACTTTAAATGAAACCTCTACACAAACGCTAAAGCTGTTATAGATTCCACAAAAAAAGAGTGAAACAAGTTCTCAACTCAAGATAATATGGAGAAACTTCAGTGAAAGTCTCTCTCTCTCTCTCTCTCTCTCTCGCTCGCTCTCTCTCTCTCTCTCTCCTAGGTAAATGGGGAGTATAGCCCAGTGTAGGTGGAAGAACTCAAAAATCAGTGGGAAGTTCTAAACTACAGGGCAGCTCAGTTAGGTAAAGCTCAGAAAACCAGCATGGAAGCAAGCCAGCAAGCCAGCAGTGAAGGTCCTAGCCCCAGCTCCAAAGACATAGTTTCAGTCCTGGGAATTCTAGTGCAACAGAACAACCTCTGCATAGGTAACACAGAAGCAAGTGCAAAGTCAGTTATACTAAAGGAGAGAACAAATTTCTACATAGATAATATCATATACAAGTAATAAACCAGGGACAAGATCCTGGGCCCAGCAAAAATTGCTTGGGACTATATTCCCTGTGCCCCAGAAGCAGAGTTCAACTATCAAAATGAGCAAAAAAAATTTAAAAAGTGCTAACTATAGATAGCTACTATCCAAACAGATGATACAAATGCCTTCTCAGAAGAGAGAAAGTGAGAAAACACCTATACGAGAAGCCTCAAAGAATTTATCTCAAATCCAAAGCAATGTCTTGTGAGAGCTCAAAAAATTTTTTTTCAAAACCAAAGAACAGAGAAAGAAGCAAAATGGGCAAAAGAAATGAGAGCCATATAGGAGAATTATGAAAAATTGACTGAAGAAATCTACTCCTGTAAAAGTAAAAATGATCACCTAGAAAAAGAATTAATTCATCAAAAAGTAAAATCAACCAACTGGAAAAGGAATATAACTCATTAGAAAGTATAATTAACTAGAAAATGAAAACAATTCATTTAAAAGTAAAATTAACTAATTGGAAAATGAAACATAAATGGTATCTGAAAAAAACCCTAAAATTTAGAATTAGACAAATGGAAGATAATGGCTTTAGGAGACACGAAGATTCCATCAAACAAAACCAAAAGGCTGAAAAAAAAATAGAAAAAGATAGCCAACTTAGAAAATAGATCCAATAGAGATAATTTATGATTTAATGGTTTTCTTGAAAACCTTGCTCAAAAAAAATCTAGAACATCTCTTTCTTGAAATTATTGTGAAAAACTGCCCTAATATCCTAGAAGAAGAAAAAATAATCCTTGAGAGAATCCATCAATCACCTCTTTAAAGAGATCCCAGATTAAAAACTTCAAGGAATGATATAGACAAATTTGAGAATTCTCAGCTAAAGGAGAAAATATTGCAAGTGGCCAAAAAAAAAGAAACAATTTAAATATCAAAGAAACACTGTCAGGATTACACAGGATTTATCAACTTCTGCATTAAAGGTTTGGAGGGTCAGGAATAGAATCTTCTAGAAGGCAAATAACCTAGGATTATATCTAAGAATCAACTACCTTGCAAAATTAAGCATATTCTTTCAGGGGGAAAAGATGGATTTCCAACAAAAATAGAAATATTTCAAAATTATCTGATTAGAAGACCAGAACTGAACAGAAAATTTAATCTTCAAATACACGACCCAAGAAATGCATTAAAAGGAAAACAAAAGGGGGAAAATGTTAATCAATAACATTAAACTGGACATATCTCCACACAGGAAAATGATACATGTAATTCTTGATACATGTAATTATTCTTCTTAGGATAATTAAAAGAAGCATACTTCAAAAGAGGGTATGGTTATAGATTTATCATGAAAGTGAAAATGCTTTAGTTGGTACTTTAGTTCATAACAGTTAAATATATTTGGAGGGAGTGTACTTAAGAGGATGTAGATATAAATAGATCTTGAGGTGATTTTGCTTCACAGGTTACTTTAGCCCATGAGGGTTATATTACTATTGGGACAGTTGGGGGAGTTACTTACAGGTTCTGGCCATGAATGGATCATGAAATGATTTTTTTAATTAATTAAAGATTTTATTTACTTTGAGTTATACAATTTTGCCGCCAATCTTATTTCCCTCCCCCCCACCCCCTACAGATGAAATGATTTTGATTTACATGATATTTTATCTCATGAAGATTGCATTTCTATAGAGGGAACTTGGAAAGAAGGTGTGGCATAAATTGACTATAATTTGTTGATGTTTATAATTCTAATTCTTGAGAATAATATTTCTTTTTAATGGGACATTTGAAGGGAATGTAATTGGACACAGGCCTTGAGTATGAAGTGACTATGAGGTAATAAGGCATAAATCAATCAATCAGTCTATCAGCCCTTGAGAATTATTCTTGCATTAGGAGAGATAAAAGGAATTTAGTTTGACAATGTTGTGGATACAAGTCGGATTTAAAACAAGACATGAAAAGAAGGAAGGGATTAGAGGATCAATAACAGCACATAGAAGGCACAAAGATCATTATAGTAGAAGGAAAGAAGGGGGTGTGTGAACACTGAGTAAATTTTACTCTCAGGAGATTGGCACAAAGTGGGAATAATGTACATTCCCATCTGGGTTTAAAAATTTATTTTATTGTGGAGGGAAATAGGAAGGGGGAAGGGGAAAGAAAGTAGAAGAAGGGACTGATAACATAGAGGAAATAAAAACTAAGCTAAAGTTAAAAAGAAAGGGAGAGAGTTTGGAATTCAAGGTTTTGGAAGTGAATGTTGAAACTTACTTTTGCATGTAGCTGTGGTAAAAAAAATTAAAAAGAAAAGTAAAAAAAAAGAAAAGTAAAAGGTAAAAGGGAGGAGGAAAGGAAAAGGAATGATAGGAAAATAAGGCTGATCAAGAGGCAGCAATCAAAAGCAAAATATTGATGAGAAGGGATAAAAGATAAGAAAAATGCAAACAGAAAGATAGCATCAAGGGAAATACAGAGTTAGTAAACACAACTGTGAATATGAATGACATAAATACTAGAATTCAAAACCATAATCCTATAATAACATTAAAAAAGAAACACATTTGAAGCAGAGAGATAAAAGACTGGAGAAGAATGTATTATGCTTCAGGTGAATTAAAAAAATGCAGGAGTAGCAATCCGGACCCCAGACAAAGAAGAAGCAACAATAGATCCCATTAAAAGATACAGGCAAGGTAACTATATCTTCCTAAAAGGCATTGAGGTAATATCAATATTAAACAGATATGCACCAAGTGATATAGATCCAAATTCTTAGAGGAAAAGTTTAAATGAGTTGTAGGGAAATATAGATAGCAAAACTGTACTAGTGGGGAACTTCAAACTCCTTCTCTCAGAATTAAATAAATCTAGTCACAAAACAAACAAGAAGGAAATTAAGAAAATAAGTAGAATTTTAGAAAGATAAGAGCTCTCTGGGAAAAAAAAGTGAATGGCAGTAGCAAGGAATATACTATTTTCTCTGCAATACATGGTGTATTCACAAAAATTGACCATGTACTAGGGTATAAAGATCTCACAATAAAATGCAGACAGGAAGAATTATTAACTGTATCCTTTTTAGATAACACTACAATAAAAATTAAACATAATAAAGGACCACGGAAAAATAACTAAAAAATCAATTGAAGACAAAATAGCCTCATTTTAAAGAATGAATGAATCAAGCATAAATCACAGAAATAATAAATAATTTAATTTAAGACAATAACAATGATGATACCTCACACCAAAATTTATGGGATTCAGTCAAAAGAGATTTTAGGGGAAATATTATATCTCTAAAGAGATTAATGAATGAACATACAATCAGGAAATCTTGGGAAAAAATTAAAATTTACAATTAAATAAAAATTAGAAATTTTGATATCAAAGGAGAAATTAATAAAATTGAAAGTAAGAATATTTAATTAATAAAGAAAATTGTGTTGGTTTTATTTTAAAAAAACAATAAAATAGAGAAACCTTTGGTTAATCTGATTTTAAAAAGATCAGGAAAAAAGCAGGCTCAAAACTGGAAATGGATAATTCAGCACCAAAGGGGAGAAAATTAAAGTTATAATTCAGTTATTTTTCCCAACTCTATGGTAGCCAGTTTGACAATTTAAGTGAAATGGATGAATATTAACATATTAAGAGAAGAGGAAATGCAATGGATAAATAACCCCATTTCAAAAAAAAATAAATTGGAATCATCTATAAACTCCCTAAGGAAAAAAATCTTCAGGATCAGGTGTATTTACAAGTGAATTCTACCAAACATTTAAGGAACAATTAATTCCAATTACATATAAATTATTCTAAAAAATAGGAGAAGAGGGAGTTCTGCCAAATTCTGTTTATGACACCAGTATGGTGCTGACACCTAAACCTGGAAGAGCCAAAACAGACAAAGAAAATTATAGACCAATCTCCCTAAATGCATATTGATGCAAAAATTTCAAATAAAATTTTAGCAAAGAGAGTTCAAGTTATTACTAGAATAATACACCATTATCAAGGTAGGATTTATACCATGTAGGCAGAGATGGTTCAGTATTAGGAAAACTATAAGCATATTTGACCATATCAGTAACAAGATTAACAGAAATAATTTGATTATCTCCATAGATGTGGCAAAAACCTTTGACAAATCACAGCACCCATTCCTATTAAAAAACACTAGAGAACATAGGAATAAGTAGAATTTTCCTTAAAATGGGAAGTGTTATCTACAGAAACCCATCAACAAACACTCTATATAATAAGGATAATCAGCAGCATTTCCAAAAGGATTAGAGGTGAAATTAGGATGCCCATTATCACCACTACTATTTAACATAGTATCAGAAATGTTAACTTTAGCACTAAGAGAAGAAAAGAAATTGAAAGACAGAATTTGCAATGAGAAAGCAAAACTTTCACCCTTTAAAGGCAATATGATTGTATACTCAGAGAACCCTATAAAATAAACTAAAAACTACTTGAAACAATTAACAACTTTAGCAAAGTAGCAGGATATAAAATAAACCCACATTAATCATCAGCATGTCTATATATGACAAATAAAGTCTAACAGCAAGAGATAGAAAGAAATTCCTTTTAAAGTAATGATAGACAACATTTAATACTTGGGAATCTACCATTCAAGACAAATCCAGAAACTGTATGAATACAATTACAAATTGCTTTTTACACA
Organism: Macrotis lagotis; assembly: GCF_037893015.1. NCBI lineage: Eukaryota > Metazoa > Chordata > Mammalia > Peramelemorphia > Peramelidae > Macrotis > Macrotis lagotis. The sequence goes on along the minus strand of NC_133658.1, from coordinate 186,434,712 downwards.
AATAAAGTCAGCTCGAAATAACTGAAAAATATCAATTGCTCATGGGTAGGTCAAGCCAAAATAATAAAAATGACAATTTTACCCAAATTAAATGTTTATTCAGTGCCATACTGTTCAAAGTACTAAAGAACATTTTACAGTGCTAGAAAAAATAGTAACAAAATTCATCTGAAGCAGGAAAAGGTGAAGAGAACAGATGAAAAATTCATATGAATATGGCCTAGCTGTACCAGATCTAAAACTATATAATAATGTGATGGCATCTGTCTGGTACTGGCTGAAAAACAGAGAAATGGATCAGTGTTTTAGATTAGCTACAAAAGAAATAGTACTAAATGACTAAAGTAATCTGATAAAACTAAAGACACTAGCTTCTGGGATAAGAACTCAACTATTTGACAAAAGCTGCTGGGAAAACGGAAAAATAGTATGGTAAAGACTAGGCATAGACTCACATCTCACGCCCATATCAAAATAAGGTTGAATGCAAATGGATGATTTTGACTATATTAAATTAAAAAAGTTTTTGCACAAATAAAACTAAGGAAGCCTAAAATAGAAGGAATGCAGAAAGCAATGTTTACAGCTAGTATTTCTGACAAAGGACTCATTTTTAAAACACTTAGAGAACTGAATCAAATTTATAAGTCATTTTCCAATTGATAAATGGTCAATGGATATTAACAGACATATTCCTATGAAAAAATATTCCAAAACAGTTTTGAGAGCAAATTAGAACAACCATGAGTTATAACTCACACCTGTCTGATTGACTGAGATGACAAAAAAGGAAAATGATCAATGTTGGAGAGGATATGAGAAATTTGGAACACTAATGCACTGTTGGAGTTGTGAACTGATCTAACCATTCTGGAGAGCAATTTGGAATTAAGCCCAAAGGGCAATAAAGTGGTGAATGCCCTTTGATTCAACAATACCACTACTAGGTCTATATCCGGAACAGATCAAAAGAAAAGTACAACATGTTCAAAACTACTTAGAGCCATTCTTTTAAAAAATTATTTCTTTATTTTCATCTATGTACATGCATATTTCCAAGTTACAAAATTTTCCTCCACCCTCCTGTTCCACCCTCTCCTCTCAGTGGGGAACAGTCAGGTTAGCATTTTACATTCATATTTTGTTAAACATGTTTACAAATTAGTAATTTTTGGCATGAGAAATTAGGATTAAGGGAAAGAGATACATAAGAGATAATTTTTTTATAATGTTCATCAGATTTGGAAGGTGTCTGTGTGTATGTGTGTGTGTGTGTGTGTGTGTGTATGTGTTTTGTTTTGCTTCCTCTGGTTGGGGATAATATAGTCCATAGCCAGTCAAATACAGTTGTCCTAGCTCTCTGGACTGCCAAGGGGAGCTGCTTCCATCCAGGTTGTTCATCTCAGTATGTTGTTATTGACGTGCACGTTGTTCTCTTGGTTCTACTCCCTTCACTCAGCATCAGATCCCATGTCATTCCATCCTTCTCTAGAGTCCAAACCTTTATGGTTTCTTAAAGAACAATAGTATTCTATAGTATTCATGTGCTATAACTTGTTTAGCCATTCCCCAATTTATGGGTGTCCCCTCAATTTCCAATTCTTTACCACTACAAAAAGAACTGCTATGAATATTTTGGAACATGTAGGACTTTTCCCATTCTTTCAATTTCTTCTCGATATAGACCTAGAATTGGAATTGCTGGGTCAAAGGGTACGAACAGTTCTATTGCTCTTTGGGCATAGTTTTATATTGCTCTTCAGAAAGGTTGAATCCATTCATAATTCTACCAGAAATGCATCAATGGCCCAATCCTCCCACAACCTCTCCAATATTGATCATTTTCCCTTTTTCTCATCTTAGCTAATCTAATAGGTGTGATATGATACCTCATTGTTGTTTTAATTTGTATTTCTCTAATCAATAATGATTTGGAACATTTTTTCATATTATATATAGCTTTAATTTCTTCGTTTGAAAGCTGTCTGTTCATATACTTTGACCATTTATCAACTGGAGAATGACTTGTGATCTTATAAATTTGATGCTGTTTTCTATATATTATAGAAATGAAGTCCTTATCAGAACTCCTGGTGGTGAAGATTGTTTCCCAACTTTCTACTTTCCTTCTAATTTTGGCAGCATTGATTTTATTAGTGCAAAAACTTTATTATTTAATATAGTCAAAAATCATTCATTTTGCATTTTATGTGTTCTAATTCTTGTTTGGTCATAAATTTATCCCTTATCTATAGATCAGATGGATAGAATGTTTTTGGTATATTAGTTTGTCTATGGTATTGCTATTTATGTCTAAATCCTGTACCCATTTTGACCTTATTTTGGTATAGGGTGTGAGATATGGATCTATGCCCAGTTTTTCAATACTATTTTCTAGTTTTCTTGGAGTAATTCTTTTTTGTAGTGGCAAAGAATTAGAAATTGAGGGGATGTTCATCAATTGGGGAATGTTTTAGTTATAGTATATAAGTTATAGTATATGAATGTTATGGAGTACTGTTGTTCTGTTAGAAATAATGAGTGGTTGGACTTTAGAGAAACATGGAAAAGATTTGCATGAACTGATAATGAGTGAAGTGAGCAGATCCAAGGGAACACTTCATATTAACAACAACAACAACAAAGTGAGATAATCAACTATGATGAGTGAAGCACCACTCAGCTGTTTAGAGATCAAGGACAATCTATGGTATTGAAGTATCAGGAAAAAAATAGTCTGAATGCAAAGCACATTATGTTCACTTTTTAAAACGTTTTTATGTTTTTTCTTTCTTACTCATTTTTTCTCCTTAATTCTATTTCCTCTTCACAACATAGCTATTATGAAAATAAATCAGAGTCACCTAGTCTCACTTTCTCCTCCAGAGCCTTCTGGGTCCAATGGTCAGATATGAATCAGAATGACTGGAGATGACCCTGGATGTGAGGCAGTCATGGTTAAGTGACTTCTTGGAAGTCACACAGTTAGTAAGTGTCAAATATCTGAGGTCAAATTTTAACTCAGATCCTCCCATCTCCAAGGCCGGTGCTCTATCTACTGCACCACCTAGCTTGGTGGCACAGTGGGTAAAGCACAGACTCTGAAGTCAGGAGGACCTGAGTTAAAATTTGTCTCAGACATCAGCTATATGATCTTGGGCAAGTCACTTAACCCTTGTATCTAGGGCCAGCTCCAGTTATACAATCCATATTTCACCCTGGACACAGATGGTTCTGAAGGAGAAAGTGAGGCTGGTGACTTTGCATAGCACTCCCTTATTCAAATCCAATTCATGTGCATGTCATGGCATCAACCTCTCTGATGACATGGTATTCCTTGAGAATAAAGACCAAACATTACTATCTTTAATATGGAAAATGTTATACATAATTGTACATATGCAACTTTTCCTAAATTGTTTGCCATCATTGGGAAGGAGTGCGAAGGGAGGGTGATAAAAAATGTGAAACTCATAAGTTTGCAAATGAATCAATGTTGAAAACTACCTTTGCATGTAATTAGAAAATAAAATAAAAAAATAATAATTCTCTTTGGTCTGACTTCATAACTTATCTTTTCAACCTTTTAAAAATGGTTGGTGTCCTTCACTTTTGAAGAGTACCAAAATGATATCACTTTTTGGAATCAAGGTGTTCTGTTGTACCTAATCAAACCAATTTGAACTCAGCAGGTTCTACCAGAGATAGAACACAAATAGTTTACATGAACATTTGGAGTGGAGATACCTCTAAATTTGTGCACCTCATATTTCTTTTGAACTACCCATAGAGCACAGTACTTTCTTTGATATGGGCATTTTCTGCTGGGTGGTCTCCCATGGCTCACAATTAATTCCATAGTTCTTCAGCAAGATATTAAAAGTATCCTTGTATTGTTTCTTCTGACTTCATATGAATTCTCATATTGTGTGAGTTCCCTATAAAATAGTCTTTTAGGTAAAAGTATATTTGACATTCCACCAATATGGTCAGTCCATTGGAGTTATGCTCTCTGCAATAAAGTTTGAATGATTGGATCAAGAACAGATCTGTGTTTGGTACATTATCTTGCCAGGTGATATTCAGATTCTTCCTTAGACAATTCAATGAAAGCAATTCAACTTCCTAGAATAGAACTGGTGTACTGTTCAAGTTCCATAGGCATACAACAATGAAATCAGCAAAATAGTTCTGTAGACCTTCTGTAGTTTGGCACACAGTATAATATTCTCTCCCATGCTTTCTTCTGCAACCCCCCTAAAATTGAGTTAGCTCTGGCAATGTGTGCCTTTACTTCATCATTTATTTGAACACCCCTGAAAAGTATACTGCTATGGATAAGTGAACTTATCCATAGCAATCAGAATCTCTCCACTTAACTGTAAGCAGTGGCTTCATGTATGGATGAGTGGTGCTGACTTATAGAGAACCTCTGCTTCCTTGTTTATTGTCAAGCCAAAATTAGTACAGTCAACAGAGAATTGACCCATACTTTGCTGCATCTGGGCTTCATAAGCTGTATTGATTGTACAATCATCTGTGAACAAAAAGTCATGCTCCAATTCTCCCTCCATTTTTGTCTTGGCTTGTTGCCTTTTTGAGTTAAATAATTTACCATCTGTGTGGTAGCTGACCTTGATACCATTTGTTTTCTCATTGAAAGATCCAACAGCATTGCAAAAACATTTTGCTAAGAAGCATGGGAGCAAGCATACAATTGTTCTTGAATACATTTGTAATCAGAAAAGTGTGACACCATCATCCATTATCCAGAACATATGAAGGCATGCTGCCATGAACTAGTGTATAATATTCATGAACTCCAGGCAGCCAAATTTTGCCATAATATTCTGAAAAACATTGAACAGATCATAGAACATTGTATACAGACCTCTGTTGCACTCTTGCCATTTCTCCTGGAGTTGTGTGGCAGTAAACACCACATCAATTGTTACTCAGCCCTTTTTGAAGCTACACTGAATCTCAAGTAGATGAACATCTTCCAGGGGATGAGCTTATAAAGGAATACTCTGGAAATATAAACTGATGAAGAAAGCAACCCCCTTGTGATAATCACAAGACAATTGATTCACTTTATTACCTTTATAGAGTTGGAAAATGGAGGCATGCCTGAACTTTTGGAAGTCAAACTCTGTTTGCCATATAATCCAGAAAACTTCAGTCAGTTTTTAAATGAACAATGGCCCCTTTGCTTTGTAATCTCACCTGGAATATAATCAACACCAGATATTTTACCTCACAAGAGGAATCTAATGTCATTCTAAACCTCTTCTTCAGTTAGAAGATCAGTTAGAGTGGGATTGTTATCAGTCTGAGGTATATTGTTAGTAGTTTCAGCATTGGAGGATGATGATCTGTTGAGAACAGTATGAAAGTGTTTAACCCATCTCTCTAGGATCATGTCCTTATCACTAATCAATGTAGCTCTATTAGCACTGAGTGGTTGTGGTACACCATAGGTCTTTGGCTCATAAATAGCCTTAAGGGCATCATAAAATTGCTTTTGATTGTTGCTATCATCATAAAACTGAATTTCATCTGCCTTCTTACTGATCCAAAAATCCTCCATCTCTATACTTTGCTTGAACTTTAGTTTTGATGGAATTAAATGATGACTTTTTAGAGATAGATGAACTATCCTGCTATAGATCCTGCTCTAAGTTTTACAGTTTCTTTTTTTCACAATTGATATTTTGTTTTATTTTTCCAATTACATGTTATGAAAGTTTTCCAATATTTGTCCACACATATGAATATTTATAAGTTTCATAATTTTTTCCACATTCCCTTCCCATTCCCTTCCCCTAAATGGCAGACATTCTGTGAAAATTATAAATACGTGTGTGTTGAACATGTTTACAGATTAATCATTTTCTGTATGAGAAATAAAAGAGGGAAAAGAGAGTAAATCAATTCAGTAGGCTTTTCTTTGTTTTGGTTTGTTTTTCTTCCTCTGAATGTGCATAGCATTATCCATAACAGGTCTCCCAGGATTGTCCCAGGTCTCTGAACTGCTGGGAGGAGCTGCATTCCTCAAGGCTGATCAAATCTCAATGCTGTTGTTAATGTGAACAATCTTCTCTTGGTTCTGCTCCCTTCACTCAGCATCAGTTCCTGTAATTTGCTCTATGCATCTCTAGAGTCCAAACATTCATGGTTTCTTATAAAACAATAGTACTCCAAAACTATCCTAAATCATAACTTGTTTGCCATTCTCCAATTCAGGAGCATCCCCTCAATTTCCAATTCTTTGCCACTACAAAAAGAGCTGCTATGAATATTTTGGAACATGTGGGACTTTTCCCATTTTTTATGATATATTATCTATATAGGTCTAAGGGCATTTATTGTTCTTTGGGCAGAGTTCCATAATGCGCTCCAGAATGGTTGGATCAGTTCACCACTCCACCAACAATGATTGTTTTCCCTGTTGTTTTATAACTTCTTAATTTCCCCATTGTTTTAACCAAACCAATCTTGATTTTTGGGAGTATTCTGACCCATAATTATAAATCATGTATTTGTTTAGAAATAACTCTAATCTGTTGATATTGTTTTGAAATCATTTTGCCTTGTAGTAATCCCAAGGCACTTTTGTTAAATGCAAATGCTTAGTTTGGAGAGGATAAGTCTATGATCAGTCCAGTACCTGTGCCACACATTTTCTTCACTCTCACATCCTGTCTCTTCTCCTTATACTGACATAATTTATTAAATGCTAATCTTTGCATTGCCTCAAGTCTATTGTTTATTCCTATTGTTCATCCTTAGGCACATGAGCTTATTTACTAGATCAGTTTTCATTGTAAAACCTGCTTCAGCTATACTATGTTTCCCTTCACTATGGTCCTCCAGAAAAAAAAACAAACCAATAAAAGCAACAGCAACAACTATGTATCCAATGCTGACTTAAATAGGTAGGTCTTCATTGCCCTTACTAAGGGATGCTATTGAATATGATACCTTCTAAGTTCACTCACAACATTGCTGTTCTTCTTTTAGGTCCATAAGAATGTACATATTCCATATATTAAGGGTGAGTAGAATCATCATTGCAAAAATTTCCTGTACTTTTGTGAATGTATATGTGTTTGTTTCAACCACAATTTGGAATCTCCACTTGTCATGGTAAGCAAGCCAGGGTTGGATGAAACAGATAATTTTTAGGGCACTTTTAACTAGCCTCTTCCTCATTCCAGAGGGTGAGCAGTGTGAACCTTCAAAAAACCTAATCAGACACCCAGGGGTTCTGCTGAATTCCTTTAATTGCTTCAGACCAGAGAGAAGATGGCCCTATGAACTAGGCTGCTTGTGTGCAGGTTAGGACTATGACTCTCTGTGTTACCACACCTCTAGCTTCATCACTTTGAAGTACTCCACCTTATTCTCTCTTCCAGAGTCATCAAAATCCAATGGCAAGACAAACACAACATAACTGGTGATACCTCAGGATGTAGTTGATGACCTTGAAATCTTCAGTGTCCAACCAAGTTCTAAATGCTCCATAATGCTTACTTCAGCCACCTTCTTGGTCATTGGAACAAATTGGTCTCATCTGTCCATTCCACAGGGAAAAGTGTTCACATGCTCTAATTGTTTGAGATCTCTTGGTTACCCTCAACTTGTTTACCCCATCTGCTGAAATGGTTTACCTTAGTTTGGCTGCTGCACATGCTACTTCTTGTAGTCACAGGTAAATTGTGTGTATCAGGTAGACACCAAAGGTGGAAAGCAGCCCCAAAAGGACTTGAAGCTGTCACACCAGAGGTACTGATCTTTCCTTAATCCTACTCTAGACTATATAACTTACCTTTTCAGTCCCTTTGAAAATACTTCCTTTCAAACATCCTATCCAAAATAGACTACTGTCCATTACCTGATGTTCCCTTATTTGGTTTGTGGGATCTTTTCTTAATGTACTCCCTTCACATTTCTTAAGTCTATTAAAATCCTTTCATTCTTTCAAGGCCTGAGATGGAACTTTTTAGATCCTCTTAGTCAAATGAGGTAATACCTTCCTTGATTTTTCAAGTCTTTCTATTTGACTTCTGTATACTTTTTATATAAATAAAAGATACATTGTATTTATTTGTGCATTTGTATACTCAATTAAATTGTAAGTCTATTGAGGGCATAAGTCATTTTTAAAAATCTTTGTGAAATTATATACTGACTAATAAACCCAGTGCTTTTGCATGTACTTTTGCAATATGACAGAATGTTCCATTGTTAAGAGTTTGTTTCCTAGATAGTTGTGAAGATGTATAAAAGTATATTAGATATTGGAGGGAATATGGGAAAATTGTGACACTAATAGGTAGAGCTATGAACTAATCCAATCTTTCTGAAGAACAATTTGCATCTGTATCTAAAGAACAATAAAACTGCATACCCTTTGATCCAGCAATACCACTACTTAGATATTTATCCCAAAGAAAGAGTAAAAAATCCACATGTACAAAATTATTTATAGCAGCTCTTTTTGAAGTGGCCAAGAATTGAAAAGTGATGGGATGCTCATTAATTGTGGTATATAAATGTGATGGAATATTATTGTTCTGTAAGAAGCCATGAGGGTGGGACTTCAGAGAAGCCTGGAAAGGCTTGCATTAACTGATACTGAGTGAAGTGAGCAAAACCAGAAAAAGATTGTACACATTAAGAGCAACATTGTACGATGATCAAATATGATAGACGTTCTTATCTTAACAATACAATAAGCAAAGACAATTATAAAGACTTCCTGATGGAGGATGCCACCCACATCCAGAGAGGGAACTGTGATGCCTGAATGCAGATCAAGGCTTACTATTTTCAATTTTTAGAATTAGTTTTATGTTTTACATTTTTCCCCTTTCATGTTTTTTTCCCCTTTTTGTTCTGATTTTTCTTTCACAGCATGACTTTCATGGGAAAACCTTTAACATATTTGTTCATTTATAATCTGTTTTAGACTTTTCTCTGTCAGGGGAGGAGGAGGAAAGGGGTGAGGGGGTGAAGAAAGGGAGGGATGGGAAAATAGGAGCCTCAATACCTTATCAAAAAATGATTGTTGAAAACTATCTTTGCAGGTATTTGGAAAAGCAAACAAATAAATATTTTTAAGTGCATTGGAAATATCCTTTGTTTGCATAGGCAAATATTCTTTAACTTATTCTGGTCTGCTAACCATGGTAAGGAGGAATCTCTTTGATTGGTCCAGAGCCAGAACCAGATTATAATCAAGGATTAATAGCAAACTAGACCTTATCCTCTTCATCTGACATCTTTCTACCTATTGGATTTCCAGTGAGTAAAGAGAAAGTATATCATAAGTGAAGAGGCCTTATGAGGTTAATATGCAGCCTGGGAAAGCAGGCTTCAGTTTTCCTGCCTTGGCATGGGTTCTTTTGTTTTAGGGAAATAATATTGGAAGTTATTATTTCTTGAATTTTGTAAGGACAAAAGAGTGAGCCATCTGAGAATCTAGGGATAAAGTCCATGCCAAGATTTTCAGTCACTTGGCCCAACTCTGAGACATTGAAGATTGACTTTTGAGACCCAACCAGTAGAAACAGTAGAGGAAGGAATCATCAAGTAGTAGTGTAAGATTTGAACATCAACTTGGTGGGTCCAGTGCCATATGAAAACTGAGTTAATTCTAAACCCTCTCCCTGGAGAACAAAATGTATCTATGACATATTGGGAAGAAAATATTTATGCTCAGTTTTTGCTCTATTTTTGAAGTAAATATCTTTTTAAAAAAATCTAATTAGTGTTCATTAATTAAATAGAATTAGATTATTGATCACTGGCAGCTAAAAGTGAGGGACTATACTTGACACCTCAACTTCCCAGGATACTCCTACATGGACCTCTTTGGGAGCTTGAGAAGAGAATACTCACTATTCAGCAGGTCTTGAGTCAGAATTTGGGGAATGGAATTGAATTAACTTTCTGAATGATATACACAAGTTAAAAAACAAAAGCAAAAACAAAATGGTGGCCTAATTTAAAATGGATGTAACCTTGGAACTGTACCTTATTTATTCCAGGGTTTTAGACATAGATATTTTCGAAAATTTTAGTCTTGTCTGGTTTGGGCATTGTGTTTTTTTATTGTAGCCTTCTGCTTTTTGCTTGTCTTCCTTTAAGACTAAAAGTAGGGACAAACATGAAAAATGTTTGTTTCAGAAAAATGTTATAAAATTTTTGTCCTGCACCAAAGATTAGAAATGGCCTTTGTTTTTCTGTGATCTAAGATTCTCTGCCTTGATCAAGGCCTTGAAATTTAAAGAGTATATATATATAGTCCAAGTCGATCTTTCTATTACCACAATAATACATTTTCATTTATAGAATAGCTTTTATTGACTGGTGTGCTCCAAACCTCTGATTTCATTGAAAGAAAATTCTAAAGGCATAACTGACTCCTCTGCCCCCACCCAAAGGACATTAAGGTAAATCTAGTTTACTCAGCAACTATATTTAGGAAATGCATCTTAATTCCCAGGTTCTGATTTTATTTTCTGAAAATTTCCATTTTTATTTCAATTAGAAATATTTTTAATAAACAACAATTCCATTTAGAAAAAACACTGAATTTAGATGAAGAGGACCTGGTTTTGAATCCTGACTCTTATTTTTGTATGGCATCGAGAAAGAGCTTTTCCTCTCTGGAAGTCAGTTTATATCTTGTAAAAGAGGAGGGTAAGGCAACTAAGTAGCAGAGTGAAGAGAGTGTCAGACCCAGCCTCAGGAAAACTCAGTTCAAGTCAGACTTTAGACAATTATAAACTGTATGATCCTGGTACAGTTACTTAACCTATTTGTCTCAGTCTCCTCATCTGTAAAATGAATTGGAAAAGTGGCAAGCCACTCCAATATCTTTGCAAACAAAATCCCAAATGCATCACTTGGACACAACTGAAAAAAATCCCCCACTAACTTAACAAATTCTATGATTCAAATCCTTATGCTGTATATAGACTCACTTATTTGATTTATTAATTTACAACTTTATTCCTCTCCCTCCTTTCATATCTCTCTCTCTCTCTCTCTCTCTCTCTCTCTCTCTCTCTCTCTCTCTCTCTCTTACTCCTTTCCTCCCTCCCTCCCTCTTCCTTTTCCTGGGTAGGGATTTAAATATGAAAAGATCTTATTTCTAGTTCCCATCACAGGGGAGGGAGGTAGCTTAGAATGGGATTAGATACTCAAATAATATTGATATTTTAAAATAGCAGAATATGTTTTTAAGTGGTTGTGACTTTTGACAGATTTCTTAAATTGAGATCTTGAAGAAACTCAGACCGAGGACTTCTAAGTAAGCATTTATAAACAGTGTTCAACTTCCATTTTCAGTGTTGTATAGGAGACTAAAAATTATCACAGTACTTTTTCTTGTTATTGATAGATATAACAGTTTTTTTCTTCTTATTGGTTAGTTTTACATATATTTATAATAAGAAAAATTGATATCTTTTTAGATCTAGGTCTAGAAATGCAAAAATTTGAAACAGTAATTGGGAGATTTAAAAAAAATAATTAGAGAACAGATAGCCTAAGGGCTACAAGCCCCCCCCCCAAATTTACTCCCTTTTAAATTGCTTATATTATTTTAATATGCTTTGTTTTTACCCATCTTTATGTGTTTGGTATCACTAACTTAGAACATAATCTTCTTGAGAGCAAATGTACTTGTGAACATTTCATTTTTCTTTGTATTCCTATTATCAAATATAGCAGTATGCATGGGGTAGCTAAATAAATATGGAATAAGTTGAATGAAAAGTGAAAAGACTTGGAATATAGTGTCTCGATTGTGGCATAGATTTTCAAAGGAGGATTTGGGAAGGAAATGGATCATAGGTAAAAAGTTTACCTAAAGTTTTCAGGAATGTTGAATTTAGAGCTATGGTAAAATAAAATTGCATGAAATTACAATTATATAAGATACAATTATGAAAGGCAGGAATGGATTGCAGTTTGTATTTGTGGAGAGCTTTCCCTATAGAAGAGATTATAAATTAAAATTTTGATTGATTAGTATGTCCATTACATAGTACTGTTTATTTAGAACTAGAAGGGAGTTTAACAAGCATTTGCTCAAATCTTTTGATTTTAATGTGTGATGAATGTGAATCCCAGAGTGAGGAAATAATGTATAAGGTCACATTGCTAATAGTTGGCAGAGTAGGTATTCAAACCTGGACCATATTTTATCAACCTTGGAAAAATCTATAATTGGCAGAACCAAAGCTTAAAACAATCCACTGGGCCATCATAATCATATGTTCATAGATAAAGAGCTGAATGAGGCTTAAGAGGCTATAATCAAGTCCAGTTTTTGCCAGTCCAGTTTCATTTTTTTGCCAAAGGGGAAGCAAGATCAGGGAGATTACAATTTGTCCAAGGTTATACAAGTGTAATCATAAAATGAAAGATCCAACTCCTTTGATTCTTTTCATTGTACCATATTGCTTTCCCCCATTTTTTTTAGAGACAAAAAAGTTTTGTACTTGTATTAAAGAAATTCAGTAGTAATACAAGGCTAGATTTCTTTTTTTTTTTTAGGTTTTTTTTGCAAGGCAGTGGGGTTAAGTGGCTTGCCTAAGGCCACACAACTAAATAATTATTAAGTGTCTGAGGTCGGATTTGAACTCAGGTACTTCTGACTCCAAGGCCAGTGCTCTATCCACTGTGCCACCTAGCTGCCCCAAGGCTAGATTTCTTATGGAAATCTTAGCAAATTTAAGAGAGAGAAAGTAAAGGCAGTTGCAAAGTTAGTGCATGTGGGCTGAATCAGCAGGCAGCAGGGGATAAGGCCTAGGTTTTATAGGGTGATGCTGGGAAAGGGGAAAGGTAGGAGTTTGGGTGGTGTTAGGAGGGATTAAGGAGTGAATGACAAGGTAGACTGCTCATATCCTGAGGGATCAATTTAGTGTCTTCAAGTAGTTTCTGTAAGGTAGACTATATATGTGAGTATGAGTTAGTTTCAAGTAGTTTTGATAGCCCTGAAAAATAGGTTAGGAGTGGGTGCAGTTGCTCAAAGATTTAATCCTTCCAGATTAGGGCAAGGATTTATTGTTTTGTTGGTAGGGGTTTATGTAATACCTGGGGTTTCCCAAAATTCTTAATGTTGTTTTGTTGAATGAGAATATTTTTATCATAGTTTCAGATAATATTATTATCCTGTCATTGGTAGAGCATACTTTTCAAGCCTATATAATTAGTTCATATTTCTCCACCTAGGCCTTTGTGAATCAGCCAATAAATCAACAAATATTTATGATAAAATAACTGCTACATGGTTTGTACTGGCAATACAAATAGAAATAATGAAATAAGTACAATTTGTAAGGAGTTCACATTCTAATGCTGAAAACAAGTATGTGTAAAAAATATGGAATATAAAGTGAATAATTATAAGAATGTACAAAGTTTTAAAAATATTCCAAAATTTGTAAAACATATATGGGAGAATCAGGTAAGACTCCATGATAAAGCTATTTCTTAAAAGAAGAAGACTACAAAAAGTAGCGTAAGGAGGAACTGAATTACAATCATGTGGAATGGCCAATATAAAACAAGTGAGATGGGAAATAGATTGCCACATTTGTGGTAGTGTGAAGACCAGTTTGGTTGAATCACAGAATGTAGAAAGAGAGAGTAATATTCAGTAGGACTAGATAGATAGATTGGGATCAGGTTGTGTAAGAACATGAAAGTTCAACAAAAACATATTTTTTTATCCTAGAGGCAATTAAGAAGTCTCTGGAGTTGAGTAGTTGAGTCACATTGTCAGACCTGCAGTTAAGGAAAATTACTTTGACATCTCTGTGTATAATGTCCTGGAATAGGGAGAGGTTGAGTGTGAGTAAAGGCAAAGGCTCAGATATGAGAAATACTGTGGAAGTAGAAATAGCAAGATTTGGCATCTGATTTAGGAGAAGGAGGAGTGAGGAATCAAGAATAGAGAGACTAGGTTACAATCTTTTCCGTGGTTGGGTCACCTGAGTTTTCCCATGTTGTGTCAAATTAAACCACAAGCTCCACTCCTGGTAGAGACCTTCTGTTAATTCCTTTATGTTTCAGCTTTGCAACCATACTCCCCTGAACTCAGACTTTGCTTTCCCAGAAGCTGCCCAGTGGGTTATGGGAATAATGCCACAGGATTGTTAGTAAGCATCGTTTATGGGTCAGACAATAATGGTATCTAATTGTCTTCAAACTTCCCATTTTCATGGTTGATTAATGAAAACATTCTTGGTAAATGCTTTTGCTTTTGTCAGTCTTAAAGCAGTCTAAGAATTTCACCTCTAATTGCACAATACAAATACCCCTGACTGTCCCCCTTAATCAAGGCCCAAGTTCAATTCTGTGGATAGTAGTGCATGGCCATTATTAGCTGGTAGGGTGATTTGTCTGGTTAATTCTTAAAAGGAATGAGATTCTGGCATGCTAACTAGTTATATCACTCCTGAGTGATTGGAGTCCCAACTTCTTAGAGGGACAAGTGGCTTTCAGTCAACCAAGATTGAGCAATAATAGGTCTATGATGTCCTTAGATGTCTGGGGCTGCATGTGTGCTAAACTGACTGGTTCAGTGTGTGCCTATCCTATTCCAGAAGGCCACTGAACCCCATTTATGATGGGGATCTGGAGTTGTAATTATCCCCCGTGGTTAGTCAAGCTGGGCTGTGAAGTGGGACTGGAGCATACTGCAACTGGAGAAGGTAGAGTTGTTCCACTTCCAGCATTCCTCTTGTCTCCTCATGCCTCCCAGTAGCATCCATCTTACTCCCTGTTGAGATTTCTTCCCATAACTCCTCTGGCTCATACCCCCCACCTAGGGCCATAATTAAGAGGGATGACCAGGGGCATTTGAATTGTGCCACTAGAAGTGAAATTCTTGGATTGGTTTAAGAGGGATAAGAGTGAAAACATTTGCCAAGAATGTTTTAATCAAGAATGAAAGTTGGAGGTTCAAAGACAGTCAGATTCTGCTTAGTTCTGACCACAAACAATGCTGACTAGCAAACTGGTGGCTTTATTCCCATGACCTGCCAGACAGCTTCCAGGAAACCAAAATCTTTGGATGGGGGGAAGGGGAGAGAGTATGGTTGCAGAGCTGAGTAGAACATTTAAATCATTTTACTGAAAATTTGACCATTGAGAGACAAGTTAGCTATACTTTGGCAATGGTGTCTCACTGATATGGGAAGAACCTACATTCTAAAGACCATTCCCAGAAGTCCTGTTTCCTACTAGATCAGACCACAAAGTGATGACAGTTGCATAAAAAGTAGTGAGAAGGATGTCTTTGTACAACATTCCCCTTCACTATAATCACCATAATGTGCAAGTCATGCCACCATTCATTTGATGTCATAGTCTTCTTCAATTATGAAGAACAATAACAGCTAGGTTATAAACCTAAGACTTGAGAAAAAGGTGCTGGTGCTTTTGCAAGTAAAAGGAAAATTTAGAACAGAGGTTAAACAGGAGAATGAATTTTAGAATAGGAAGAAAGATAATGACTTTAATTCAAGAAATGTTTAATTTTAGATGTCTTTGGGTATCCAGTTTAAAATTTCCAATAGGCCATAACATGTGATTGAAGTTCAGGAAAGAGACTCGATATAGATGTCTGCATAACATGATAATCAAACCCATGATAGCTGATGAGACTATTTTTTAGGAGAGAATAAAGAAAAAAGAAAAAAAAAGAATATTCAATACAGAACTTTGCGGAAACTCCCAGTTAGGAAGATGCTATAAATGATGACTGATAAAAATAGCCTGGCAGTTTTCACACAGATGTGAGGCAAATGAAGAGAGAGTAGTATCAAGAAAATCCAGAGAGAAGAGACTATCCAGGACAAGAGCATGATTAACTATATCAAGGGTATTAAATAGGTAGAGAACTGTACTAGTACTATGGAAAAATTATTAGATTTGGTAATTAACACATCATTGATAACTTTGGAGAAAGTTTCAATTTTACAAGTGATGTTTTTACCCTTTTTTATCATCTCTTCAGGATGTAGACCTAGTAGTGGTATTGCTGGATCAAAGGGTACACATATTTTTGTTGCCCTTTGGGTGTAGTTCCAAATTTCTCTCCAGAAAGGTTGGATGAGGTCACAGCTCCACCAACAATGTAATAGTGTCCCAGATTTCCCACAACCCTTCCAACAATGATCATTATCCTTTCTGTTCATATTGGCCAGTCTGAGAGGTGTGAGGTGGTACCTCAGAGAAACTATAATTTGCATTTCTCTAATAAGAAATGATTTAGAGCAATTTTTCATATGACTATGGATTGCTTTGATCTCCTCATCTGTAAATTGCCTTTGCATATCCTTTGACCATTTGTCAATTGGGGAATGGGTTTTTTAAAAATTTGACTCAGTTCTCTATATATTTTAGAAATGAGTCCTTGTTAGAAATGTTAGTTGTAAGGACTGTTTCCCAGTTTACTACATTTCTTTTGATGTTGGTTACAGTGATTTTGTCTGAGCAAAAGCTTTTTAATTTAATCAAAATTATCTAGTTTGTTTTTAGTGATGTTCTCCATCTCTTCCTTAGTCATAAACTGCTTCCCTTTCCATAGATCTGACAGATAAACTAGTCCTGTCTCTTCTAGTTTGCATATAATATTGTTTTTTATGTCTAAATCCTGCATCCATTTTGATCTTATCTTGGTATAGAGTGTGAGGTATTGGTCTAATCTAAGAGAAAGCTTCAATTGGAAAACCTAGATTGAAAAGATTTGTAGAATGAGTAAGAAGAGAAGTGATAGTGCTAAGTAGAGACTGCTTTTTTCTAGAAGTTTGACTTTGGCAATGGTGTCTCACTGATATGGGAAGAACCTACATTCTAAAGACCATTCCCAGAAGTCCTGTTTCCTACTAGATCAGACCACAAAGTGATGACAGTTGCATAAAAAGTAGTGAGAAGGATGTCTTTGTACAACATTCCCCTTCACTATAATCACCATAATGTGTAAGTCATGCCACCATTCATCTAGGACAAAAAACTTAAGAAAATCATAGTGACTAGGGAAAGATTTAAGGTTGAGGGAAACAAGCAGATTTGAAATTGGGGGAAAGAACCACTTCACAAGAAAAGATTAAAGATGCATGAGAGAAGGAAATGAGTGATAATTAAATTTGTTGAGCAGGCAAGAATAGATGGGATCAAGTAAATTTGAAGACAGGTTGTCCTTGCAAAGGGGAGATACTTCTCTCAATCTCAGAATGAGGGAGAGGAGGAGTGAGAAATAACATCAAGGAATTTTGAATGAAAGGAATGAGAAGAAAGGGAGTTATTTTCAATTGACTTTCTCCCCCGGTATAATAAGAGGCAAAGTATTCAATTGAGGGAGATGAGGGTAGAGGTTTGGATGTAGGAGACTTGAGAAGAAAAGATTTGGAAGAGATTCTGTTTTAAGATAGCAAATCATTTAGGGATGAATAAAAGAAATGCTTTACTGATTAAGGATTCATTTAAGGTAAGATAACATGATTTTGTAGATAACCCTTTCAGCATGATTGTGGCACTTCCTCCAGGGATGTTCAACTGCTCCTGTATAGCAATGGAGAAGCTAGATTGTAGACATCATCAAATACAGAGTTTTGGTAAGAGAAGATTGACAAAAGGACAAGGGAAGAAGAACAAGGGATAGTGACTTGAGAAAGAACCTCATTTAAGGGATTAGAAATCTTGATGAGGGTTAAGAATAGGTTTAAGAGAGATGAGGCATAGGGAGGGGTGGAGTGATTGTAGGTTATAGTCAGATAGGAGAATGTCATAGTTTCTAATTAGGGAACTTTGTAATAGTAAGATCTAATGTGGGACCATCTCTATGTGTATCTTAGTATGACTTTAGGAATAGGTTATGAAATTTAAGGAGGTTGAGGAATTTGGAGATTAAGGATTTCAAGGAGGCTTAAAGGTATGTATTAAAGTCCCTTTTATCAGGGCAAGAGTTAGGGAGGAGAGGACGAACTATGTTCTGAACTCCTTGCGAAAGGAGAGAGAATGACTTAGAGGTTGATATAATGCAATTACTATAATTTGGATTGGTGGGGAGATTCTGATTGAGTAGATGTTAAAGTGGTAGTGGGAAGCAAAGAGTATTTAAATTCCTCCTCTAAGACTATTGCTGACAAATGGCACATTCTAGGAAAAAGTATCTAGATTAGAAGGCTACTGACAAACAAGCATTTTCAATTAAAGACTCCAGTCTAATTAACTTTATCTTAACAATTTTGCAAAATAATTCTAGACATCAGAGCCTTGTCAAGATGATTCATGATCATGAGATTATTTTAAAGCTAATACCCCAAAATGAGATTTAAGTTGGAAGCATCTTATGTGGAAAGAGCTCTTCAACCAACCATACTTAAATGAAGTTAAAGATTGTTTTCTTGTACTGAAAAAATGAAGATTGTAGTTATGAAAGTTATTTTAGAAATAAAAGAAGTAGATTGTAAATGGAGTTGAAAGATTTGGGGTAGTTGGTAAAATGTTCAAAAAAGCTAGAATTCAGGTCACAAGTTTCTAGAAGTAAAATATTCTGTCTGTGCTTTCCTTCCTATCACACATGTTGGTGGTTAATCATCCTTTTATTTTCCTAATCTCTGCCCATCTGTTTCTACTCAAAAGCATTGTCACCTTAGAGATTTGCTATCCAGCCAGTCTTAACTGTGCTTCACTTGACTCTGTACTCAAGAATGCAGTAGTGTGATCAAACAAGAGATAGAGAACATTATAAAATGCAAAATGGATAATTATAATTAAATTAAATTTAAAAATTTTGCACAAACCAAATCAATGCAACCAAGATTAGAAAGAATGCAGAAAGATAGGAAACAATTTTCAGTTAGCATTAGATAATACATAGAGAATTGAGTTAAATTTATAAGAATATGTCATTTTTCCAATTGTTAAATGGTAAAAGGATATGAACAGTTAATTTCTTCAGTTGAAGAAATTAAAACTATCTAAAGCCATTTGAAAAATTATCCAAATCATTACTGATTAGAGAAGTGCAAATTAAAACAAATCTCATATATCCGATTGGCTCAGGTGATAAAAAAGGAAAATGATTGATATTGGAGAGGATGTGGGAAAAGTGGTACACTAATGTACTGTTGGTAGATTATAAACTGATCTAACCATTCTGGAGAGCAGTAAAGGGCAATAAAACTTTGATCCACCATTTCTATGTCTATATCCCAAAGATATTATTAAAAAGGGGTCAAGACCCATGTGAAGAAATATATTTACAGCAGATCTGTTTTTGAAGTAGCAAATAATTGGAAATATAAGGGATTCCCATCAATTAGAGAATGGTTGAACAAATTAGGACACATGAATGTGAATTGTTCTGTAAGAAATCATGAATGACTAGACTTTAGAAAAGCCTGGAAAAAATTTGCCTTAACTGATACTGAGTGAAGTGAGCAGAACCAGGGCAACATTGAATAAATTAACAGCACCATTGTGAAATGATCAATTATGATGGATGCAACTCCTCTCAGTAGTTCAGTTAATAATAATAATAGGAATAATCCTATGAGATCAGTTATAGAAAATGGCATCTACATTCAAAAAATAAAACAAAACAATACAAAATCTATGAAGTCTGAATGCAGAGCAAAGCATACTGTATTCATGTTTTAAAATTTATTTTTTCCTGTTTTTCCTGAGAACCATGAGTACCATGAGAATGGTTCCCTCCCACTCCAGTTCTAATTCCTTTCATCACATGACTACAGTGGAAATATGTCAAGCATGATTATACATATACAACATAAATCAGGTTAGTTCACTGCTATGGGGAGAGGGAAAGGAAGAGAGAGTGGTAGAAAAATGTGGAATTCAAAAGTTTGCCAAAGGATGAATGTTAAAACTATTTTTGCATATATTTTAGGGAAAAAAAGAACACAGCAGAGCATATAGTTGTCTCATAGTCATTATCTGAGAAGTAAGCAACAATTGCACATTTTGAATATAAACTATAGCAAAGTAATCAAATAAAAATGACCAAAGATTAGATATTCTTACTATAACTGAAACTAAAGTCAGCATGTAAAGACAAAATATGGATGGAATAGTAGAAAATCTGAGTTTTGAATCAGAAGACTTGAGATTTGCCTCTGCAAGGTAACTGTTAGTTTAATTCACCTGAATTCAGGTAAACAAATAATTACTTAATTATTTTTTATCTGTAAGGAAGTTTGCTAAGAGCTAGATATACAAAGATTTAAAAAAAATTCCTCTTCTCAAGCAGTTAAATATTCCTGAAGTGAGGGAGGGAATGTCAGGAAGAAACAATGTGTTCACAAATAAACATATCATAAAGAAAAATTAAAGGGAGAATATTAACCAATTGGGATTGGATAGAGTAGGGATCTGGGATGTCTTCATCAAGAAGGTGGTTATCTATTAGGTGTCCATGTGGAAGAAGTGTATTTCAAGCATTGGAGATTAGAAAAAGGTTCTTTCTCTGAATTTCTGAAGGTAGGAGATATTGTACCAAGTAGTTGAGTTTTGATATAGAATTCAAAAAAAGATAATTTATAAAGAAGCTTGGAAGGCAGATCATAGCAGCATAGATTTATAGCTGATATGACAATCTAGTCACATTTGGCATACAAGGAAAAGAACTGAGGTCCAGAGAGATTAAGAATTTTGCTCATGGTAAAATAGGTAGCAAATAGCAAAGTTGGAATTTAAACCCAGACCATGGAAAAAAATGATTATTTCTCTCTTGTATTAATAGCTAATTATTTAATCAAGAGCAAGGTTTTTTCCCCTTTTCTACTTCCTCATCCAGAAATCAACCCATGTGGAAATTCTTAGGCAAATTCTTACCCAGGCCAAGTTCTAATCAGACAGTTAAAGAAATTCTAAGTTTGGGCTGATGGGAGAATTCCTGCTTATTTTGTTTACTAAGATAGATGTGAGAAAATATGGATTCTCTCTTTTATCAGACAGGTGATATGGAAGTGATAAATGTCTCTTTGACCAAGATTTAGGTGATTTGAGTCACATTGTGATATAGACTATCTCCATTATAATATTTAGTGTCTTTACTTGTTAATCAATCAGAGTTGATCATTACCCTCAGAAACACTTGCTTTTCCAAGGCTGTGTCTGTGTGTGTGTCTGTGTGTGTGTGTCTGTGTGTGTGTCTGTGTATACTATGAGCCCACCACCATGATGGTAACCTCTTTCTATTAATAAAAATGCTAGTCTTATTTATAAAGTGATTGTCTATGCTCAAACTCTTTCAGTGTCATATTTTGATTCCAAATCTAACACTCTTTCTAGTGTATAATTTAAGTGACAGTCAGATTATAAAAGGCCTTCTCCTTTAGACAATGGAATTACAGTGAAAGTATTTGAAAAGGAGTGTAACATAGTCAAATCTGTGACTTAAGAAAATTATTTTAGCAGATGTATGAAGGATAAATTGAAGAAGAGAAACATTGAAAGTAAGGAGAATAAATAGGCTATTCTAGAAATCCAGGTGAGAGATGATAAGGTCCCTAACTAGGATGTTTGTTCTGTGGCTGGAAAGGAGGGGACCAAAGTGGGAGATATCTTAGACAAATAAATATATGATCCTTTGTTTCTTTATCTGTAAAATGAAGAAGTTGCTTCTCCTAAAGGAAAAAAAATTCAAAAAATCAGAGCTATCCAAAAATGGAATGATCTTTCTCAGGACATAATAGTTTCCCCATCACTAGAAATCTTCAAATAAGACTGGATTATTTACTTATTGGGTATGATGTAAAATCAATCAAACAAGTATTATATAAGTGTTGGGGATAAAGAGGAAAAAAATGAATGTCACCAAGGGAAAGCTATATCCTATAAAGAGTAAAAAACGGATGAACATACAAATACATGCAAAATGCATTTTTAAAAGTAGAAATAAGATGTGAGGGAGGGTACTAATGACTAGAAAGACGAAGAGTCATCACCTGATTTTGAATTAAGCAAGGGATTTTAAAAGGTGGAGATAAGGAATATAATCAAGTCCAGAAGAGTCAATGCAAAGAATGACATGAGGGTTGTGTATTAGGAAACTGTACATTATGAATAGCAAGAAGGTCAACTTAACTACATGCTTAATAAAATATGAAAAGTAGATTGGGACTAAGTGGTGAAGGTCTTAAAATGCCAAACAAATTAGTTTATATTTACACCTAAAATCAATAAGAAATCTTTAGAGGGTTATTTACTGAGGGAATGATGTAGTAAGAGTGATTTAAGAAAATGATTTGGGCAATTTGCAGAAAGATGGATTGGGGAGGTGACACACTTGAGGAAGGATAATAATAAGGATATTCCAATTGTCCAGGAAAGAGGTTAGAAATCCTTGACTTAAGTGACCATAACAATAGAGAGAAGGATGCAAATAAAGGAGACATTTTAGAGCTAGAAACAAAATTTGGAAAATAATTAGGTAGATTTAGAGCAAGTAGTTGAGGGCAATATTGAACTTTTCAAACCTGATCCACCAGGAAGCGTGGTGGTAAAATAGGTATAGTGATTGTGCATAAGGTTAAACTAGATGACCTTGTGACTATGAGATTCTATGACTCTAAGTTCAATAGAGTATTAATTCCATATTTACTCTAGAATAAGAAGAGTTGTATTGAAAGTAGCAATTATCTCCTATTGTCCTTTGTGCTTCACATTATAGTTAAACTTTACTTTGAAGCTTATACATTTGAATGCTATATATTCCATAGTCTGTTCATTTGGATTTATAATGGTGACTGAGTGTTAATTAATTTTCCCTGTATGTATCCTTATATTTTTTGTGATATCTTCTGTATTAGCTATTAATATTCTATACCTTAAATTCAATTGTTTTGTATAAATAGTAAAAATCTTTTCTAATTACTCTTTTAGCAATTAATTTTTCCCCATCAGAAAATGGGAAGATAGAAAACCCTGTTATTTCATAATGAAAATAAAAATAAAAAAAATAACTTCACCAAACTTCTTCAACTGTGTCATGAGTAGCAAAGTGTAGGTATGTAAGAATGAGAGAATAATAATAATAATAATAATAATAATAATAATAATAATTTGCATTGATATATCACTTTAAAGATGAACAAAGTTCTTTGCTCTCAATTCATTGAAATAGAAAAAGGAAGGGAGGAAATGAAGGAAAGAAGGGAGAAAGGGAGAAATATAAAGGGAAGGAGAAGGGAAGACAGGAAGGAAGGATGGAAGGATGGAAGGAAGAAGAGAAGCAGAGAGGAAGGAAGGTAAGAAGGAAGGACATAAGAAAGAAAAGAGAGGGAGGCAAAAACATACTTAAATATTTCTTGATTGCAGGAAGGAAGAAAGAAGAAAGTAAAGGAGGGATGAAAGAAAAAGAAAGAAAGGGAAGGTAGAAGGAATGAAGGAAGGAAGTGAACAAGAGAATGGAGAAAGGGAAGAAGAAAGAAGGAAAAAGGAAGGAAGGAAGGGGAGAGAGTAAGGAAGATAGGAAGAGAATGAGGGAGGCACATAGACAGTGCATGTTTATTGATTGAGGGAGGGAGGAAGGGAGACCGGAAAGGAGGGAGGAAAGGAAAAAGGAAGAAAAGAGGATGGAGGGAGGGAGGAAAAGAAACAAGTAAAGGAAGGAGGGGGAAAGGAAGGCAGAAGGGAGGGAGGGAGAAAAATAGGAGAAAAGGAAGGAAAGAAGGGGAGGAGAAAAAAAGGAGAGAAGAAGAAAGGAAACATTTATCAGTACCTACTATATGCCACACATTCTACTAATCACTTTACAAATATTCAGTCATCTGATCTCTATTACACTGGGAAATAAATTATATTATTTCCCCATTTTACAATGAGGGAGATAGATGTTAAGTGACTTGCTTAAGGGCCCACAAGAATAAATGTTTATAGCAGATTTGAACTTAGGGTTGCCTTACTCCTGGGGAGTACTTTATCTTGCTGCCTCTAGTTAGGGTTTAGATCTGAGAATTCCCTGGGAGAGAAACTCCTACAAGAGGTTACACCCTCTACCAAAGCACACTGGTACCTTGTCAGCAATGTATATGCTTAGGAATAATTTAGAGGACAGAGTATTATTAAATGATTTTCCCAACTATGCCCAAAGAGCAACAAAAATGTGCATACCCTTTGATCCAGCAATACCACTACTGGGCCTATACTCTGAAGAGATGATGAAAAAGGGTAAAAATATCACTTGTACAAAAATATTCATAGCAGCTATGTTTGTGGTGGCAAAGAACTTGAAATCAAGTAAATGTCCTTCAATTGAGGAATGGCTTAGCAAACTGTGGTATATGTATGTCATGGAACACTATTGTTCTATTAGAAACCAGGAGGGATGGGAATTCAGGGAAGCCTGGAGGGCTTTGCATGAACTGATGCTGAGTGAGATGAGCAGAACCAGAAAAAGACTGTATACCCTAACAGCAACATGGGAGTGATGATCAACCTTGATGGACTTGCTCATTCCATCAGTGCAACAACCTGGGACAATTTGGGGCTGTCGGCAATGGAGAATACCATCTGTATCCAGAGAAAGAATTGTGGAGTTTGAACAAAGACCAAGGACTATTACCTTTAATTTAGGGATTAAAAAACTGATATCTTATTGTCCGATCTTGCAATCTCTTTTACTTTATGTTTCTTCCTTAAGGATATGATTTCTCTCTCATCACATTCAATTTGGATCAATGTGTACCATGGAAACAATGTAAAGACTGGCAAATTGCCTTCTATGGTGAGGGGGGGAGAAGGGAAGTTAGATCAGAGGAAAAATTGTAAAACTCAAATAAATGATTTCCCCAATCTCAGATAGCCAGAAGCAGAATTCAAACCTAGGCCCTCTGGCCACAGGTCCAACATTCATTCCCCTATATACCCATATCCCTCTACTGGAAACTTTATTCACAGTTATAAATTGACTTAATTTTGTTGGAAAGGGAAAGGTATATTGGAATTGTAAATCCGAAACCAATTCTCTTCTCCAAACTAGATTGTTAGATTAAATTTCTAACACAATATGGTATTAAATACTTATGTAATATAGGGTACTATTTATATTAAACAATGTGATATTATATATAACATACATGTAAATTTTAATATTTAATATACAATATAATATTATATATAATTATTATCATATGTTAATGTTTGTTACTCAAGTGGTTTACCATCATTTCCTTCTCCAGCTCATTTTACAATGGAGGAAACCAAGACAAACAGGGTTAAGCTATTTGCCCAGAGTAATAGCTAGTAAGTATTTAGACTGATTTTGAACTCAGGAAGATGGCTCTATATACACTGTGCCATCTAGTTTTCTCTGTGTGTGTGTGTGTAAATGTAATATGATTGACATGTGGAATATATGAAATATAAAAGCAATGGCCCCTCCATTGTTGCCCAAGATCTAATTTATTTGATATGTCTACATATGTCTACAAATTGGTTTCTTCAGACATTTCCTATTTTTCCTCTGTATGAGAATCATTGTCCTTTTGTGTCATCAGGCCTTCATTTTTCAATTTCCCATCCTTTCTGTACTGACCCTGTAGCCTCTCCCTTGGATTGCATGGATCCTTCCAAAACCTTCATTTAAGGAGGCTACCAGGCCACTATTCTTCTTCCTCACCAAGATTTTGTACTTTCTCTACCATGCTCCCATGTTGACTACCTTGCCTTTTTTTTTTTTAGATTTCCTTTTTATTGTTATCTTCCCTCATTAGAATGTAAATATTTTGAGGTCAGAATCTGTCTTTTTTGATACTTGTAGTATATTCCTAGTACCTTACTCTGAAACTTTTGAAATCTCTTCTCAAATCTAGTGTGTTTTAGATCCAGATTTCCACTTGTTTATCACAAATTCTAGATTGGGAGAATCACTTACCACCATTATCACCCCAGTAACAAGTCCCTCTCTGTTGGTAAGAATCAAATCCAGAAAATATTGTTTTCCTTCCCTGTATTTTTCTACCATTTAAAGGATTATGTTTTCATTAAGGCAAATCAGGCAATTATTATCTGCTTTTGTTTGAAGAATTAAAAACCCCTATTACTATAATATCTTACCTCTTGGCTATCTCTGACCCATGGTGCCTCTATTCTGAACCTATCTCCCACCCCACCAGAAACCTGAACTCTTTCCTTGAGACACTGGGCCCTGATAAGTGGACTTTTTATTTATTTAGACAAAATTAGGCCTCTATGCCATATCCAGATCATTTCATATCTTTATTCAATGTTGCTTCACTCACCTTCTTTTAGATTCAATTTAATTTTAATTTCAGTTCTAGATTCTACCTGCCCCACTAATTGAGAAGATAAGAAGTGTAATACCCATTACAAATATGATGTCATACAAATGTTTGTATTAGTCATATTAAAAAAAGAAAAAAGATATGCTTCAATCTGTTCTCTAAGTTCATTAATCATCTATTTGGCCTTGTAAATTTTTTTTGTTTTTTTTAGCATAGGTTCTTTAGAGTTATAGTGTTTCATTGTTTGGATTACATTTACTTAATCTTTTACAATTGATTAGCTTTAAAATAATGCTATTGTGCAAATTCCTGGTTCTATTCAATTCACTTTATATTAATTCTTGTATGTGTTCCTGGGGCTTTTGTTCTATAGGGTGAAGGTATGTTCAAGGAACACTGGAACCTCTGGCATGAAGGCTGCTAAACCCTTTTCAGGTCTGCTTTCCACCTTTGATGTCCACCTGAGGTATCCTAATCTCACCTATGGCTCCAAGAAGCTGCAGCGTGCACAGCAGCCATATCATGGTAAACCATTTTGGTTGATGGGTTTAACTCATTGGTGAGTTGGGGTTGCAGGGGTTGTCTATTCCAAGCATGTGAAGTCTTTCACTGGTAGAATGGATGGACAAGAACTTTTTGTTCCAATAGCCATGAAGGCAGCTGAAGCATATGCTATGAATTGCTTACACCTTGATTAGAAATCAAAAGATGGCAAGGTCATCCACTGCATTGAAAGCTATCATTAGTTGTCTTGGTTCTGTCTTGAAACTAGACCCTGAGGACTTTGAAAGAGAAGTTGATGACTTTGTGAAACTCTGTCTGACTTAAATCCAATTTGTGTATGAATCAAAAGACATCACCCATACCCTTTTACCATACCTATCTCAAAGTCCTATTGTGATAGGCAAGTGTTGAAGCATCAGGTGCAGATACACTGGGAGCTCTAGTTATAACCCTGAAGACGTGGCCTAAGCCATAAGGTTGTTTCTCCACTGAAAGAAACAATGAGATTTGGCAGCCCCCTTGGGTGACTGAGCAGTCATTTTAAGGCTAGCACTGCTCCCCTCCTGGTGTGAGGAAGAGGTGAGAAAATATCCTCTACTTACCCAACTCTTACCTGATTACTGTGGCAGGTGGGGATCCCACCCTATGATCAAAACACAAACAAATGTACAAAGATTTCTTCAAAGAAGATTCCCCTCAGCATCAGTACATAGAATGTGCACACACTCATAGACAATGCAAGATCCAATAGACCTGAAAGAAATACATGTTTTTGTTGTAAGAGGACTTGGCAAGTATCACATCCAAATAGCAAATATGAGTGAAACAAGACTGGGAAATAAAAGCTAGTATACTGAATTTGGACCTAGATGCACGTTTTTCTGGAGTGTACACAGTGAAAGGGAATGCCATGAAGACAAGGTAGGTTTTGAAATCAAAACCAATCCAGTTAACAAGTTTGAATGCCTATTAAAAGGAATCAGTGACAGGCTCATGTTAATGAGATTGCCACTTGGAGGAAAATGCCAGACTACCATCATTAGTACCTTTGTTTCCACCACTACAATGCTGATGAAGTCAAAGAAAAAAATTATGAAGAGCTACAGACCCTTATCATCAATGTACCAAAAGAGCACAAGCATATAATTCAGATTACCAGACATGGTAGGGAGGAATAGAATTAGAAGCAGCAACAGCAATGGTCACCAACTACTGAAGACTTGCATATCTCATGACCTTGTCATCACAAACACTGTCTTCTATTTCCCTAAATGCAATAAAGTTTCCTGGATGCACCCTTGCAACAAACATTGGCATTTAATAGACCATGTGATTGTAAGGAGAAGAGATCCTCAGAATGGGAGAATCAAGAAGGCAATGTGTGATGCAGAGTGTTGGACTGATCACATACTCATACTTTCCAAGCTAAATATTCACTCCAACTGCAGTGGCAGCCCCAAGGCAAAATAACTACTAGAAGAATTTATATCAAAAGATTAGAGTACCTCTTGGAGCTCAAGTTTGTTGTTAAATGGGAGGGAAAGTTGAGTCAACACTCAGTTGGCAACAAAAAACAGAGTGGGTGGCTTTCGGAGATCTGGTGTACACCTCTGCATTTGCTCATCTGGGTCAGAATAGTCACA